>NW_017731427.1:1637552-1659826 GCF_001890085.2 Hipposideros armiger
GCCGCCGAGGAGCGCGCTGCCTGGGGGGCCGTGGGGTGGGGCGCAGGGCGGCAGGTGACCCAGGTCAAGGCGGTGGGTCTGGGAGGTGCGGAGGGGTGGCGGTGGCCGCGGAGGGCAGCTGGGGGTCCCCACCCGCGGACGGCGCCTCCCAAGGCCGCCCCCGGAGCCCAGGCGAAGCCCCGTCCCCTTGAGTCCGAGGCGGCGACACACGACCCGCCGGCTTCCGCCTTCCAGGGCCCGGCCCCGCCTGGCCCGCGCCGCCGCCCGCGGCCACCTGTGACCCATCTGCGCCCACGGGCGCGGGCCCCTCCTGGGCAGGTGGCCCCCCTAGGCCTGGCGCGCCCTGAGTGGGGGTCCCCCGGGGACATTGTGTGTTCCTCGGTCACTCCGGGCGCCCGGGGGCTGCAAGGCTGGGGGGTGCGGGCGGCGGCGCCCGGTTTCTGTTGAACAGGGTCTCCCAGGGCCCCCGTCTCGGAAGGCGGAGTGGGGTTTGTTAAAAGGGCGAAGTTTGTTTGGGGATCTCCGCGAGCCGCGGGCAGGAAATGGGCGCGTTCGGGTTCCTGGTTCTCTGCTTGGCAGTTGCTGCGAAGCGAGAGTCAACACCGTGTGTTCCGCCGGTCCCCGCACCGCGGGAGGCGCCGGCCTCGCGTGCGCCGGGAAGGTGGAAACACGCGGTGGGGGCGCTGCGCGGGCGGCCCCCACCCACGCGGGCTGGAAAGCTGTTTCAGACAAGGCAGCTTTCGGGGGCCGCCTACTTCGGACCTGTGGTTTTCGGAGATTACAGCCTGCCGAGCTCAGGGAGGCATTTCACAGCCGGGGACCACCTGGAGGCTCTGCCAGGCCAGGCCGGCCCCACGGGCCCACCCGTGCGTGACGGGGCCTCCTTAGACACCGGGGTCCCAGCTGTGCAGAGCTGGGAGGGCCAGGAGCAGCATGGCTCCCCCGGGAAGGATGGTGCGATGGCCCGCGAGGAGGCCCGCGGCCTGAGAGCCGTGTTTCTGCCGGCCAAGGGAAACCGGCCATCTGTAGTTTTCGCTTTTTAAGTGAGATAAACAGAAACCTGAAGGGAAAGAGTCCAGTTAAAAATTATTGTAAAATATTGGATAACAGTAACTCCCGAGGATGTAACTGCTCTGAAATGACATTTAAATCCACTTTGGAAATCCTTCTCAAGCATCACGTTTCTGCCCAAAGATAAGAGAGTCTAAGAAAAGTGACTTGTTCAGTGACTTGGCGATGAATTGTCATGGTTTTGAATGTGATGGCAGTGAACTGAGAAAGAGCAGACCAGCCAGCCTTTCCTGGGATTTTCCTATTTCAGCCTGAAGTTTTAAATATAACTGAAGGTTATTTTGTTTGAATTCTAGTTTAGAGTCTTTAAAAATTGGACACAGTATTAGCAGCTGCCTCTGCGCCTTTCTCTCCTGCCCAAGTATCCAGGTAGTGTTGATGGTCCCGTTACGAATTGCCAGGCTCAATTCTGAGGGCTCCTATCATCCCAGCACTCACGACGACCGTCATTTGATATGACAACCCTAGTATACTGTCATTTTTCCTGACAGAGAAACCAAGCACGGAGACACCCCAGGCCTACACAGGACCCCCAGAGTCGGCTAGCAGCCCCTAGTTGCTGTCCTGCGCTGCCTTGGTAAACAGGACAGCTTGCAGACCTGCCTTCCTTTAATTTGTTTTAAAATTCCACCACAAGTGAGTGGCCTCACCCCCAAAAATACATTTCCTCTCCACGATGATTTGACTATAATGGTGCTATCATGTGCCTTTGTTAGTCATCCTCTCAACTTCCTTAGTTGTCAGTAAAGGAGAAAAGAAAGTATTCTGGTTACTTAGTATAATTTTTAGTAAGTAGTCATAAAGCAGTTGGACACGTCTACCGGTCCGGTGGAGCCTCAAACGCAAGCTGAACCAGCCTGATTTGGGGGCTCCTGAGCACCCATTAACACAGCTGTAGATTTCCGGGTGGGATCCCGTGCTCCCTCCAGGCAGAGAGCGGATGAGTGGCCGGGCTTTTCCCCGGATCCCCACCTGAGTGCAGAGGCCGGGCTGTAGCCAGAGAAACGGAACCAGTGGAGGTACATACCAGAGAGGCAGCACCAGGGACGGGGTGGGCCAGGGAGGGCCAGGGAGGCAAGTGATATCGCAGAGGCCAGCAGGGAGGCCAGAGCCGCTGGGGGTGCAGAATGTCTCTCGCCTTGCAACAGGGTAACTGACAGCGCAAATTCGAAAGCTATTAGGAATATCAGACTCAGAAATTGTTCAGATTCACAAAGGTGGGTCTGAGGGTTAGTTTATCCTGGACTCTGTGACCACTGAGTAGGTAGGTCTGAGGCTCTGCTGTCAAAAGTAGGTGGATGCCCAGAGCACGAGGATAAACAGCCTTAGGTGAGGCATCTGGAACACATGAAAAACTCTAAAACTCAGTAACAAAAAATGAGACACTCCGTAGAAAACTATGTGAGTCAACAGGCTGGCCTAGAAGAGAAAACCCCATTGAACTAATAAAATGTGAAAAGGTGTTTAACCCACTCATGATTAGGGAATTGAAAATCACAACATCATTAGGGTGATTTTTCATTACCTGTCATACTGGTGAAAAAATTTAGATTCTGACTACAGCAAGAGTTGGGGAAGACGTGAGAACTCACAGTGGGGGTGTAAGAGGGACAGGCATGGGGAGAACAATGCAGGAAAGCTGGACATGGGTGTACCCTCTGACCTGCCATTTCACGCCCAAGTGTGTCCTCTCGGGAGAGCCCAGTCTCCTGAGGCACAGATTCAAGATGCTCACGGAAGCAGTTTTTAAACCCTTTTTGAGTTAATTGTGCATTTACATGCCTTTGTAAGAAATAACGCAGAGCAATCCATACACCCTTCGTAACATCTTGCAAAACTGTACAACAATATCACAGCCAGGGAATTAACACTGATAGAATCTATCGGCCTTACTGGGGTTTCAGATTTCAACAGTGCACTTGCCCTCGTGTGTTGGTGTGTGTGCGTTTGTGTAATTTTATCACGCGTGCAGAGTCGTGCGGCCCCCACCACAGACACATAGGAGTTTTCTCACAGGATCCCTCATGCTCCCCTTTACAACCGCAGCCAACTTCCCCATTCTCCATCCCTAAGCACTTCATCTGTTCCCCTTTTTCTATAATGTCATCATTTCGACATTTAAGTTGAAGTTCCCCTCTATTCCTAACTTGCTGAGGGGTTTTGTCATGAATGGGTGTAAGAGTTTGTCAATTTTTTGTGTGTGTCAATTGAAATGTTCATGGGATATTTCTTATCTAACCTGTTATTATGATGGATTGTATTGCTAACTTTTCAAATGTCAAACCAACCTTGCATATCTGGAATAAATTCCACTTGGTCATGTGTATAATATTTTTATGTGTTGCTGAGTTCATTTTGCTAATAATCTGTTGAGGATTTTTGTTTCTAAGTTCCTGAGCAACGTTGGTCAGTGATTTCAGCCATTGTACAGTCCTTGCTAGTTTTGGATAACACCAGCCTCATAAAAAGAGTTGGAAAATGTTCCCTCTTGTTCTAATTTCTGGAAGACATTGTGTAAAATTGGTGTTAATTCTTCTTTAAACGTTTGGTAGAGTTTTCCAGTGGCACCATCTGTGCCTGGAGAGTTCCTTTTTGAGGATATTTCAATTATAAATTCAATTTCATTAACAGTTATCAGATTGTGTAGGTTATCTATTCCCTCTTGGGTGAATTATGACAGTTTGTGGGTTTTGAGGAATTGCTCCATTTCTTATTAAGTTGTGGGATTCATGAGTGTACTGTTGTTCATAGTCCCTTGCTATCCTTTTAGCAGCCTGTAGCATTAGCCCTTGTTTCATTCCTGATAATAGTGATTTACATCTTCTCTCTTTATGTGTCAGCCTTGCTACAGAATGATGAATTTTATTGATTTTTTTTCCCAAAGATCTAGTTTTTTGTTTCATTTATTTTTTTCTCTTGTTTTCCTGTTCTCATATTCACTAGTTTATACTCATATCGTTACTGTGTCTTTCCTTCCTTTTACTGTCTTTGGATATATTTAACTTTTTTAGTTTCTCAAGTTAGGACTTAGATTATTGATTTAAGACATTTCCTCTTTTCTGATATTAGTGTTCAGGTTATAAATTCCCCTCTCACCACTACTTTCACTATGCCCACATATTTTAATGAGTAAAAAGTTTTTATACTAAAAAAACACAAGAGAGGAACTGACAAATGGCCCATGAGTAGGGTTGTGGATATACACTATGATGTATTCACAGAAGTTAAGGTAAATTACCTAGAACTTCAGGTACCAACATAGGTCAAATTTAAAGGAACAATGTGAATGGGAAAGAGCAAGTTACAAATAAATAAATACGGTATGATTCTATTTCTTGAAAAAAGAGTAAATACACAAAAGAACACCAGATGTTGTGCTTACATGCATATGTGATAAATATAGAAACCAGGCAAAGTAGGGCTTCCGCACCAGGAGGATGTACAGCAGAACCTGGATCAGTATGCTGTGAAAGTGCTGTGAAAGCCAGCGCATTTCCTAATGCAGAATAAATGGCTCCTGCAAATATTTTTGCGTTTTAACATTTACAGTACTTAGCAAGGAGAAGCATTATGTGCTCAAGAAAACCCACCCAGGGCTCTGACTAGATCGCATTTCCTGTGAGAAAGCTGCGGTGTCAAGCTGCAGAGAAACCCCCTCCTGCCCTAAAGGTGTGACCCCTTTTGTCACCACTGATCAGCCACTGACCCCTTTTCAAAATCAGTATCTGTTCTGATGCAGTGTGTCCTGTCACATTAAAATAAACGCGTCCTTCCTCACTTTAAGTAGGGGCTCCTGAGAGCCCTGTTTGCTGCTTCCCCGCACAAGAGGTGGCCCCACACTTGGGGGTCAGGCGACATGGGATCTCCCAGAGGGCAGTGGCCCCAGGCTTCATTCTGTCCATCCCTCTCTTTAGAACTGTCAGTGCCACCCGGGGGTCAGGAGCAAGGACACCTCCACCCGCGAGGTCACACAGACACAGGGGGCCACCTGCACAGCAACTGCCAACCTAAACAGAGAAACAGAGCTCTAACGCTGCTTCATCCGAGTCTGATCCTGAAACCTAGAGGCAACACACACAACACAAACCTGAAGCTGACCAGAACTGGCCGGGAGGCAGGATGGCCAGCTCCCCAGCAAAGCTGCAGCCCTGCCAGGCCCCTGCCTCGGGTCCCCTCACCAGGCTGTGGCACGAGGCTGGCGCTGACGTTCCCTGGGTGGTCTGCCAACCACCTGCACCCATTTCATCCAGCATCTTACCCACTGCAGAGCCCTCGGGCCGCGTTTCTGCCACCCGACGCGCAGCCTTGGTTGCGGGGCTCCGGGTGCGTGTTTTATATAAAGAGCTCCCAAGCACACTCTGAGGACCCTGCTCCGGGTGAACGGAGGACGTGGGGAGATGTATGTCCCGGTCTACACAGACTTCCCGGACGCGCGTGCGTGTGTAAACAATCACAGAATTCTTTACGCTTCACTGATAAGCTGACTTGATGTTAGAGAATGATTCGTGGAGGACCCAGTTCTGTGTTGATAGTGTGTTTTAATTTGCGTGCTTATTTTTGATACTTTCTCCACCTTTAGAGAACAGCGTTTTATTTCCTGCCTTGTGAGTGCCAGCATATCTGGCAAGGAATATTTATAGACACTCATATTCCTCATCTAGTTTCTTGCATAGTTGAAACCTAACATTTTTGCTAAACTATGAAAGCAAAAACAAAACAAAACAAACAAACAAAAAAAAACGTAGCGCCGTGTGGCAGGCTCCCCAAATAGAGCGAATGCACGATAGGTTTTTAAACTTCACCGAGTGCCGGGGACGCGCTGCGCCACGCGTGCCCACGCGCGCCAGGCTGGGACGCACGGGGTTCCTGCGCGGAAGCAGCAGGGAAGGTGGGAGTCGGCAGATAAGTTCCCGGAAACGAAACATTCACTCACGGCCCTGCGGTGCCCCAGCCGGAGGTGCCCCAAGTGGGTGCGGCCCCTGCTAGACGGAGGGGACCCAGCGCTGTCTCCAGGCCTCATGGGCTGTGAAGTCTATGTCCCCCTAAGCGCAGCTCACCCTCCAGGTCGCCTCCCTGCCCGGCCCTTATTCTCAGGGCGCCTCCCGAGTCCCGGTTCATCCCGGGCCTGCGCTGTTCCGGCACCTTCCCGAAACATCCGCCTGCCTGCAGGGCTCCTGCCCTCCGGTGCTGGGATCCCTTTGCCTACAAGGAGCGTAAATGCCCTACTGTGCACTTACTTTCTGGAGCACAACATACTTCACTCGCCTTAGCGCGCGTCTGCCGCGCGCAGGGTCTGTGGCGTCCGTCCCCGGTGGGTTCTGCATGGTCCCCTCCAAGGAGCCTGCGCTCCGCAGAAGTGCCCACCCCGCTGGTCCTTCTCCAGCCGGTGAGCGTGGGACCTGGCGGACTCCGCTTACCCTGTTGCCTTAAGGAGCCAGATAAGTTAAAGCAGGGACGTCATAAAGTAAACCAACATGATTCTCACATTTTAGGAGCTAGGTTTCTCTTAGTGTCTGTGTGTGGGGTGGGATGGGGGTGCTTTGGTTGTTTTTACCTTGTTCTTTGAGATGTCTGCAGATGTAATCACCTTGGGATAGCTGAGACCAAGGATTTATGAAGTGCACACGCCAGTTGCCGTTGTCTTCCTGGAAATGTAAAGAGGATAAATTGTGTTTCCGAGACGGCGTAATGCATCACAGAGCTGGGGTATATCATTTAATATTGCTGTGTGACAGGTGGTGTGGTCTTCAAAGGGCAATGACAGCTCTTTTATTTTGTCATTATTTTCCTGTGTTAAGATTTATTTTTGAAGAGAGCAGATTTAAACCAGATATTAAAAGCGAACCTTACGTATTTCAGACCAGTGGTTGGAAATTGTCATGTGAAGGGAGGTAGGGCAGAGAAGCGTGCAGACCTGGCAGACAGCCTTTCTGAAAATGCAGTGAAACACCGTGTTTGAAGCCACATTAGGAGATTTACATATAGATATGTGTGTTTGTGTGTTTACATAGGATCAGCAACACCAAAGTAAAGTGTGCTGTAGGAACTTAAAGTAAACTTTAATGTGAAAGTAGATTAAAACCTGGACAAGATTTCACACCGTGAAAAACACACTACATTGGTGCATGGAGATAGGAATGGTCCTAGGTGGAATTTTTGTGGGACTCATATCACCCGGTCGTCTCACTGAGTCCTGAATCCCTGAGACTTCACTTCCTTTCATGACATGGGTTGAAGAGGAATTTGACAAATATCCCGTGGACTCCACGCATAGAGTTAGTTCCTGACCTCTGTAACGGATCACACTTAATGACCACCTTACCTGAGGTCCCATGAGGCCTGAAGCGGGATGGTTTGGGTGTCCCAAATCCCATGGTCATCCCATCTTTTTCTTAGCCCTTCCTAGTCACTTTCACTGGAGTTCTCCGCACAAGGCTGGTACACTGGGTCTCGTGACTAATTACAGACATTCACATAGTACGTTAAGGACACCCATGGAAGGGGGTGTGACAGTGGGCAGAGAGGAGACAGGCGGAGTTCATTTGTTCCTCAGAGCAGGTGAAACCCAGACCCACACCTGTGCCTCTGGCCTTCATGAAAGAAAGAACGCCCAGGTGGGGTCTTCTTGGGGCACCACCGTGAACCTGCCTCTGGCATGTAGCCTGTCCGGGCAGGTAACCAGGCTGCCCCTCCTGGAGGCCGGTGTCTGCACCAGGTGCGCATGGATCGAGTCTCGGTGTTTCTGCTTTACCGTTTGGATGGAGCTTATGGTAGCGTGTAGTCTCTGAATGAGCACTTTGTAAACAGTAATGATTCCTGTGAGAACCCTCCCCGCGTGTGTGGCCAGTCGGCTCTGCTTATTTTAACTACTGATGCATGTGCCGAGCGCGGCTGCGTACTCATGTGGTCACCGTGCTTCTTGTCCTCTGAAAGGCAGAGTCCCGCCTCCATGCTGGGTCCCCTTGCCGGCCCAGGTTAGCATCCGCACTGGCCCTGACCATGGGCATCTTGCATGCCGATGAGGGGGAGGGCTGCTGGCCCAGGCCCCCGCGGGCCCCCTGCATGGAGTCCGCTCTTCCTGCTGTCCGTGCAGCCAACATCGGGGGTTCTGGTCCAGAGCGGAGGGAGGCAGGTCTGTCTGCGGGGCCAGCACCCCTGGCTCTGCCTAGCACGCTCTGTACTCAGCACCCCGCCATCTGTGCCAAGCCTCATTTCCTCCCCAGGAGCAGTGCCTGTGGGCAGGGGTGCCCGCCCCCACTTCCTTTCTGTGGTGCCCTTTGTTCCTTCTCGACACGGGCTTCCGTTTTCAGGGGAGATGCTGCCCTGGGTAGGCCTCAGCCCTCCTGCTCCTGGGCGCTGCTCTTGGGGTGCGAGGCTGCAGGCACCTGCCCACTCGCCCTGGCCTGCTGGCACTTGCGGCCATGCCTCTACTCTGGCCTTCCCTGTCCACACATTGCTCTGGTCGGGTGTGATGCTGTGATCCAAGGATGGGCCTGGTAACCTCGAAACGTGTGTGTTGTGTGTGTGTGTACGTGTCGGCACATGTGTGGTTTGGATAGAGGCAATAGCTTCAGTGTTTCATCCTGTACTCTCTCTGTCACTTAGGTATTTACTGAGCACCTGCTATGTGGCAGCCACTATCATAGGTGCTGGAGACACAGCAGTGGGGAAACCAAAGGCCCGGCTCCCCCTGAGGACAGACCGTGGGCACCGGGCTCTCCGTCTGCTGTGTTTTGCTTTCCAGTGATGTGTGACCTCCCTGCAAAAGCTATGTGAGGCCAAAGGTTGTCTGCCTAGTGCCCCGAGGACACAGAAAAGGAATAGAGTGTGCACGCGTATGTGTGCACGTGTGTGTGCATGCGCGTGTGTGCATGCGTGTGTGCGCACGTGTGTGTGCACGTGTGTATGATCTCTTCAGCCCCACACTGCTCTCTCTGGCATCGGGCACCAGCAGACACTTCAAATAATGAGTTTGCATCGTCCCTCGTCTTGGCCTGGGTCCCCGGCGTGAGGAGGCCGCTGTCAGCAGCCGGACACCGCACAGCGACTTTGCTCAGACCTGGTCAGGAGACACTCAGGATTTGAAGGTCCTGGGTGGTTGGTCACCAGGTGCAGAGCAGGTGGCAGGTCCAGGCCCATCGCTGTGGGAATCCAGGTGCAGTTCCCAGCTCCTAGGCCCTGAGGCCCCAGTACAGCCCCCTTGTCTCCCCAGGAAGACAGCACATGGGGGTCGGAGACCAAGGGACCTGTCTGAGGCCATAAGCGGCCGGGACCAGAACTTGGACTTCCTCCCGGCTGCTCACACACTTTTGCAGTAGGTCCATCCTGAATGGTCTTTGGATGTTACCATCCGTCATTTGATTTCTGTGATTAGAGTCAAATAAGAAATGTTGTGGTTTAGGGCAGCATAAGTGATTAAGATACTTTTATTATAATTTCGATGTTTGTCAGGTAGGCACATTATAGTGATGATACTCAGCCGAGATGTCTGTCTTTCAAACCACATTCTTCATTTCCTATAAAAGGCATTCCTGGGTAACCTTGATTTTGATGGAGCGATAAAACTGTAAGGCCTCAGCCTATGGAAATAAAGCGTTGCCTTCGAGAGGATCCTGACCTTTTTCCATCTTAAAGTTACCACTTAGAAGCTAAATGGTGTGCAGAAACCCCTTGGAAAGTTCAAGTTCAAAATGCAAGCTTATTGCCAGCCTTATGTTCATAATATATGTCATGTGCTCTAGATATCTGTCGTTTAATTATTCGTTTAAATGCCATTTTTTAATAACAGAGTTTTAAAAGAGACTTAATTTCATGGTGTGTTTCTCTCCTGCTCATTATTGCTGTCACTCTGCTGGAGTTTTCACATCAAAGGAAAGAGGTACCTCCCCCCCCCCTTGGCCTGGGGGGTTTGAGTCTGCAGAGCACCCATTAAGACGTGTGAAATGAAGGACAAGGTGCTTCTGACCCCTCCGTGGAGCTCTCTGTTCCTTAATCAATCCGAGACTTAATGCGTCGGGAAATCCTTCTTTTGAAGGAATTAAGGGCCTTGACCAAGTCACCCGGTCAGTTCATGGCCAAGCTTGAACTAGAACTCTGGAGATCGCGTGTTGTGTTGTAGCCCCAAGCAGAGCTCAGATCGGGCCCAACGAGGCCCCGCCAGTCACTGCTGTGTGAGCGCCTGGGACCGGATCTTTCTGCCCTAAGAGTTTCATCGTCTGTAAGATGAGGGGCAGAATAACACCTCAGCTGCGAGTGAAAGGATGAAGTAGACACACTTCTAAAGTGTTCAGGTAGCACCTCACACACCTTGAGGGCTGCCACTCAAGGTTCCCGACCCCGAATCCGGGGCCTTTGCATTGCATCAAACCCTCTCGGGACCTGTCTCCCCCACTTTTCATTAAATATAATTGTCCCTTGCTGGCACCCTTTCTCTCTCTAGTGTGGCCTAAGAGGTGAGGACTCGCCCAGTAAATGTTGCACGCCCTGTGAAGGCGTGGCGCCCAACAGTGTGGCTTGGAGCCATGTCTCGCGGGGGACCATGGTAGGGAGGATAACCAAGCATAGCATTCTTTCCCCTGATTAGAATCTGGAAGGTTCTGGAAGAAGTCACCCAGTAAAATAATGCGCCCATTCGGAGATGGGCTCCAGGCCATGTCTCTGGCTGGACCGTGGCGGGGTCAGTGACTAGACTCTGGAGATGTCAGATCAGCAATTCTGGGATTCGGTGTCCTCTGTGTTTTTGGAAAGGTTGGGTTTATTTTAGCTCTCAGACTGTAGCTGTTTTGGGCCCAGGCCACGTGCAGACCTGTGCCTGAGCTGACACATCCCCTCCCTGTGCACAGCTATCAAGCACCGTCACGCCCGTTGCTAAGGAGGGTATGAGTTGTTCTGGAGGTGGATTAAAATGCGCTGGGTTAGGCAAACACTCTTCTGTCCTTTGATCACTGGCTCTGGCCAGGAGCAGTGCCCAAAGTTCCCAGTGCCCATGTCTTGGGTCATGGGCGCACATGGGCCTGCGGTGATGGCACATGCCTGGCTGTGTCCCCTCTGTTCCCAGTGCCCGTGTCCTGGGTCATGGGCGCACATGGGCCTGCGGTGATGGCACACGCCTGGCTGTGTCCCCTCTGTTCCCAGTGCCCGTGTCCTGGGTCATGGGCGCACATGGGCCTGTGGTGATGGCACACACCTGGCCCTCTGCCATGGCAAAGGAGGCAGACAGGGTACAGGGGCCGGTCACCAAGGGCAACGTGCCGCCTGGGGATTATTGCTCCTCTGACTAATGGCTTGTGTCCTCAGGTGCCTGAAAAATATTAACCTGTAAAATATTAACCAGCTATTTCCACAACTGCTCCAGGAAGTATCATTCACCCTCCCGGGTGCACAGATAAGGAGGAACATGGGCCCAAACCCTCTGAGTAAACGGGAGAGCACCTGCCTGCGTGCACGGGTGGGCATGCCCTGGGCACCCTTACCCGCTCAGGCCTGCCTTGTCCCAGCTGCTGGGACTCTGGGTGGGACAGTGGGCGGGCACACCTGCTGTGGAAGCTGCACTCGCAGGCCAGGGGGACCCACCTTCACCGGCGACGACTGGCAGGCCACCAGGGCTGCCCAGGGAAGGGTGCGCCCTGCCCGCCCAGCCAGCTCCCGCGCTGAGTCAGGACAGCCAGTCTCACGTGGCTGCGGGCCTGGCTGGCGTGCCACGTATTCCAGCGCAAGGTCAGATTCCTGTGACTTTCTATTTTTATACAGAGACTTCGTCTCTCTCCGTGAGAGCTGAGGAAAGTAAACACCTTACCTAACCGTGGACTTGTGACTGTGTGACCGAGAGGGTCTAAAAGCTAATGCAGCCTAAGCGCGAATGAACCGCGTGTGACCTGCTGCTTTCCTCCAGGAACATGCTTTGTCGCCGTTGACACGGTGCCGTTAGAGCAACGCCATAAGCTGGGAACTCCGGGACGTAATTTGTTGCCTTAATGTTCCAATAATGGCTCCATCTACAAAGTCAGCTGGTGCTGTGAGGGACCGCAGTCAGATTCCACAAGCTCCATTTTTCTGCGATTTCGTAATTTTCTTTTAAAATGATTTTTGATAACTTTAAGGCAGTGTTCTGTGCTGTAAATCTACTTATATTTTATGAACCTGGAGGAAACTAAGGATGGTGATAACTAGCTTGGGGATATTTTCTGCTGCCACAAAGCAAAAATTCCTGTACCCCAAATCTGTCAGCTGGCTCCTTCTCAGACACGTCTTAGGGAAGTGAGTCCAGGCTGAGCTCTGGTTGGTGCTATCAGAACATCAGCCCAGGGCTGGGTCCTGAGGCGAGATCACTGCCCTCTGTCTCGGACAACCCTCTCGGAGGGATGTGGACTTCCGAAGTGAGCTTTGACCTGTCCTCCTCGGCCGTGCAGTCCATTCCGGCCGCTATAATAGAGCACGATAGCCTGGGGCTTATAAACAACATCTGCTTCCCACAGTCCTGGCGGCTGGAAGCCCGAGAGCAAGGTGCCGCCTGCGCTGGGCTCCCTCTGAAAGTTCATAAGGAGGGTCCGTCCTGGCCTCTTCCAGCTTCCGTGGCTGCCGGTAATCCTGGGCGTCCCTTTACTTGTAGACGCGTCACCACCGTGGTCTCTGCGCCAGTTGTCACACGGCCTTTCTCCCCATGCTCTTCTCTAGGCGTCACTGTCCAAATCTCTGTGTCCTTTCTCTTCTAAGGACACCAGTTGTTGGATCAGGGCCACCCTGCTCCAGCACAAGCCCCTCCACTTGGTCACATCTGCAAAGACCCTGTTTCCTAACGAGGTCATAGTCACGGGGTTAGGACAGGGACGTGTCTTTTGGGGGGACATAGCGCAACCCACGAACGACACCCTGGGAAGGGTTCCCGGCCCCTGCTTTGCCCTCAGCACACAGTTATTGATGAGAAAAGTAAAGAGTTAAATGTGTGTGCTGTCCGTCTCTGTATTTGACTGCCAGTGCAGTGAAGACAGACAGGGGACAAGTTTGCACAAAGAGTGAGCTGTCTGTAAGGATTTCATACAGTCCCCGTTGGGGCAAGTCAGAGAGAAAAGCTTTGTAAAGCTGTCACCATTATTATGTTGTGTTTTCTAGTTGCTGCTAAGACAGTGAGAGAAAAATATTTAAACAACCTTCGAAGTGACAAAACTGTGTGCTGGTATTTGACTGTGACTGCCTTTAAAATGTGAACTTCCATGGGAGACGGTCCTTGAGTGCCCCTGCCCGGGAGGCAGCGTGTGGGTGTCTGTGCGTGCAGGCCTGGGGGTGAGGGGTTTCCTGTCTGAGTGCCTGTTAGGGACCCGAGTGAGTCAGCAGCCCAGGCCGCAGAGGGGGAGTCAGGGCCCATGAAGAGTTTCCCTCACTGATAGGAAGTGTGCTCTCTGAAAGGGGAGAGTGCGAGGAAGCCACTGCCTTCCTCCGAGAGTCAGGCCACACCTAGCAAGGCCCTCCTTCCCACCTCTGCTCTCTCTCGGGACATAGGGACAGAGTTCAGAACCCTTGGAATCTGTCTCCTGGCTCCGCGAGCTGTTAGTCCTTCATTTGAAAGAAGCAAACAGGCCCATGTGGTTGGACAGGAAGGCAGCCTCTCCCTCATGGTCAAGTTGGCCATGTCGACAGACTGGATTTGTGACACATTTCGGACATCCCCAAGGTCGTCCCTGCGAGGTGTGAATGTGAGGTGAGGAAGGGGTTTGGGGGAGGCCTGTGGAGCTCAGAGGTTAGCTGTCGCATTCATTCTAAAACTAAATGTGACCTCTTCAGCACCCGGCCCCTTGTTCCAGTCTGTGAAGTGGCCTGTTTCTTTCACCTTGTGTACGTGTGTGTGTGTGTGTGTGTGTGTGTGTGTGTGTGTGTATTTTTTGGTTGCTGTTTTGGTGATGTTGGTAGCTATTTACTATGTTCTGAAACAGGGTGTAATAAGAAATAAAAATGATTTGCTGCAGAAAGCAGGCATCGGCGCCTGGGTACAAGTGGAGGAACAGGCAGAGAATGGGGGGCGGGGGGCGGGGGGGGCGGAACAAGCCACGTGAAGGAAAGCAAGCCTGTCATTTTGCTTCATTTCTCTCCAGGTGTCTTTTCCTTTGTTTTATACATGAGTTCCTTGCTCTTTCAAATTTGCTCCCTGGGTTTTCTTTTGAAAGCCAAACAAGCAGTCACCTGTCTGCCTTCTGACTTCATGCTGTCACCATCCTGTCACCTTCTAGGGGGGGATTTCTTATCAGTGCAGGGCGGGCTGGCAGGCTCTGCCCTCCTGCAAACCACACCCACCACGGAAGCGCTGGCCCGGGAGCCGCGCAGACCTGCCCAGGCTCAGGCACAGCACGCGGGTTCTCAGCGCCCAGGAGGAGCTGCCCTCGGCTCTAGCCCTGGAGGCTCGAGGCTGAGGGGTGCTGGGGGTCGGGGTGTCAGTCTGCGGCTCTCCAGAGGGCTTGTCTGTCTTGCATTTAGCATTTAGGAGGACAGGCTGGTGCCTCACTGGAATCCTCGCTGTTTTCTGTCAGGCGATCATCTTATCAGGCGATACCGTTCGCAGGACACCTTGTCTACACTCCGTCAGCCTAAATTCTACACAGGTTCTCCCTCAGCCTTGAACACACAGTTCACGGGGCAAAGAAGCCATTTCCGGCCTGCGCAAATCCACGGCCACCTTCCCTCACTTTTCACTCCCCCAGCATGTGCAGCCAGGCCACTCCAGAACACGAAACACGCCGACTGCGCCTGGGGGCTCCTCGGCCCACGCCGGTGACCCACAGATTTAATTGAAGGACGAGGCGGCTGTTACTGCATGTGTCCTCGGTGGCCTCCAGGAATGAGGGGTGAGAGCCGCTGGGTGCAGGGTCCCCGGTTCCCTGGGACCCAGGAATCGCAGTAGTGCTGTCGGAATGACCTTTAACGCCTGGTTGCGAAAGGCAGAGCACATGGGACTGTGAAAACGTTGCCTTTGTGAATTTCAGAATCACAGAACGCGAAAGTGACCACCCAATGGGAGTTTTAAATTCTGCCCTAAGTACAGGTTGATTCCCCTCTTTGCTGGGAATGACAGGAAATGGGTTCCAGTGGGAAGCTTTTAAGGTACTAACAGGTTTCTCACTTGAGCCCCCCCTGTGGCCCAGCGGGGACCTCAGCCCCTGCTCCCTTCTTCTCAGCCCCTCCCCGCAAACGACTTCCAGGGGCGTTTTTTTACTGTCAATGTTCACACTTACACAAATGCATCAGGACAGAGAAAAACTTACTCTGAAATATTACATATAAATAATCACACCGGAGACTAATGAAAACGACAAATTACCCGGTGGTTTGTGAAGCGTTGTATCTACTGATTATGAAGCAAGGTATTTACTGAAAGATTTTTATGACAAGAAAGGGGAACCTTTACCGCTCAGATGCATGTGGACAGTTAGTGCTTTGGGGTCGTAATGGACTTCCTGTCTGTCTCCTTGTGCACACGGCACCGTGTGTAACCCAAGCTGTTCTCTGAGGAAGCGAGGGGATGAAGTTGGTATGTGGCCGGGGCTGGTGGCTTTCCCTGTGACGTGTAGGCATAGGGTACAGACAGCAGATACAGACAGAAGTCAGGAGCTGAGAGACATGCGATTGGCTAAGCCCCTGGCAAATAATGATTGGCAGGCATGGACTAACACCCAGATAACCCCCTGCTGCACTCTTCACCAGCTGTCTTTGCGAGATGACAGGTAGGGAAGGAAGAAAGTCTCTAGTTTTCATTATAAAACTCGCGTGTCCCTGTACAGGCGTTTGTAAGGACCCGGCCCTTGTCATTCGTACATTGTTTTGGGGCCGCTTGTCAGAGTGAGGTCTTCTCTTTCTTGTGTTAATTTAGAAATGTATGATATCTTAGACCTACCATAACACTTTCATCCACATAAGAGATATTCATAATGTAAGTAACATCCAACGAACCCCCATGTCTAACTATATTCCTAGAGGCGTTTTTATTCCCATATATAGATTCAGTCTTTCTCAGCTAAAATGGGGTTGAAACTTACAGGATTATTCCTCTAAATACATAACGTAAGGGAGAAAGCACATCATTGTAAGATTAATCCTGTATCTCCATAGAAACATTAATTTCAGGAAGTACTTTCTTAAACATGGACTCAAAAAAAAAAAACCATTGCACAATCAACAGTACCTTGTGAAATCGAAGCTAAAAGAACCACAAATCTGTAAAAACAGCACCGCTGTGACCCGTTTCCTGCAACAGGGGCGTAAATGCAGCCAGACGGGTTGAAGGGTCATGCGCCTGAACATACAGTGGCACACGGACAGCAGACGCTCGGCCTCGCCTCCCCACAGCTGGCCTGCCTCGCAGCCCTAACGCCCCTGTTCATCTCACGTACCCCTTGGGAGGTTTGGGGAGACGCGTGGGATGACTTGGCAACCGCGTGGATTAAGCCCCCTCTCTGGGAAGACTTGAATTGAGGGTTCTCTATCTTAACATTAACTTATTGAAACGAAAGCCTTCACAGTAGCCCCTTACCTATAGGAATGCATCCCTCCAGGCTGGGGAACGGCTGTCTCTGAGCCTCCTAGTCCCCTTGTCTCTCCTCTCACTGCTCCCACTTAGTATAGTCTTTATATATTGGGGTGTCGGAGAAGTCATGATTCATTTTTGCACCAAAAAACATAGAAAAACCACATCATGACTTTTCCGACAACCCAACATTTTTGTTATTTTTCAGTTAGAATTGACAATCAATATGACACGAGTCCCAGGTGTACCGCATAGTGGTTGGACACCGATATGCCTCCCAAAGTGGGCCCCAGGTGAGTCAGTGCCCGACACCTGCAGAGTTACTATTAATACCGTATCGTTAGCATGTTCCCCTTGCAGTCCCTTCCCCACTTAGCATAGCCTTGAACTTGCAGGAGCTGCGTCACTCCATGCGCCTGGGTGGCCTGGGACAGACAGCGAGCTTTGCGTGGGCTGCTGTGTGACGCCACTGCTGGGCTCAAGGGCCGCTGGCTTTTTACTCCTTTCCCTCCCCAGAACTTGGCAGTTTAAAAGTGGGTGTCCACATACGTTCTCTGCAATATGGGGGCGATGGTGGGTCGCCAGACAGCTGGGAGACGTTTGCTCAGCCACTCAGCAGCCACTCGGGTGACAGGCACCTGGTGAGAGGAAAGAGACCAGCCAGCCCCTCAGTTCACCCTCACCCCACCCCTCGCCAGCCCCCTTGGGTGCATGTCCTTCTCACGGGGCATGAGGGAGCCTTCACTGGTTCCTCTGTCTGGGAAACTGAGGCAGCTCGGAGAGGTGGAGGAAGTGACCTAGGTCTCCCAGCAGGAGGCCGGGTGGGGACCCAGGTCTCAAGTGCCCTGTTGGCACTTTGAAGAGCTAGAACTTCCCAAAGAATACAAGTGGTTGAAATACGGAGAAGCTTGTGGCCCCAGCATTTCAGCTTCGCCATCCACTCCCAGGCTACGTGGAATTTATCTGTGATTTCGTCAGGGTCTCCACCAGATAACGTGCAGGAATCTCAAACACAGTGGAGCGTGTTATTAGAAATGCAGCCAAACAGCTAAGATTGGGCGGCTCTCCAGCCCGTCCTGGTTGCCGACTCTGACTGCCCATGCTCGATGTGCCCGCTAGCTGGCACAGTGTGGGTGGAGAATCCTGTGAACACGGACATTTTCACTAACCCAGCAGCTGTTTGGAAATTTCATCTAGAACTGAGTTTCAGCCTACGGAGGGTGTCCTGACATAACCTAAAAGTCTCTCCCCCTCCCCCACACGTTCTTTGTTCAATATTTCACAGAACGCTTCTCAAGTTACCCAGAGAGGCTTCAGCGTCAGCCTGGCTCCCATGCAGCGTTCCGCATGTTGGCCAAATTTTTCTCTTGCTCTCTCAGTTTGATTAATTGCAAAAAGGAGGTGAAATGAAGATGACCTCCAACGTCCGGCACTTTTTGGTGCAGATGGCTCTTTTCAGCATCTTGCAGAGCCCAGCTGCTGGTGCCGGCTTGTCTGGCACAGTTGCAGCAAGGGCACAGCCTCTGTGAGCCCCCCACCACCCCTCAGCACTGCCCACACCCACGCACACGCACGCATGCACGCCATCCTTCTCACCACCGTGCGCCCCGGGACCGTCTTCCCAGGGATGAGGGAGGCCCTGCCATACGCCAGTCCTTACTTTGTCTTTCTTTTCCTGCCACCATGTAAGTTGTGCATTTAAGGCTAGAATCTGCCTGCTCTAAAGTCTCTTTCTTTTAATCAGAGACGCCGATCAAATCTAACCAGTCTTGTACACCTTCAGAGGTCTGACCCGGAATTTTGTTACTTCTGTGTTCAGAAGGCTTGAGTTTTCCAAATAGTGATTAAAATAGGGCTAGCATGTGCGTTGGAGGTGCTGCCCAGGTGAGAACAGACATGGTACCGGGAGGTTCCTTATGCCCCAGCGGGAAACCCCCGCAAGTACAGGCCGTCAGCTTCAATGAAGAGAAGTTAGGTATTTTGCCTGTGTTAAGTTTAGAATGGACCAATTCTCATTTCTGAAACGGGGTAGATCCACAAGTGTTTGGTGCACTGTTATTGCATGTATTATGTACATATTGCAAGTTCTCAGCATTTGGTTAAAACCCTGCATGGAGCCAGAGAGGTCAGGCTTCAGAGTGACAGCTGTCCACACCGGCTGTCAGACCAGCGTCCCTAAGTCCACACACTCGTGTTCTCAGACTGCAGGTGAGACCCCAAGAGGCCAACACAAATTCCCTTTCCCTTGTGTGCCTGTTCCTGTCCAGTACACTACACACGTGCTCCAAACCTCCGTGTTCCCAGTGAGAACACCCCCAGAAAGGTTTTTATTGTTGTCTAATTAAATAAAATAAATGAGGAAGGTAGATGATAGAATCACATTGGATTCCGAAATTATCTGCAAAGGTAGACTTCCGTTTTTAAAAGCGTGCATTTTAAAATATTGTTTTTCCCCTGTCATGTCAGGAAACACGAGCATTCGCATGATTCTTCAGGGTCTGTGGGGTGTTTGTCCCCAGCTTCCATTTGCAGTCATTCCTGCTGCTTTAATCATCGTCGGTTGAAGTCCTTCCTTTGTAAAAATCCCTCTCTGCGTGGGGCTCTCGCCGGAATGTCACCTGTCCCAGTTTCCAGTTACATAATGTGAAGGGCTTGGTTGTTTACTCTCCACTGTGTACCAGCTCACCTCCCCCCACACACTGGGAGGTGACACTGAGATGTCACTGTCCCTTTCTCGCCCATCCTGAGGACCATCGGCATGTCCACTGGGGACCTTACGAACATGGGCATCCCTAGCCTTTGTGAGTCATGGAAGGGGCACCCAGCCCATGCGGGGCTTTGGAGAAGCTCCGATACCAGGCAATGCCGTGTTTTCTGAACAGTACCTTTGGGGGACCGCGCCGAGCCTGTCGTGTGGGCATATGTAGTATTTTAGAAACCCCCTCTTCCCATTTTAGAGGACGATTCATTTGTGACCTTTCAAGGAGAGCTGTTCCATGTTCTGCAGGAACTTGGGACTCCTGCGTTCTTTGAAGAGTACATCGTGACAAATTACAGTTTGTGTCTGTCCTTGGCGCGTGGTCACCGGGGCCAGGTCTAAGGGGGACCTGGTGGCTTGTGCAGGCCCAGCGACGTGGTGGGACGCGCAATGTGTTTGGGATGGGTTAGGCTAAATTCTTCAGTTTTATGGCTTTTTGGGGGAAAAAAATCATGAGTTTGCTGCTGATGTTCGGGTTAGAAAGTACAAATGAGGAGCACACTTCCCTCAGTCCAGCTTTATCTTCCTTGGAAGTTGGGCAGATCCCTGGGATAGTTGTCTGACAAGCTGGCCTTGGTCTGACCCCGTGGTTTCTGTGCTCACATAGTTCCCAGCTTTTTGGGGGGGGCAGCAGCCCTCCTACGCATCTGGGTTCGCCCGTGACGTTGCCCCGAGCATGAGCTGGGACACCCTCTGCATGCGTGTGATTGTGTGGGAAGAACCCACGCGCTTGCTTGAGGTGGGCTGGCAGTTTTACAGATGACAAAGCACAGCAACCTGTTTGTCACTGGGCAGAATTCCATGTGACAGCTGCCCGATTTTCTGCTCCGTGCGTGGAATCGCTCAGGACGTGCAGCGTGCCTCTTGAGTTTGGGAGTTTACTTTCCTCTTCTCAGAAACGGGCACGGCATATGTCACGGGATCGCTGTTCTGATGGGGAAGCAATGCAGGACATTCCGAAAGTGCCCGCTTTGAGGCTGACACCCTCTCTCTCTCTTTTTTTTTTTTTAGCTTCTGAAGCCCCGTCGGTTCAGGATGGGAAACCACGCAGGCAAGCGGGAGCTGAGTGCTGAGAAGGGCAGTAAGGTAAGACACGAGTAGGCGAGCGGGCTGCGGCGTGCACGTGTTTCTGTATTAAACACAAGGCTGATTGGCACTGGCTGCCGTGGCTTTCTGCTAAAACTGCGGGACTGTTAGGAACCCCCAGGCGAGGGCTCCCCAGCCTGGACTCCAGACCCACGAGGGTCCCACCGCCCAGCGGTGGCCACTCCACAGCCCTTTCCACACCATTACTGGGGGACGGACATCTGGGAAGTGCAGATAAACAGGAAAAGTGCAAATAACGGCCTTCCGCAGGTTCCAACTGGCATTCCTAGCATCGCATTTCCATTTCCCGCCAGATGTTGCGGGCGCCGGCCCCCTGTACCTGAGTCTGAGGGTCTGCATGCCGGCGGTCCCCCTGGGGTGTCTTGCAACCCCTGGGGTTCTCAGCCCTTCCCCACAGAGCCGCATGCACAGGTGACACTTATGCCACCACCAGGGCTCCTGGTGGCCTGCGCCTGTCCACCGCTTTTCCCGTCACTCTAAAATCACTGCAGGTGATGAGGCACTAGACCTGACATTGGATCCAAAACTTGGGGTCACTGTCATTTGTAGGAAAAGGTAGATTAGCTGGTTTCTTCGGCACGCTAACTCAACATAAACGTATGTGAGACAAAGACCAAGGGCAGCTCACCAGATGCCACGATGCGGAGGACGCGCCCTCGCTGCGCACAGAAGCGCTTCAGCCGTGTCCACGCATGACTGGAATCGAAGTGCAGCCTCCAGAGCCCTCGGCCGTGGGTCTGCAGCGTGCTTTTATTTCATCCTAATGAACTTTGCAGCTGGATCCTTCTCTGATCTGCAGCGACGTGACCCCATATCTGTATTGGCCACAATCGCTTTCAAATCACCTGTGGAAAGCAAAGGGTGATGACATACTGTTTTTGTTCGTATTTGTTCTTGGTTAAAATTATAAACAGGGTTATCAAGTCCCTTCCCTAATGATCTCAGGCCCCAGGTGACTAGAAGGGATTTCCCGTTTACAGTGTTATTATTGATTTGGGATTCTCTCTCCCCCCGCCCCGGAAGGAGGACCGATCTGATACATAATTAATATAAGTGGTTCTGGTAAATAACGAATGGGCGTGACTGGTGGGTTTCTAAAACACGGCATTGCTGAAGGTCTCGTTACCATGAGCTGCAAGTGGATTTGGTTCCTCCACAGACCACGGACGGGCAGTGTCCCCACCAGGAGGGTAGGTCTCAGCAGGCAGTGAATGTGGACAGACAGCGCTGTGGAAGAGCCCTCGTGGGCTGAGCCACAGGCTGTGCAATCAGAGCTCGAGCGTGAAGCCCTCTGTGTGGCGTGCAGGTCCTTTCCTGCTGCCTGACGCTGCAAACCCCAAACATGTTTGGTTTGTTTAATTCCACCGAAGTGAGACCACGGAGCAGTGGCCAAGCCTATACGTACCCGTTTGTTCTGAAATCTAATTTTTCAACCTTCTGATGGTTTAACCACAAAGAAAAAGCGAGGAATCACGCACGGTGCTTGTTGTAGGTGGCCGTGACTGGAAAGAGCGCCTTCATCAAGCTCTCTGTGACTTGATGGAAGATGTGCTGCCTTTCCGAGGGGTGCTCTGGCGCTCCGTGGCATGGCCCAGCATTCACCCCCACCCAGAACAGAAGGCAGCGGCGTGAGCCCCTCCCTACTCTTCACCGTCTGTGTGTCTCTGTATGTGATTCTGAGAGAAAGTCTCCTCTCATGTCAGCGGAAGATTCTGGAATGGGCTTGGTCCCCGGGGCCTCTGCAGCCACCTGCTCCCCAGTTTCCTGTCCGCCTTGAGGGCGTGGGATCCCTGGTGCCCTTGAACTGTTTCTTTCTTTCTTTTTTTTTTT
>NW_017731427.1:1663866-1669197 GCF_001890085.2 Hipposideros armiger
GTTAAGGGAGGGACATGGTGGCCTCAGCCTCGCGCTGTGCCCTCCCTCCTCTCCCACGCTGGGGCCTGGGGCCTGCGAGCTTGGCGGGAACCCCTTTTAGAAGAGGGTGCTATTGAACCCACCAACCAGGGTGGCCCTCAACCCCTCCGGGCGTTCCCGTGGGGCAGAGCGGGGGCAGCCCTTGGGGACATGGAATGTGCCCCCCAGGGTTAGCTGAGGGAAGGAAACAATGGAAGAAAAATTGGAGGCACAGATACAAGTGTGTCATTTTCTTTGGAAAGTAAGGCTGCCGACGCCCCTCCCCACCCCCGACCCGCCAGCGCTGTGAGGAGAAAAGTGCCCTGAACTACTTACTGTGTTGATAAAACACTGTATGTGACAAAAGTGTTCGGTTTTGTTTTTCTAGGATGGTGACGCCAGCAGAGGAGAGTCTGAGAAAAAGAGGACCCTTCGCGAATTTTCCCGGGAGGCCTCGGAAGACAGTGACGTGTTTGGTATGTGACATAGAAATGAGAAGCAGTGACTTCATGGGGTAACTGTACAACTACAGTTGGGGAAGATTTTAATTGTTTAATTACGAGAGTCCTCTGAGAATCTGTTCTCATTCCTGCAAACTCAGCCTCTGTAGAATGTGGAGAGTGGAGCGCTCACGACCTTGTCACCGTCTGGTCGCCCCCGCCGTGACCACCGTGGTGACTGTGGGGTCTGTTCCCACCTTGCTGTTGCCTTTTTGGGTTGTTTTGCGTGTCTTTGTGTGCACACAGACACCAGAGAGTTCCCAGATTTTTCCTTGTTATGCGATATCTCTCTAATCATCTATTTGCCCTGTACCATGGAAAGGTCTGTAATAAGCTTTATTTATTAGGAACATGGTTCAGCTCCTAAGGCACTTTCCAGGGCAGCTGTCTTTGACCTTCTCAAATAGAGATCCGATGTGGAGAATTATTATATATATATTACCTAGAGTTGGATGTGAAAGCCAATGGACATGCAAGTACAGTAAAACCTTGGATTGCGAGTAACTTGGTTTGCGAGTGTTCCGCAAGACGAGCAAACATTTCTAATACATTTTAACGTGGTAAACGAGCGATGTCTTGCAATACGAGTAGTTTGTTTCCGGAACGAATTATGCCCGCAAACCCAGGTATCTCTGTAATTCAATCACGCCACAAACTTGGGCTTGTCTTTTCATGGAAGAATGACACCACAGCCAGCTTCCGTCCACNCACGCTGGCTGCTGGCCACACACGGTAGCCCATGACAACCCACTGCCACAGGGGCTGCAGCCTACGCCGTCGCCGGCGACTCCCGGCAGCCCAGCTCCAGGTTGAGCTGTTGTTCAGCATCTTAGCTGTGGAGGGCAGTGTCACTGGCTCTCATGTGGGATCCGAACCGGGGCCCTCTGGCATCCCAAGCCAGCTCTTAACCACCTCGCCACTCGGCCGGCACTGAACTGTTTCTTAACACGTGGGCTCCTAAGCTCTGTTTGACACCGACTTCCGTGGCCATGGGAGTGAACTTGAGGAAGGAGATTGTAAAGCGCATTCTTTTTCTCCCCACACGAGCCTGGCGAGGCTGCCGCCGCCCGGAAGCATGACAGCCCGCAGCCGTGAGGAGCACGACAGCTGGCAGCTTATCTTGAGGCACTTGCGCATTTTCAATATAAGTGAAATCAAGTGATAAGCTATTAAACATTTGAAAACCTGGGCCAGCCGGGTGGCTCAGTTGCTTGAGCAAGCTCTGAGCAACAGGGTTGCTGGTTCAATTCCCGGCCCGAGCTGAGCTGCCGCTGAGCTGCCAACAGGTGGCAGGATGGCTCAGCTAAAAATAAATAAACAAATAAATAAATAAATAAATAAATAAAATTTGAAAACCTAACAACAAATGACAATAATTTGGAAAACCTGCCCTTCATCTGTTTGTGGCCTCAGGTGGCCTAGGACACGCTCATCTCTGTGCTTGTCCTGGTGGTGGCGTCTGGCTCACAAGGGTTTTCCGATTTCTAGATTTTCCTATTTAATCAGCCTAAGAAAAGAGTTACCACACCGAAAAACATGATCTAAATTTTACAGTGGGGAGCAACTTCTTAGTCTGTTTGATGTTGTGTTTCAAATTAAACTGATTAGTTATTGAAGCTGGTCTTCAAAGCCAAGTGCGTACCGCGTGGCGCCCAAGGCCCGGCGCTCGGCCTCGGCAAGAGGATCAGCCCTGGAGAGGCTGTTCACGCGCGCATTGCGTCACCATTCAAACCCCATGCTCTTGATGGGATGCGCCCGAGATAGTATGAGGGTGACCACTGGGAAGCGAGACAGTTAGTGTGCAGATAAACCCAGAGGCACGTGTAGACGGCCTTTCCTTTGGACCAGAAACACGTTTCCTTCAAAACCACCCACCTCCCAGGTGTGGAATGGGCTGACTTTCAACCTGTGGGTTAATCCGTCACAGCCACTCATGGAGAATCCTAAGTCCTGCCACGTCCTGGCCCAAGTAGAGAGTGTTGTCAGGCTTGTTTCGTGAGCCCTGTCCTTGTCACGCCATCCTCAGGAATGAGAACTTCTATTTTAACCACTAATTAGCTCGCCTCTGCTCCATGCAATTCTCTCGTCTCCGCAGGGAAATTAAGTTCAGTGAGGACCCGACTTTTGTCAGCTGTGCTCATGGGTGTGTCCCGCTGTTGGCACCCTAACTGCACAGCTTGTCGGTGGAGTGTGGCCAGCGCGCCCATCCCCAGGCCAGGTGACAGCTAGCGGGGCGTCACCTGAAGAGGATCTCTGGCTGGGTACTGTCCATGCTCACCAGCGGGGCAGCGGCAGCCGTGGGACTGAGACCCAGGCCCTTTCGAACCCCAAACCCAGCCTGTTGTTGTCTCTCTGCCTCACACTCGTCCTGCAGTTCCTGTTAAAACCACCGCTGTCACCATCACAGCGTCACCCAATGGGAAGCAGAGTCACCAAGAAATGCACTTCCTCCTAGTCCCCCAACTCCAGCCTAGAGCACCGAGAGGTGAGGAGGTGGTGCCTCTGAGCCACAAATTCCCCTGGAGAGTT
Source organism: Hipposideros armiger (assembly GCF_001890085.2). Taxonomy (NCBI): domain Eukaryota; kingdom Metazoa; phylum Chordata; class Mammalia; order Chiroptera; family Hipposideridae; genus Hipposideros; species Hipposideros armiger. The sequence continues at coordinate 1,666,914 of NW_017731427.1, forward strand.
TACAAAGCTTTCTGAGTTGATTGTAGTGTGTTAGACCCATAGGTGTATAATTTCCGTTTTCTTAGGCAAGTCACATGAGCAAGTTTTCTTGAGAACTCAGGTAATTCTTAAGTTTATCGTGTAATATATATTTAAGAGCTTAAGGACCTGAAATGCAGAAGGCAGTTTCCTATAGACAAGTAGGTGCTAACCTGGTCTGATACTTAGGCACACAGGAACAGCCCGTCCGTGTCTTAGGCTGCAGGGTGCTGGCCGACTGCTCACTGCACCTTACCTCACAGCCTTGGAGTTCACGGTCTCGCTCCCCCACCTCACTCTCTCCTCCTCCCTTCCTTCCTCCCCCCTAAAGAATTCCTCTTGACCTCAGTGGCAGAAGCTAGACCCTTCCCGTCGGCACCTGGCATTGAGCTGGCAGCTGCCACATGCCGACTCCTCCCTGTGCAGGCACCCCCTGCTCTGGAGCCCATCAGAGGTGTCTGCCACGATGGGGGTGCTGTACGTCTGTGCTGCCCGGCCGGCCGGCCATCAGACACGAGGGGCCAGAAGCACGTGGAATGTGGATAGTCCAACCGAAGAACCGTGTTGTCAGTGTTACTTATTTTTAAATAATTTAGGTTTAATAGCTGCATGTGTTTGAGTGACAGCGTAGCCCTACTGGACGCTTCATATATGTCACCTCAGGTCCTAGGGTACCCAGAACCTGCCAGATGGGTATCTGCTCCTTCTGGTCAGTGAAAACTTGGGGCCTTTTCCAACGTCTTAGTTTCATGCAAAAGGTAATACTGTGTTCAGAAGGCAAAACCCTCTGAGAAACAACACATTTACTGTACCAGAAAGTGCGGTGAGCCCCAGGCAAAGGGGCGCTCCGTTCACCTCCCCCCTCAGCTTTGAGCCCCACCCCCATGCTGTGCGTGACACGCCCTCCCTCCAGGATGTGCCGTCCACCGCTGATTCTGAAACCTGCACACCTATACACGGACTGCTGTCGGTGCCGTGCACACTTGGGCGTCCACGCCCCTGAGATGCACAGGGCCCCCTGAACATCAGTGAGCTTTCACAGGAGAACAGACATGCTGTGGAAAGCGCACCCTTTCAAAGTGGGCTTCCAGAACCCAGGATTAAGCACCAGCTCCTGCTTGCAGTTCTGTCCCTGTCCTGAGAAGGAGCCAGAAGGAGATTCTGGGGACATCTGGCACCACTTTGGTTTTGTGGAGCCCTGTTTGCATTGAGGGACTTAGGCCATCACTGTGCACAGAGTGAAGCGGGCTTCTAACCGCCGGCGCTGGGCCCCTCGGGAAACCGCCGCAAGGCCTGGGGATGTCGGTGAATATCCCGGAGAGGCACGATTCCTTACGGACACGTCACAGCAGACGTGAATGTGTCGGGTGGGCAGGGCATGGCTTCTGGCACGAATGACTCAAGTAGAAAGCCTCCCGTCACAGCCCTGGTGGAGAGCACAGCCCTGAGGCTGACTGGTTTTGAAGGAATGTAGGTGGTATTTTGTTTCATCTGATAAACCGAGAACACTCACACCTTTGTCAGTCTGGGCAGCAGCGAATCTCACAAGCACAAGTGTGATTATTAAAGACACGGTGTAATTAGCAAGCAGAGCCACCCCTCAACAACCCTTAATAAAAATAACACGGGCGTGATGCAGCGAAGCCCGCGGCAACACGAAACCAGGCAGCAGGCCACACGCCAGCAGGTGGGTTAGGAGCTGGGCCCCGCCCCCCTCCCGCCATCCTGACCCCTCAGCTTGGAGATGGCCACGTGGACCCTTCAGCCCCGGAGCAAAGCCATCTGCACTCACTCCTGTTTCCCTAACGTTCAGGGTCAGCCACGCCTCAGGATGTCAGGCTCAGGATGAGGTTAAGAAGGGCCCCCAAAGTCTCCAGGCGTGGACCCCACGGCCTTGCTGGGACATTGCGCCGGTGACACAGACTTGCTCACTCTCCCGCCGCAGCTCCCGCCCAGGGCCTGCTGCCAGGGTGCTTCCTGAGGTCTTAGGGACGCATGCTGTCCCCCTGTGTAACCCCCATGTGCTACTCCCCCTCTTCCCCGCTCTGCGTGCCCCTGTCATGCTCCTCTCCGGACGACCCCACACCCTCACCCAGACCTCACTCTCCCGGAGTTTTACAACCATTACAAGAAGCCAGACTGTTTTGTTTGGATGGGATTTGAGCACAAGAGTTAAGGGAGGGACATGGTGGCCTCAGCCTCGCGCTGTGCCCTCCCTCCTCTCCCACGCTGGGGCCTGGGGCCTGCGAGCTTGGCGGGAACCCCT
>NW_017731427.1:1670567-1687656 GCF_001890085.2 Hipposideros armiger
AAGTGAGAAAACTTCCTTCTGACAGCGTGTCACTTCATCTGACCATGACTAAGGTGGCTCAGATGCCACCTGGGTTTCCGTCCTGTGCCCGACAGCCCTGAGTAATACACAGCTGTCGGGCCTCTGCTTTTGAACTTCACAGTCCCCATTCCTAATGCTTTCCTGGAATCCAGGGAAACTCAGTCTGCTGGTGCAGAGTGGCCCATAAAAAAGGAGCTGACATGACGCTGGCTCTCAGTCCTGACTGTCTAACCTTGGGGAGTACACGTGAGAATTCTCTTTAACTTACAAAAGTCACTGCAATTGAAATCAGCAGCCCCCTCCCACTTTCCAAAAAGGCCTTTTCTTGACCAAACAGCAACTCCCTGAGCATTATGGGAAGCCACGTCTTCTGCGTGCTCTGGGAACCATGGTCGTCAGCGACCATTGCCCAGTCATTGTCCAGAAGAATCAGGGTTTGTGAGCACATGCAGAGGCCGTTATCTGTCACCCCAGGCAGGTCACACGGACTCCAGTTCTCTCAGAAAGTCGGGAAATGGTGGTGTACTTCCACTGGCAGATTCCCGGTTAAGGACTGAACTGGGGGGCTTGGCGAGGCATGTGGCCCGGGGCTGACGACGGCGGCACAGGTTCCATGAGCTGCTGGCTTACCCACCAGGCGCCCGAGACCACGGGGGCACAGCTAAACCCAGGCACACTTCCTCCGCGTCTCTGTGAAGGCCGGAGCCAGCCCCTGCTCAGCGATGATCTTGAAAGCTTTATTTGCCTTTTCGTTTCCTGGGGAAATTCCACTAAAGGGGGCGTTTTCGAGCTAAGCAAATAGCATGTTAGGGCACCCTTTTACATCGCCTTCTGACAGCGTATTTCTGCCCGTCAGGACTTCTGCCTCACTACCCAAAGGGGAAAACGCATTTGAAGGCTCGATAGCCTGGAGAGGAACCAGGGTCGTCCGAGCTTTGGAGAACCAGGTTGTTTGCGGAGGGCCCGTCACTAGGCTGTTTAGAACCACACACCCACACACACAGCACACGCTGTCCCGTCGTGTGGACACCAGGCCGGAAGGAGGTGTCATGCTCCCCACACACACCCACCCCCTCTGAGTTCACTGGTCACGGGGCTGAAGCGAGCCAGGCAGTTCAGCCGAGGTGAGCGGCAGCCTTAGGCCTCCCTAAGTTACTCGGGCAAAGCAGAGAAGCGTCCAGAAGAGGGCGCCCTGCTCTTTCCGGAATGACTGCTTCCTTCCTGAGTGACCCACAGCTCAAAAGTCAGAGCTTAGAGGGTGGCACCTTCTCGTGGGTAACTGCACCTCTGCAGGGCGAGGACGTCCTCACCACGGAACCAGAACCTCCCTGCCTCAGCCCTTCGCGTGGCTAAGCCATGCACGAATGGACCGTCAGGGCAAAACGCCCCTGACATGGCTGGGAAAACGCTCACTAGCTCACTGCTCATGTGATGGAGACAGAATTATACTTAACGGAACAAGTGTGCGTATTGGAAACATTTACGTGCCCACAGCATAACACTGCGTTAAGTGCATATAAGTCCATATGCGTAGATTTGTGTGTCTTTACTTCACGAAGCTTGAGTTTGCCTATGAGGAGAAAACACACAAGGAAACAAATACACACACAAAAAAAAAGTCAAAAAAAAAGTCGACACCCAGGAAGGGAAGACCTCGCGTGTGTCAACCGCACAGCAGTTGCTGGCGTTGAACTTCTCGCTTTGCCCACCACCTTCCCGCTGAGTGATTTCAGGAGCTGCACGCGTCCTTCTGTGTCCTGGTTTCCTGCGTGGACGTGGGGTGAGAGGAGAGATGCCCCTTTTCTGGGAGGAGTGATGGGCACACACGCAGAACGCACAGGCAAAACTGGACGGCTCTGAACGGCGCGCTCAGGCCGGCCCGGCCCAACCCCTTCGGCTCATGTCCTGCCATCAGGGTGGCTGTGTTCCCACTGCTGTGTCACCAAGGGGCCCAGGGAGCAGCAACGCTTCCTGGAGCCATTGCCCTGGGAGAGCCATCCTGCCCCTAAGGCGGTAGCTTGTCCTGCCCTGTTCCCACCCGGCAGGGCTCGGACAAAACTCTATCCCACCTGCGAGGAGAGAGTGGACATTCTGCGGGGAGCCCAGTGGCACACCCAGAATTGCTTTAGAGAGTACAGGGGAGGAGGGTCCCCATCCATTTCACAGCAAATTAAAAACTCTTGTGGTTAATGTAGTGTTTTCTGATCAGTGTTTACTCAGGGTTGCGTTTTCCGTTTTCATTTTCAATTGCACAATATTTCAGTTATATCTGGCTGGTGATTTCTGCTGTGGGTGAGATTCCAGCCGCCTCAGTTTCCCTGGAAACATGTATCTGAGTTTATGAGCTCTCACCGTTCGAAATGCCGTCTAGGGTGCAGACAGCTACTAGGTTGTCAGTAAGCTGTGTCGTGGCATTTTGTGTTCCCGAGACCCCGTTCTGGCAGATGAGCACACACACGTGGCGACAGGAAGTGGCCGACCCAGGCCCGCGGGTCCCACAGGGCAGACGGGCGGCGGACTTCCACACTTGACGCCCTGTCTGGGCGCTCGCCCCGCCGTGGGGCCGGGGTTCCCGTTCCCACACACATGGTCGTGGGACGTCTGTCCTCACAGAGCCCTAGGGACACACATGAGAGTAGGGGGAGGAGGGGAGGACAGGGGTGGAAGGTGCACCCCATTTCATTCTTTTCTTTTTACAGAATTTCACAGCTACTATAAAAACCTTAATTACTCCCGCCAAGCTTCTAGAACCAGGGTTTCCAGGAATATCTGGGTTTCAGTCAGCGGGACTGGGAAGATGGTTGATAAGATTCACTTCTCCTGTCATGAACCCTTTGTATGAAGGGCGGGCCCCCCGGGAAAGCAAACCGAGAGCAAACACCTCCTTATTAGAGGAAGCCTAGACGTTTTGATGCGAAAACAAGCATTAGGGGAGAGAGAAAACCAAGCCCATTTTCAGCATGGTTCACGGGCAGCTGATGAGGACAGTGGCAGCCGTGACATCCGGGGTGGCGCTGGGCTGGGAGCACGGCGGCATCATGGGCCTCCCGGGTCTGTTCTGGATTTTGAGAGGACAAGGTTATTCTAGAATTTCTGTGTTTACTAGCCCTGACTTTTGGGGTTTCCTCCTTCAGTACAAGGCCCTCTCCTCCTGAGGGAAGGCCCTCAGCAGGTCACAACTGGCCGCCTTTCAGCTGGTCCTGCAGCTCCAACAGAAAGGAGCCCCGTGAACTGCCACCTTCGTGACAGCCAGAGGTGGTGCCTATGCAGGCGGCACCCCTCACTGTCCCCTGTGCTGGACAGGAGGCCGCGGCCTGGGACTCGCACCTGCTGTGTCCTGGGCCAGCAGAGCATGTCTTGTCCCACGGTTCCCAGAACAGGGTGACGCTGTGGTCCAGGGGAGGCTCACTCCAGGGGGCAGTGACTCAACAGCACACCTCGAGCTGGCTGGGCATCCATTGGGTGGCCCTGGGACAGCAGCGTCCTAGAGGCCACCGCTGCCCACCCTGGTCCCAGCCTTCGAAACAAAATGTGCGGCTGAGGGTCACTTGAGGCCAACAGGGCCACAACAGGACAACTGCACGGCTTCCAGAACAAAGAGGGGATACAGACCTCACATGGCAGCTGCGAAGGGCATGGCCGGGGGACAGCAGCCTGTCCTGGCTGCAGACCCTGGACTCAGAGCCCTTCTTGGCCACGGGCCCCCCAGTGGACCCCTCTGCCTGACCCACTGCCACAGTCATAATGAATGAGCCTGTTGGGTCTCGGGTCCCTGATTTGAAAGCATCTGCATTTGGTTTCCATCCTCAAAAGTTACGATTTCTAATCTCCACCGCACACCAGCGGGAACTTGTAATGTGGCCGTGGACTGTCTCCTCCCGGCTGCTCAGCCACCGGAGTTCGTGCCGTGGACGGGTCCCTGGCCGTCGGAGGACACTCCCTCCGCTGGGCGCCCTCCAAGAGAGCTGCGTGGGTCACCCCTCCCCCAGCTTGGTCCCTCCCTCTGCCTGCACTCAGGGGCTGGTGGCAACCCCGCTTCACTGTTGCGAGAGGGAAGGGGTCCCGAGCTTCCCCCGTGACGCCCTGAGGGGCCGGCCTCACCTCTTCCTCCCTCCCACCAAGGGCGGCGGCACCAACACTCCCTACATGCAAGAAGCAAGTCTTTAAAAGGGAGGTAAATCCGCCTGCTGAGCTCTGCTACTGGCGACACTGGTGGCCCCACGTGGCCTGTGTCACAGACCTGCCCTGGCCTTACCGTCACAGTGAGACTGACCCCTCCCTCTCTGCAGGGAGACTGGGACCTCTGACCTCTGCTCCAGGTCATTGGAACTGCGTGTTGTCCCCTTGGAGCTGTTAACTGATGTCGCAGGTCGGCTGTTGGTGACCCTGATTTCTTATCTCTCCTTCCTGCAAGGTCGCGGGGCCAGCGCCCTGCCTCTCAGAGAATAAGGGCCAAGTGACGAGCGGGTCCTTGGCTCGGCCCAGGCTCCATGCACTATGTCACCTTTGTGTCACAGCTGTGTCACCGCATTTCATCGGTGCTGCTGGGCCTTGAACCTTCCACAGGTGACCTCACAGCACCTGAACTATGAGGACAGTGGCAGCAGGCTTTTCAAACAGATGGCAGATGTCATGCGGTGCCTGCAGGTTTGATTTTGTCATTAAAGATGTGACAGGCAGTTTAGCGACATCTGTCATTCACCAGCAAGGGAAGTGTAGGTGAGCTGATGTAATGTAGGCACATGGAAATCGGGGTGTCCCGTAGGCAGACGTGTCACCCAGGCCCCTCTGCTCCGGGGCTACGGCACAGCCGCCCACCTCTGTGGCAGCGTCCCAGCTGCATGGCTGAAGTGTATGTTATTGATTTCATTTAGAACTTACCTCTAGCTGACACTTTCTTATTTAAATTGTTCCAAAATATCATCTTTTAATGTTCCATTTCTTCTTCCTGGAATCTTTGTACAGAACCAAAGACACTGAGCAAATGTAATAACCGGTGGTCCCATCACTGGAAGGTGACACTGTCCCAAAATATGTCCCCCTTGCCACAGGTGGAGGGACAAGGGGGATGGGAGACCCCCTTGAGGCAGCAAGATGACGCCGTGTCATGTTGATGCCACCAGTGCCGCTGGGTGCTTGGTGACCACTAGGGGAACCGCGGTGAGAAGTGTCCCTATCTTGCCAAAGGCAAAGGCAGCTTCAGGCACAGTGAAGTGGGCTGTGACGCGCACGCACACGCACACTCGGCCACACACTCTTCCACTCGCGCTTACACTCATTCAATACACACTAACACACACTCAACACGCACGTTCGCACCGTCACACTCACACGAGGGGAGGGTGGGAGGACCACCGCCGAGCCCCGGGGCAGGTCTCCTCTTGACCCCGCGCCCTGCAGGTTCAGACGCCCTTGGATGGAGGTCGCTGCTGGTGTCAGGCCCAGCGGGTGGGAGTCGTGTGGGGACAAGCCGCGTGGCCGCCGTGTCTTCCTGACATGTGAGGAAGGCCCAGCATGGCCAGGCCCGTTGGAGCGGCCACCTCCCTGCAGACAACTGTTTGTGGTCCCGGAGGTGACAGGGCCTTGGTGGCTGCAGTGAGATCAAAAGGCAGGCGTCGCCTTCGGCCTCGCTCAACAGGGCATCTTACTCCTGGTTTTCCTGTGAAACGGCCGGCAAGCACAGTTACAGCGTGACCTCAGTAGCTCCCTCAGGTGGCCTGGTTCCCGCTCCCCTGGCACATTGTGTCAGGGATGCTGCCAACACTCGGTCATCTCGGTCACTTCCATTACAACCAAATGAAAGAAACCTTGTTCCCAAGGTTTCGGTCAATGTCCTTTCAAAGCGTTAGACGCCTGGGTGACCACCACACTTGGACTCACAGAAACACCCCTTCGAAATGCTGTCCAAACTGCTGTCAGTTCTTCAAAAGTTGGCTTTTCCAAGCCATTGGAATAGAACCTTGTATTCAGTGGTGCCCATGAGGTGTGTGCAGCTTGGTTCTGGTCACCAAGACAGAAGCACCTTTAAGGACAGAGAAGTCACTTTGTGGCAGCGCACAGGCCCCCCAAAGGGACAAGGGAGAACATTTGCAACATAAGCAGAATGCCAGTTTTGTGTTTCAGAACTCTAGTGTATCTTCAAAATGGTAACAAGTTAGCTGTAGTGTTTCAAATCTTTTGTGTGTTTGCAGCCGGCTCCCTGTTCAGCGTGATACTTGACCCGCCGTTTTCTTTGCCAGACAGGCCTCTGGAATGAGGACAAGCGCAGTGACATTTACAGGGACCCTGGTGGCCTAGAGGCTGCACCTTCTAGAAGTCAGAGGCACAGGGAGACGGGGAGGGGTGTGTGATGAACGCCTGTGACTTGAGCTGTTGCTGTCGCTGTTCTGGGAGCATCAGCAGTGACAAACTCTGCACTTGGCCGAAACTTAGCTGGTTTCCACAGCTACGGCAGCAGGCCGCCTTTGCGGGGGTTAAAACGGTCACTAGTTACCCAGTGATGAGAACTAACACGTCCACGGAAGAATACTGGCCCTGACGGCAGGGCTGGAGCCAACACTCCTTTCCTGACAGGCGCAGTCTGAGCGCTGACATCTCAAAAGTCCTCCTCCAGGCCATGTAGGCACGACGTTCAGGTCCCCTCAGAGCTGCCTTGGAGAGCTTTTCACTCAAAGCTCACAGAACTTCAAAAGAGATGGAAAGTCAAGCCTTTTCTCTGTCGGGCTCTGAACAGAGACTAGACTCTTACACACTCCGTCTTCGTAATGCATCGGTCAGAGATGGTTCTATTCGCTTAAAATAAGAATTGTTCAGCCAGGCTGCCGGCGTGCAGGAGCGGGTCCCCAGGGGAAGGGTGGGGGGTTTGTAGCCACTGGGGCGGAGGTACCAGCAGCAGAACAAAGACTCAGAATAGGGACGCGCGTGACGGGGCGGGCAGTACTTCCATCACGAGCGTCTGGGTCCGAGAGGTCGAGTTGCTGGACAAGACCTGGGAGGCCCGAAAGCCGAGTGAGCTGACGCCCAAGATTCCTGCCTGGAGATGTGGGCACGTGAGCGATACACGTTAAACGGCGTGTTAGACGGATGTGGACAGCTCCGCTTTCGGGTTCGCTGTCCTTCCTCACTCCTCTGTCGGCCCACGCGGAGAGCCCAACACTCGGTCAACGACACCACTGCCACCACGGCACCCAGCAGTCACTCAGTCATTCTCGTGCGTGTGGCATGCAGAGCTCCCCCCACAAGCCACGTCCTCACAGTGACACCCCTGCACTGCAGTGGACCCTAGGAGACTTGGCAGCCCCGCCCGGCCCTGCTGGGAGCCACGCTGAGCTTGGTGATCACAGCTGGGCAGTGAGGTGACACCATTGCCCAGGGTGCCTGCTACAGCACCTGGCAGGTGACGTCACCCAGCGTGTCCTTTACATATGCAGCAACCGGGACCCCTTGGAAATTACCCAAGACTTGTAGGAAATGACACCAAATTGTCTCTGTGGTAAAAATTTAAAAACTTACAGTGACACTCAAGATCAATTTTTCTTCGGTTTTGGAGAACTTGATAATACATACACATCCATATACAGAGGGTGCCAAAAAAAAATGTATACACATTTTAAGAAAGGAAAACTGTATTAGAATTGTAATTCACAGTATATACTGACAACAGAGGATGCATACAAGTCATGTTTGACTTCTGCAATTACAAGAGGTGCTCAAAGTGGTTCCCATCAGCATCCAGACACTTCTGATGACGGCCAACTACTGCTTGAGCAACATTGACCAAAGTGTCCACTTGTGTACATTTTTTTGGCACCCCCAGTATATGCATGTATGAATTTATTTTCATGACGTGCAAATGTTAGCCATCTACCTATGATAATTTCCTTATGAAATTATTAATTTATTCAAGGTTCATGCAACAAAACATAAAAATAGATTGTTATCAGTACCCCTTGTGATTAAGTTAGAATTTTCATAAATAAATCTTTTAACGTATAGACTCCACTAGATACCCTATAAAGTGTAAATGGTTCTGATTATATATGATCATGATAAATTGTCTTGAAATGATGTGCAAAAAAGAAAATTTAAAAAAAAAACCCAAAAAACATTTAAGACACTAGTATGCACGTTACTAAAACAAGGTATACCTAGAAATAGTTAAAGCAGCAGATAGAGTTTATGTGAGACCTTTTTTATAAATGATATCTTGGAATGTTTCCTCTATTTTCATCCATCCGATGGTTACATCGCCTTTTCTGAACCTGAAAAATCATGTTTTATTGCCCGAGGTTTTTTGTAAGTATTTCACTGAATGCTCCTTTACTTGAAGAGTTTTCAAGTTATTTTTATCCTTAAAAATGAGCAGGAGCGGGCACAGGCTGGTACGGGGCTGCACTGCGAGGCCACCTCCTGGGGCTGGAACGCCGTCTGTGAAAAGCAGACATTGTGCGGACAGCCCCCATCTCCGCTCCAGACATTTGACACCATTGTTCCTGAGGCTTCCAGGGGACAGATCTGCAACTGTCCCAAGGAAAGGTCTAAAAATAACCCTAAACGCCCCACAGTCAGTGTACAGATGGGTTGTGCCTGTCCTGCAAAAGGGAGTATGTATATAAAACGTTACCATTTCTGACTAGCTTCTCATTAACAAATAAAAGTATTCTCTGAATATTTACAAAATAACATAACTATTTTTAGAGGTGTGATGGTTAAACTTGATACTATGTTTTAGCTCAGAGAAGGGACGCCAGTCAAAACTAGTTAAACGTGGACTTGCTCACACCTCATTTGCTTATAGCAAATGCCAGAGCCAGGTGACCAGGTCGTCTCGGAAGGCTGAGGACACCGTTTCTAGGACGTGTCTTTGGCTGGGGGACAGGAAAGCAGGCCACCCTCTGCACACCTTCCTCCCCTCCTTTCTTTACTTTGGAACAATTGCAGCTAAATGTTGGATATTCGTGTCTTCAACAAGCAAAAATTCCAGAAGCGCCATAGAAAGTGACAGCCGCTCACATTCGATTGTAAGCTGGTAGTTTTTCTTGACCTCTACAGTGGTAGCTGCAGGTCTGACTTGTTTCTTATTGTGCCGCCATTCATTACTAGAAATGTCACATCGTTCTGCTGGTTACAGATAATAATAAATAGTGTAGGTTCTGTTGTATTAACCCCTTTGGTTTTCTGCAAGACTTTTATTGGCAATTCTTCCAAAATAAACCATCTTCTGTGATTATTTAGCAAACAAACTTCAGAATTGGAAAGGAAGGAAAAAGAAAAATAATATGAGGCAGTTCTAATCCTCCCGGAGGGCTGACTTCCTTTCAATAAGGCGGACATTCACCTTCTCTCTTAAAACTGTCGTTAACTCTATTCGTGATATTAAAACCAACTGCATTTTATAAAACTGCCTTTCGTGTCAAGCCACAGTGCTCCAGCTGTGCAGACGACATCCTACCAAAGCTTCCTACACTCTGGGCGCACAGGCTCCGACTTCTGCAGTCACATGGCACTGACTCTCGGCTCTGGATTCTGTTAAAGCTGCTCAGACTAATTACTCCTGTTCTTACAGCTTGAAATGAGATTACAGATCATAGGGGTCAATGTGCTTTTTCTGCAAAGGGTCAGGTAGTAACCGTTTCTGACGTTGGGGCCCTGCAGTCTCTGCCAGGCCCGCTCAGCTGTGCCTCCCGGGGCGTCAGCAAATGTGTAACTATTTAGAGAGGTAAAAGTACATCGTCAGCTTGCAGGCTGTACAAAAACTGGCGATGGGCCAGACTGGGCTTGGCCACGGTGTGCCGACCGACACCTGTCCTGTCATCGCTGATGTGAGTGTCCTGCTCATCTCAGCACCGGGAAGCCATCCTGGTGTCCGCACGGACAGAAGCCACGGACAATCTCTGCCTGTCAGCCAGGCATGAAAGTTCTTGTGCTTTAAAAAATATCACTGAAAAGCTAACAGCAGTGGGACCTGCGATGCCTCTTCCTGGGGGAGAAGCTGGCTGCCTCCTGGGTCTGTTGATTGCTGGCACAAAGTCACTTTGAGAATCACCAGAGGTGTCAGGTGGAACAGAAAGTGTGTGCGTATTGGGCTCTTTTTAAAAACCTCATTACTTTTATACCACCTGTTTGGGAATCCGGGCATATGGACGGTCACCCCTGCTTTACGATGAAGAAACTCAGGCCCCTGTAGGTGCAGACTCACAGTGCAGCCCCCAACCCCAGCCCTGCTCAGTGCATGGGGCTGTGTCTCCCATGACCCCTGACCTTGCTGTGGGAGGGCTCAAGGGGTGAGCTATTTAGAGCAAATAAAAACTATATGTTCTGGGTACACAAAGGAGGCATTCGTGTGAGCTGGGTGGGTTGATGAGATTCATTTGTGAAAGTATTTTAAAGAAATCTCTGCGGGCAGCCAGGCGGGCGGCCGCATGCCTCTCATAGATGCAGAATTTCTGCCATAGCGAGTCCAGGGCCGCACCATGGCCTTTTGTTTCCTCCCCCTCCCTGGTGACCCTAAGCGCGGCGTGCCAGGGACAGAAGTGTCCCACACACAAGGAGGGTCCTCTGGAGCCCTGGCCTACACTGGTAAATTCCAGGGCCCCAAGAGCCCAGGGGCGCCACTGGTCCCTCAGCAGAGAGCGGCCGGCTGGGAGACACCAGGGACCCCCAGAGCCTCCTCCTGGGGTGCCAGAGTGCAGCCGTGAGTTCTTAGTATGCTCCCGCCTCGCCTCTCACCCCTCTGGACGACTGGCTAGTGTCCATCATTTTATCCTGAGGTTCTGTCCAGGGCACCGAGCTTCGCAGCCCAGTTCGTGGCATGTAGATTTAAGGCAGGACACTCACAGGATGGGGTCCCCACCTGTCCTCCTGTGAGGGGCAGAAGCAGTGTCTGTCGGACACGGTCTACAGCCAACACCTGGCTTCTCCAGGGAGGCTCTGGGTCTGTGTTTAATCAGAGCCCGCAGGGCTGCACGCTCAGCGGCCAGCGCGGATGCAGCCCCCACCGCGATGCCAAGATGGAAAGAGGCCGGAGGTCCACCAGCAGGACTGGTGCGTTGCTTTCCTCAGCGACTATCACGCCAAAGGGGGCCAATGGTCTCCTATCAGGTAACGTGTCAGAACGCTCAGTGTGAAGAACACACAGAAAGGAGCCTGGGCGAACGACCAGTTTCATACCTTGGCCAAAAGCGGGAATCTGGGCAGGCCTCAGGGCCGGTGCCACAGTGTCCGCCTGGAGGACTTGAACTTGGGTGTGTATATCCTCACTTCGCTCCAACTGGTCCCGTGAACAAGCCTTGAAACAGTGTCATTCACGGTGCCCTACGTTGTACAATGGCTTTCGTGGCCTCAACAATCTTTAAGATACCATGTGACGAAAATACGGAGGAAAAGGTAAGTTTAAAAAGCGTGAGTTTAAAAACACCAAATGGAAGAGCAAACCAGGAACAGTTTCCTCCCCTATGGGCGCTTCACCTCCATGTTCTCTTTACCGCACGCTCCGGCTGCGAGAAGCCAGGAAACGAAGCACGTTCCGGTGCCCTGGGGCACGTGCGCGGACTGGGCGATGTGTCCTAACGGACGGCAAGCCAGGAAGCCAGACAGCGGGTCACTCTCGGAGGGGACAGCATCCCCGGACGATGGGACGCATGGCTGCTCTGACTCCTGTCCTCGTGCGTTTAGATCACAGTCACCAGTGCCCAGCACCCACGCCCCAATTGCTGTGCGAATGTCCTCTCCAGCCCAGGAGGGTGACAGCCCCGTTTACATCTTTCCAGGCAGGTCCCTGCATTGTCCGTGTCTCCCAAGTACTTTCTCAGGTTCCTTCCCGAAAGAGGGGGGTGAGGGAGAGCATGGGGCCTGAGCACCTGGGGACCGTTTCTAGCTGCTTCCATGCTCGCTCTTTGAGTCCCGGCATTTCCTTGGGCAGTTGTTGCTCCAGGTCCTGTAAAATGACCAGGGAGTGATTTGGGGGGTCTCCTGGGGGACCTTCGACTGTGTCCGGGGACACTGAAATGTCAGACCCACTGGGACGAAGCGTGTGGACAGGCAGCTGGGCACACGTGTTTGGGAGCCAGGACAAGTCCTAGTTCCTGGGGACGTCGGTGCCTGTGACGGAGGACAGACCTGTCAGATCAGTTCAGCTGTGACTTTGATGGGTTTGGCGTGTTTGTTTTGGCTTTGGTAATTTTATGGGAACTTAAAACACTCAGAACAATCTGAACCATACTCTGGGAAACCTCACTACCTGTGCCCTCAGAGCAGTTGTTTCTAAAACCAAGATCGAAATGTGAGTCAGACAGTGAGTGTGGTCCCACAGAATGAATATAGAAATCCTGTTTTCCATCAGGCAAACTGAGAGCTGGGAGTTCATAGCAGGGGACTGTGGTTTGTGGGGCTGTGATTTTTGCAGAGGGCGGGTCCCTCTGAACGTGAGGTCTGCTGGAGGCCTGGGGCGTGACGTGCCCTCACCGGGAGGTCAGAGCAGGACTGCACAGCTCGGCCTGCGTTAGGAGTGGCCTGGAGAGGGAGGTGGGGACAGATGCAGCCTCTTGGCAGAAGAGTCAAAAAGTGACCTAAGTGCATTCCGGGGCCGGCCCTTTATTCTGAGATGACAGCTTTCATGTCGTTTTCATTCAAAAATTCCCTTTTCCTGAAATTGCGGGTTAGTACACAGTGGTTATTTGTTTTCACTTAATAACTTAGCTGGCAAAATAGAAACTTCTCCGCGTCCTGAGATGCCAATATGAACACCCATCATCCTTACCCCCAATTTTTACTACTTTACTGGCCCATGAAGCCTGGGGACCCCTATTTAGATGGGAACAATGCATTTAAATAAAATAAACCAACAGTGATGATTGGTGGGGGACTAATACTCTACTGCACATTTTTTAAGTTTAAAAGTTGGCGAAACCTCTGTTAGCTGAGCAATGATCATTTTTCATTGTTTCCAGTCTCATTAAAGATCTGATCGGCCATGAATATGAAATTTTATTAAACTTCCCTAGCGAAATTAGAGTTGGGTGACCCCTTACATCTAACGTTTCGAGACCTCTAATCATAGGAGAAAAAATGGAATGAGTTGTGGTGAGAAGAAGGGCCCTGCCCTCTCCGCCTTGTCGGTATCAGTTTAACAGTGACGAGCCGTCGGAGGCGATGTCCGTATTACGTGTCTGTCGCCCTGGCTTGGTGACAATCGTCACGCTCGGAATAACCAAGTGCTTTCTGTTCCTGTTGGCCCGAGGACCCCTGGCCTCAGAGAAAGGTGCAAACTTAGAAGGAAAGCCGCCATGCCCGCAGTGGTCTCTCCCCTATAGGCAGAATGAGGGGGGGGGGGAGACCCCACGGGGCAGACAGCACCTCCCAGGCCCGCCCAGAGGTGTGGCAGCACTGAGGCCAAGTACCAACAGTGACAGCAGGTGTTGTTGCCGGAAGAGGAGTGATAAGAGGCCTCCCGGCACAGGGCCACCATCGAGGTGGGATCCCCAGGCGTCGAGCAGCCCCACACGCTCCGACGGGCTCAAGGGCAGAAACTGCACCTTTGAAACTGCACTTCCCTGAAAATCGCCATGTGTCGTGAGCGGTGTGCGTGGCCATGGCCGGTGTCGCTGACCATGGGGGTCGCTGACCACAGGCGATGCTGAAGTCGGGAGGGCGAACCTCAGCTCTGGAGAACGACCCACAGCACTGCGGCCCATTAGAAAGAGCGGAGCTGGGCACGCTCCCCATCATTCTGGTTTATTGGGTAGGGGTGTCGGGGCATCTGTATGTTTTCTCATGTGGACACACACACACGGGTGGTTTGATGACAGTTATTCATGGAATAGGATTTCCATGGGCCCAATGGAATATATCATAAAATATGTGCCCTAGAAGAAGAAGAAGAATTAAACATAGGACAAGATTCACTTCAGCATCACAATTCTATTTGAGACACACTTGGATGAATATTTGATATGTGTCACTTTCTGAGTATAGCACAGAGTTATTGCGCTCTGAGCTTCTAGATTGTTCCAGGGTGACACTGTGGCTGTCAGATGGCAGTGTCGTCTTCAGCATTCCCGAACGCAGCCTCTTTGGCGTTCGATAGTCGTTAATGCATTCTATCCAGGACAGCCGGCATCGTGAAGTGTGAGTCCATGGTGACATGGTCGGGTAAGCAGGGCACGGGGACGTGCCACAGGACAGCCCCTCCTGCCTGCAGAGCTCAGCCCGGACGTGCCCTGAGCACCCAGCGTCTCTGTTGCTGGCAGGGGGGTGCCCTGGCTGAGCTCTTAGGTGAGCATGGGGCTCTCTATAAAACTCCTGGTCAGGCCTCTCTGCTCAGCAGCTGTGATCCAGAAATGTCCCAGCCACCAGTTGCCTGCAGTTAAATTTTACCCGAGAGGAAAACCTAGTTGCAGTTAAAACCAGTTAGAACCAGAGAAGGCCAGTTGAGGATCTAGACCGGGGACACAAAGAGTCTGCGGTTTCTATATAGAAGGAGAGACCCAGGGACACGGAGCCGGGCACGGTGCTGGGACGCAGAGCAGAGCAAAGGAAAAGCAGGCGGCCAGGTTTGTCCTGGTGCTGTGACCAGGAGGGTCACTCAGGGGCATGACCTCAGGGTCTTGTACTGGGGAACCTGATCTCATGGGCCACCCCGCAGCTGTGTGCGTGGCGGAGCCCCGAGACAGAGCTGAAGAGTGGACGAGCCATGATGCTGTGACAAACCCAGCACAGGGCGGCCAGGGAAAGCAAAGGGAAGACAGTGGCTGAGTCAGCTGGGAAAATACTCCAGAGGGAGAAGCCACAGGACCCGGGGCGCCTGCCTGCGCAGGACCAAGTCGGTGGGAGCAGCCGGACACAGGCAGCAGGGGGCTCCGTGGCCCCCCAGTGCTGCCTCCTCACTCAGGACAGCTGTCAGTTTCTTTAAATAGTCAACACTGTCCCCCGATGTCACCACCCTGTTTGGTGGGTGTCTCTCTGCTCCAGAAAGCACCCGCGGGTGAGTGAGTGGCGTCATCTCTGCTCCAGGAAGCCATTCTGTGATTTTAATGTCACCACCTTCAGGCCGGCGCAGTTCCCACGGAGGTTTTCTGGGGCTCATCCTAGCACTCAGACTGAGGTGCTTTTTGGTTTTCACAGAATTTTCTCACCAGACCCTGTAGAGCTTGAACAGTGAGAGTGTTATCAGCGTGTGTGGTGCAGAGCCAGGGCCACGCCTCGCACACTGGGTACCAAATGCCCCAGAACCAGAGTCCCCGAAACCAGCAGGCTCTGGGCCTCGATGTGGTTAAAGCCTATATGACTGACGCACCGAAGCCGCGCTTGTCCTCCCAAAAATGCTGCCTGTCCACGGATTCCGGCCGCTCCCGTCCTCCCTGGACGCTGGGAGAAGCTGCTTTCCGAACACAGCGGCCTTCTCTGCGCCTCACAAATAGCTGCATTCAGGGACACAAGGGCCCGCTGTGATGGGGACGTTAGTATTCAGAGGGGCTCCTGTTTTGTTGCGGCATTTACTGCTGTACAATGTAGCCGTTGTGTTCCTCTCCTTTGCATGAATTCCTGTTAGCCCGAATAGAAAGCCCAGCTAGATGGGCTGCTGCAGCCTGTCAGTCAGCCCTGCGCCCTGCACAACCTGAAGCCCCGTGTTGCTAGGACGCAAGGAGACGCGTTGTAAATACCCATGTCCTCCCGTGGTTGAATTGAACCCATGCTCGTAAAAGGTGTGCCGTGTTCTAAGTGGCGCATTTCCAGAGCCCTTGGCGTGGCTGCGTTAGACCCCTCTGAGAACTGTGCACCCTCCCAGGAGCCCGAGGAAGGTCCTGGCTCCGGCCGTTTGCCCTGCACTTGGCCGTTGGCAAACCTGTGTGAGATCCCTGGGAGTAAGTCCCTCTGACCTGGGAACACAGGCCAGGGTATGGACTGTCTGTGAGGGTCACTCATGGGACGACCTCTGGACCCTGTGATGTTGTTGGCAGTGTGTGGACCCCTTTGCCTTCTGTGGTTTACATATTTGTGGAAGGATATGTTGTAGATACACAAACCTCCACAAGTAGAGATAACAAGAAACAAGACCCTGCCTCAACCCTGGTGTGAAATCGTTCCCTGCCCACCCCACCCCCAGGGAACCTGCCCCTCCCTGGGCAGCAGCCCCCGCCTACCTGTGCCCACCTGTAGGCCTAGCCATCCTCTACCTGAAGTCTGGCCCCACCCACGCCCCCGCTGGCATCGCCCTTTGCTCTGGGCGAGGCAGGCCTGCGCTTCTAGATTGTCCCAGGGTGACACACAGTCCTAGTCTTCATAGACTGGCCTTGGTCCATGCGCCCCCCCACCTCACCTCTCCCCCCGCCCCCTCAGGCTCGGGGCCCCTCTGCTGGTCTCTGGTGACCACGCCAGGCCCCGCCCACATGGGGGGCTCTTCCCTGGGCAGAAGCACCGACCCCCGCCCCGTCCTCACGTGGCCAGTGTCATTCCATCCCGATGTTCCCTCAAGCAGGCTGCCGATGCCCGCGTCCTGCTCTGCCTGCTTTCATATCATTACTTGATAGGAAATTATACATTATATGCATTTCCTGTGGCTGTCGCAGCAAATGAGCACAGACCGTACGACTGAAAACAACAGGAATTTCTTCTCTCTCTTGGTCCTGGAGACCAGCTGGCTGAACTCAAGCCGTCCCCCTGAAGCCTCCAAGGGAGGTCCTGCCTCTCCCCTCCTGGCGTTGCTGGCATGCCCTGCGTCCTACGTCTTGTAGACATCGCAGCGTGTCCCCTCCCCTGTGTGTCTGTGTCCAAACCCGCTTCTTGGAAGGACACCGGTCATTGGATCAGGGCCCAGCTACTTCAGTATGGCCTCTTCGTCACTTGATCGCATCTACAAAAGATCCTATTTCCAAATAAGGGCACATCCCTAGGTACGCGGGGTTAGGACGTGGACATGCTGTCTGGGGGGACAGTATTAAAGCCATAACATACGCTTGCATCTGTGTTCACGAGACCAGGACCTCATCCTGCTCAGCACTGCTACCCAAATGTCTACAGTGCGCTGCTCTCAGTAGGTGCTGAGCAGATGAGGGGCGGGGGGCTGGGTGGG
>NW_017731427.1:1688222-1710494 GCF_001890085.2 Hipposideros armiger
GGCCTCACCCAGGGGACACTGGACGCGACCCCTGTATGCTCAGGCCGCTGCAGCAGGATGTGCTGTGTCTTGTCTGGGGCTCCCAATCTGGAGTAGTAGCAATTGCTGGGCCCTGGGGACACGGAGCTGCAGCCTAGAGACTCAGCCCAGGTCGGCGGTGCCCCGGTCGGTCTGGGCGGCCTCGCCGCCCCAGGGCAGCAGCACCGGCTGTGGGTTTGGAGGAGGCCAGTTGACCACCCTGGAAGAAAGCGGCATTGTCCTCGCGGTTTTGCACAGCCCGTATTCATATCTCACTGTTGTTTGCAGGAGAGGCAGATGTGGAGCAGAACAATGAGACCCCCTCTCAGGACACAGCGGTGACAGACTCCAAGCGCACAGCGGACCCGAAGAATGCCTGGCCAGACGCCAGCCCAGCTGACCCCGGGGGCCGCCCCCACTTGATCCGCCTCTTCTCCCGAGATGCCCCGGGCAGGGAGGACAACACCTTCAAAGACAGGCCCTCGGAGTCAGACGAACTCCAGACCATCCAAGAAGACAGTGCAGCCGCTCCCGAGGGCCTGGATGTGATGGCGTCACAGAAAAGACCCTCCCAGCGGCACGGATCCAAGTACCTGGCCTCCGCCAGCGCCATGGACCACGCGCGGCACGGCTTCCTCCCTCGGCACAGAGACACCGGCTTCCTGGACTCCCTCGGGCGCTTCTTTGGAGGTGACAGGGGTGTGCCCAAGCGGGGCTCAGGCAAGGTGAGCTCTGAGGAGTAGAGGAGCACTTTAGCTTAGATGCAGCAGGAAGGACAGTCTGTCGGCAGGTGAGCTGAGCCACAGATGAGTCGCAGAGCGGCCGCTTAGCTGCCCAGGGCGTTGTCCTCGCTGGAGATGCTTGCGGGCCTGGGAGGGGCTGGGCTGCTGCTTCCCTTACTTGCTCTTAACCCCCCTCGTCCTCCCCGCAAGGGGCTGCCACCAGGATGTGGCTGCGGAACCGGGGGCACTCTGACCTCTGCTCCCGCAGGTGGCGTGGCTGCGGGCACCACAGACAGGGCCCCATGTCCTCAGGCTCCCGTGTCTGACGCTTGGGGCTTGTGGCTGGTTGCGCTCCTGCCGCCCACGATTTGGGTGATACCCATTTTGTGGACCCCGTGCTGTAGGTCCCTGGGCTTTGCAGCAGTAATGCAGTTGACGATTTTGGAACAATCTCAACATGTAAATACACCTTGAGCGAATGTTCTCTCTTGCCTGAGTTGTTTAGGGGAAGGATAAGTGAGTGTGTTTGTGAATCAAAACTGTATCCTTTGTGATTCCATTGATTTGAATGCAAAGCCTGTGAAGTTTAATTATTTAAATGTTCTGTAGATAAAAATGTATCAAAAGAAAAAACGCCCATACTGTGGGCCAGTTTCCAAGTGTCTTCTGGAGCTGACTGTGAATCAGTCATCTGTGGCCCGTATATCATTAAAGCGATAACCCCCAAGTGGCATTCCAGTAGTTACAAGAGTCACATGACTCCCCGGAGTGTTGGGTGGCTGGTGACTCTGGAAGGTGAGGCTTTTCAGAAAGCGCCCCCGCCCGGGCCTTCGACCCCCCAGCCCCCCCGGCGTAGAGTGTGCTTGCAAATCACATAAAGTGCAGCTCTTTCTTCTGGCTGTGACTGTGCTGCCTCTGAGGGGCCTTGGGGAATATAAGAGGCTTTGGAGTAAAGTGTGGGCAGGGGTTCCCCTCAGGGTCACAGCATCATGGAAACCCCAAGGTTAAGGGCGTTAAGGAGTTTCTACACCTTGCCTCCGTCTCTGATGACAGTGCCTAAAACGATTGGCGTGGAAGCCGTGGAGGATAACCCCAGTGTCAGTTTTGCCTTTTGTGCAGGTGTCACAGTGCACCGAGGTCTCAGGCCCTGGTGGGTGGCATCTTGGCGTCTGCTCCAGGTTGGCACCTCTTATGGGGACACCTGTCCTGACTTTTGGTGATAACCCTTGATGTCCCTTAAGTGCTTATGGAATGCCTCTGGTCGGTTCCTTCAGTGTCTGCACTTGGAGTCCCTTCCCGTTGGGGCCGTCCGCACTCCCTCACCCTGATCTACTGAATGCTCATTTCAACCTGAGGTGCTTTTTCAAGCCCAGCGTCAAAGCCCCCAGGTCCTGGCCGCCTGGTGACGCCTGCTCTTGTGCTTGGCCTCCCATAAGCTTGTGGCATCGCAGGTTCGAAATCTGAAACTATTCTGCTTGACCCAGGAGCAGGAAAAATACATGGAAACTGCAGAAAAGATGAAATAGCTGGATAGCGTGTGTTTAAAATGAGCTGCATTGCCGTGGTCACGGTTTAAGCTGAAATAAAGCCCTGGAAGCATCTATGTCAATCATCGTGACTTTATCGCAAAGTGGACATGCGTGTTTTTGCTCCTTTATGTAGCTGCAGCCTTCATTGGTTTAAGTCTGTTATCCTGTTCAGTACTTTCAGAGAAAATGTTTTAGTGTCAGCAGGCACCATCCACGTTGCAACACAGTGTCACCAGATTATCAAGGATCCAGAGAAATCAAAGCGTGTTCACGGGGTGTCTAAAAATGAGCACAATGTTTAAATGATTGGGAGTTTTGGGAGCATCGGTTGTCATCACTACTGAATGTTGACTCAGAAGGTTTTTAAATGGTCATCCTTGCCCTTTGATGCCCCCCCGGGGTCAGAGCACAGCCAATAGCTGTTTATCCGAAACACAGGCCACAGGTGATGGTGGGCGGCTCCTTTGCTGACCACAGGAAGCGAGGGCTGTTGAGTGTCTGTTCAGCTCACCAGTGTGTTGTGGATCCTTTGTTGGTTTGCTTTTCAGCACTGCGGGGGGGAGCGTGAAACAGCCCAGGACACCCACAGCTCTAGGCAGACAGCCTGCCATGTTCATGGTGTGGACTGCTGAGGGTTAGGTTTTGTTTTTGTTTCCGCTTTGCTCTGTTTATGACTCTAGAGAACCTTTGTCTTATGCACCAGAAAGGTCCTTTGGATCGAAGCTAGAAACCGAGAGAGTCAGGTTATTGTCCATGAAAGCCCGTTTCACGTTTCCCATTTCTAAGCTCAGCATCTAAGGTACACAGGGTGCGAGAGGGAGCCCACAGGACCGGAGGCAGCCTGCTCCTGCCAGGTGTCTGGGGAAGGCCGTTATTCCGCTCAGCTGTCTAGAGTCGGTTTTCTAGTAGAATCACGAAACGCTGGATGGAGCGATGGCCCCTGGACACGGGCTGTTTGGCGCTGCGGGGGAGGCCCCCTCTGCTGCCCTCCCTGCCCTGGGAGCACGTGGGGCTCTGGGTCCCTGGGCTGCAGCCGCCACCCCCAGTCCTCAGAATGCACCGAGCGCCCACCCTCTGTGAGGCTGGCAGTTGACATTCAAAGAAAGTGCGTTATAAATTCCTGAGACAGCAGAATCTTTTGAGAGCTGTGGATGCCAAGCGCACTCGCAGAGAACGCATGCTTTGTGAGGAAAGAAGGACTGTGTTGTTCGCCGGGGACCAGGTCTCCCAGCTGCCGCGGCCGTGGGGACACGTGTGGCGTACTGGCACGTGGCAGGAAGGTCACATGCACCCGGGCTGTTTGACAAGGGTGGCAGTCCGAGGCCACCGTCCCCCATTCCCGCACTGCCAGCCTCACTCCTGGGCCAACACTGGGACCTGCGGCTACTCAGGCCTGACGGCCGAAGCCAAGAGCCCTTAGCGGCGGAAGCCTGCTTGCCCCTTTCTATCTCGTGTTGCGGTTTTACAAAATGACCAAGCCACACACGGAGACGTAACTGGGCAGTTTCCAGGTGAGGGCGCAGGTGGGCACACCACCCTCCTCTCCCCCGTCCACTTCCAAAGAGCTTTTTAAAGCTAGATTCTGTCCTGACGATTTCACCTCATTTTCTCTCCTTCCTTTACCTTCAAAACACCATTTATAATCTACTATCCTCAGTGTTCCCTGTTGCTTCTGTGCCTGACGTGGATGTGTGGGCTAAAGAGCCTTGTTGTCACTTAATGCTTTGGGTGAGATCAATCTTGTAAATTAGTCACCGTGTTCTGTGTCCTGGGTTTTTCTCCATTGCATTTTAGTTTCATTAAAACACATTTTAGTTCTACAGTAACTGAATTCATCATTGTTAACATGATATCCTGATTGTGTGTGGAGCCAGGTCCTGTAACCCTTTGGGGAGTGGTGACATTTGGCGGCAGCAGGAGGACATGGTGGGACGCGTCTGAGTGGGGCCGTCCACTCCGCAATGCGTCTGGCCCCCCTCAGTGGCCAGTGGACCTGCCCTCGGCCCTTTCAGCTCTGAGTGTTGTTGCTCACAGGAGCCCAGCCCTGGGTTTGGAACCAGATCGAATCTCGGCCTGAGTCTCCTGGGCAAAGAGACAGCCGCCCAGTGAGTCAACTTGTCCAGAGATCTGGCCAGAGATCTTTCTAGAAGCCAAATGCGGCGGTGGGTGTATTTGTTCATACACCCAAACAAAAACGTTTTGAGATGTCCTCCAGGAATCCCTTTTGAAACGCCATTACCCTGATCAACGATCGATCGGCGTTTTCCGTGGCTCAGCTACCAGCTCGTCCCTGTGTCCTCCTGGGGTCCCCATGCTCTCAGTCGTCCACTGTATTTAAACAGGCGATAGTTAAATTTAGGATATGCCTTGTGTTGGTGGAGACTTTGCTGAGTCCTCTGTCATGAATGATACATTTGTAAATTATGTTGATGTATTTAATGGTGATTATATGCCAATTTGATTTTGTGATGAAATTTTGCTTTCTATCTATTTCTTCCTTTTCATGCATTTATTAAACATTTTAACAGACTGAGGACGGTGTACTAATTGCATGTGACTTTTTTTTAAGTTGTCCTTTTTGTGTCCCTCCCTTACTAAGTGCATTTGCGACTGGTGTTTTCGTGGCCTCCTGATATAGCCACCGACAGGTGAGTCTGGGGGCCGAGCGCCTGCTCCTGCACATGTAGGTCACGGCTTGTCACTTGCCCCACAAAGACATTTTGTTCCCTTCTCTCCACGGCCAGTTGGTGTCCTGGTCCACTATGAGTGTAGCTCTGTGTGATGTTTTTAATGTTTCCTGCGAAGCCCCGTCCTGCACATGATGGGGTGTGGGTACTAAGTAGACACTCGGTCCCATGGTGTGTCTGTGGCATGGTGCACTCAACAGCTACTGGGCCACTAGCGCCCGGAAGACCCCGCCCATCCGAGCCCCACCTGAGTTGACGGGCAGGAGGGCAGGGTCTTCTGAGAGTGGCCCGAGCCTATGCGCTGACAGGCAAGCTCAGGGCTGACAACCGGACGTAAAGGCAAAGGCGTGTAACTCATTCTGACCTGCCTTCCATCCCCCGTACAACCCATCCTGCCAGCAGACCCTGTCCTAACCCGGCTCCTTCTAAACACACGTCCATTTTACTGCATTTCTTTCCATCGTCATCAGTTTCCCTTGTTAAACAGGATCAGCCATTTGGTGACAGGCAGGTCTGATGGGCTGATGGAGAGCTTAGCTCGACAGCTGAGGGACTGTGTCATCTTAGGGGCAGACGGCTCAGCAGCGCTCACGTGGAAATCACGAAGGCATTGATGCAGCATTTGGGAGCTGCACGGACCACTCGCGGAAGTCTGCAGTGATCTGTTACCTCAGAGACTCCCACTGTGTCTGCGTACACACTCTGACATGCGCTGAAATCATCCTACTTTCTAAAAAGTAGGAAAAGGCGAGAAAAAGGCGAGGAGAACAAGCCCTACTGCGGGGTCCCCATAAACGCGGCCCTGGCACACAGGGTTTCCATGGGAGGCTGCTCGCCATCATCCCCCCGGCAGTGTTGGGGTGCACTGTCCCCACCTGTCCCCACCTCGGTGTTGCTGAGCACATCTGCCACTCACGCGGGTGTGAAGGAAGCTATCTTCCTCTTCCGGGCATGCCAGGGCGGACGGGCGGCCCGTGAGGTCTCCTGCGGGCTGCTCGGCTCCCAGGGACCGGCCAGCCTGACCGTCCCACGCTGCACGGCCAGCGCCAGACACGTAGGACGTGACATTGGGGGCGCTTAGCCCCAGCACAGCCCGACAGTGTCTCAAGGACACGCTCCTGCCCACTAAGGAGGCAGTCTGCCTTAAATAGAGGAAAACTAATTAGAAATCATTCTTTGCCTTTTGACCAAGGGCATACCATGGATGTGGCCGTCCGTACCCCACCTTCCGAGGTCCTTTGGGGACAGCCAGGCCTTCCCACGGCAGACACGACCACAGGCTCGTGCACCCACCTACCTTGACCCGAGTGGCCGGTCGCCTCACTCCCGGGAGCTCCCAGCACTGTGAATTTGCCTCTGCTCACCCAATCTGCGCGCTTTACAGGATATCTGAAACGCAGTCACATTTTCCTACTGTGTCATCACTACCGTTTATTTCCTAGAATGACCAGCAGCTGACCTGTTTTCTAAAACGCCACTTCACCCGTGGCCAAGATATGGCCTCTCTTGAAACCTGTTCTGTTACTTGTTTCTCTTGCCCACGGCAAGCCTTTCCCCTCCTCTCACATCCTCCCCTCCCCCCCACACCCCGTTTTGCTGGGAACAGTCAAGGAGACCATTTGCCTTGGTCCTGTAATAATAGTCTCAAGCACATCGCCCAAAGCTGGGTGGTGTGGCAGGGCCTGTCTTACAGCTGATAGAAGAGGGAATACACTAAACCAGCAGCAAATACGATTTAGGAAGATTTATGGCGATCAAGTTACGGCCGGTGCTCAGCTCAGGTGAAGGCATATGAAGTCCTGTCAGTGTTAGGCCCCTGGCCTTCACCAACTACAGGAAAGCGTGTCCGTGACAAAACAGAGCCCCGTGGTTGACAGAGTGACCCTGGGCACAATGCTGCTCTTAAAAAGAGCCTCCTGTGCTCTGTGGCACATTGAAAAGGTCCAACAGTGACAGCCACCGTCAACCGTGACAGGGAGGTGACTTCCACTTGTGAGTCCAGTATGGAAGCTAACACGCATGCCAGAGAAGAAAAACGTAAAATTGCAGATAAGCTGGACGTAGCGTTGCGCTGCCTGTTTTAGACTTCCGAACGCCCTCAGCACTTGCACTGGCTGGGAGAGGCTGTCTTTACTTGTTCCCTAGAGACCCCCCGTGTCTGCTGCCTGCTACCATTGTAAGAAATGGGGTCCCATCATGAGGTACAGGGCGCAGAAGGGGCTCTGAAGGGCAGGATTTTCCCCTGAATCTTTCCTCCTGTTCCTTTTCTGACCTACCACCGCCCTGGAGACCCTGGGGCTGGGGCCCGCCCCCTCCTTCCCTGAGTCCCTTGTCCCCGCCTCTCACTGTCCATCGTCCTTCCATCTTCATGCCCCTGGTCCTCTAATCGTCACCCCCAACTGCCCCTCCTTGCTGTGTGGGTCTTGCCAAGCACACTCAGGAGAGGGTGCTGCTGGAGGACGTGGGGCTGTGCCAGCGTGCCCGCATGGACTCAAACGGCCACTCTGTGTCCCTCTGGCAGGTACCCTGGCTCAAGCAGAGCAGGAACCCTCTCTCCCCTCATGCCCGCAGCCAGCCCGGGCTGTGCAACATGTACAAGGTAAGACGTGCGTCCACCTCCAGCCCCTCCGGCGGCCACACTGTGAGCCGTGTTCCCGCCGCTGTCCCCATCGGTAGGCAGCGTCTGGGCGCGTCCCTATCCAGGGGCACAGCAGGTCGTCAGTGGCGTTTGTAAGTCACGTTGGCAGAGCCAGTGGGGTTGGCATCCCATGGAAAGCCAGCAAAAGACACTGTGTGAAGGCAGAGGCCGTCCTCGGAGGCGTAGGAGCCGCTTGGGTCCTCGGCGGGTCCCGCATGGGTCAGGGCAGTGGACAAGCTCCCTGGGGAGAGCTCACCAAGGGCCATTGCACAGAGCCAGGGCAGAGGCAGCGCTGGCCAAGAGGTGGCCTGCGACCATGCACTGACCCGCCTGTGTTCACAGCTGCTGAGAAAACCAGTGCGTAACAGATACTGGGCGCTCACTAACTATTAGTTGAATTAAACTCTTACACAACACATGCCCTCGGGAAGTCGGCCACAGCTGCTGTGCTCATCTGAGCTCGGCTGAGGTCCCTCGGGCTGGAGGACAAGCACTGTCATCAGCCCTCCGCCTCTGGGTGTGGTGGTGGCTGCTGCTCAGAGCGCTGGGGACATGGAGTGACTGTGAACAGCAGGGAGGAAAGGGGACAGGTGACCCAGAGGAGGCTTATGTGCAGCGGGCAGCCAACACACAAGCTCCTGTCACTGAAGGCACTTCCAGATGACAGCAGGCGCTGCACCTGGCCACCTGGCTTTTCTTTTAACCTGGAGAACACACAAGGTGGAAAACGGCGCTCACTGTTCTGACAAGAGCCCAAGTGTGGGAGGGGGCCAGGCGGCCGAGCCTGGGGAACCTTGCTCTAAAGGAGGGAAGCACCTATGTTTACAAGGAGGGAGACCGCAGGAGGCGCACCAGCTGTCCCCTCCCGGTGTGGCTGGGAGGGGCCTCGCAACACGCCCCACCCCTGCGAAGTGCTCTCCTAGGTGCTGGTTTCAGAGGGGGCTGCACCCGTGTTGAAGGAGAGTCTGTGAGAGAGAGACAAGGGGAAGCCGGCAGCTCCCTGGCAGCCATTCCCCGGGCAGGGTGGCTGGTTCAGGAAGAGGGTCCTGGGGCAGGATGTGTCTGCATCTCCTGGGACCCTGCCCTGGGGGTGGGAGGGGGGCCCCCTGCCAGCCCCAGACCGTGACACCTGACACCGGCGTGGTGCCTGTGGTTTGCTGGGTTTACTGGAAGGACTTGCCCATGAAGCACCCGTGGGGGCGTGGGTCTCCATCCGGTGGGGTTGGACAGCATGCTCCCAGCGAGTCGGTGGGGCCCCAGCCACCCTGGGGCACTCAGGCCTCGTCCAGATGAAGCCCGGACTGTGGCACCAAATGCCTTCCTGGCATTTTCGCCCTGCAACACCCGCCATGCACAAGGGGCGGGGAGGCCGAGGCCAGACAAAGCTCTGGTTGCGAAGCCCCGGAAGTGGACCCTTTGCCCCGAGCCACCTGGACGCCCCCTGCCCCATCTGGCCCTCCACTGGAGACAAGATGCCACCAGGAAGCAGAGCCCCCCACGGAGAGGCCGAGAAGCCGCCAGAAATCCCAGCCAGAGGAGGGCGAGCAGCCCGGGCGCCGGCGTTCAAGTGACACTGAGACGCCTTCCCCCGATGCTTCGTTCTTCTCTTAAAGCATCTGGGAGGAAGAGCAGCGCCGCGGCCCCGCATCCTCACCGCAGGCCGACGTCTGTGCGCCGTGGGCGAGTCCTCTGCACTTCAGTTTCATGCGCGGACACCCCATTCCCGCCCAAACGCGAGTTCCCAGCAGCCCAGCACCGGCTCGTCTCCCCGAGAAACGGCTTTTCCTATTTTGAATGTTTTCCTCCAGCACTTTGGGAACCCTTGATATTTCACAACAGCGGCTGTGTTTATCCGAGAGCAGACTTAACAGCACCAGCCACGGCGGAAGGACTGCAAGGGGCCAGGTGGCACTAAATGGTTTTAAAATACACATGGTCCCGAGGCACGTGGCTCGGAACCCGAAGGTGTGGACGCGCCATGGCGCACTGACGTCCGTCCCTGGCCTTCCTGAACATTCCTCCCCCTCTCTGCCTCTCTGCCTCTCTGTGCAAATACACCAGGAAGGGTGGGGAAAGACCCCCCGCCGGGAAATCAGAACAAATGCTCTCCAAGCTCAGCGCCCCCAGGAACCCTTTCATCCAGGAGACCCAGCGCCTGTCCCGGACCCGCACGGGGCTCGGTTCTCCTGGGGCTGTACCGTGACTGTGGAAGGTGCAGAGGCCGGAGCACAAGTGGACGAATGAAACATCCGATGACGGAAAAGCAGGAATTCCAAAGGAGACATCAGGAGGAGGAAAACGTGCCAAGACGGCCACTCCATAGGAAAACAGGCCAAACCTTTTCGCTTCCGCTTCGTCTTGGCGCCTTGCCAAGGCCCATGTCATCCTCGCTGGGCCCCCGGAGCACCTGCTGGGCGTCTGGGGTGGGGCCTGCACAGGGTCCACCCTTTCCCACGTTCACCCCGCATCCTGCCTGGGCTGGGCCCCTGGAGAGGGACCCCAGCACCAAGACGAAAGCCTGCACTCCCCGTTTCCTGCAAACCACTCATACTGGTTCCCTTTAAGAGTCCCTTCTGCCCCTGCGGCCCCAGGCATGTTCGGGTCCCCACCTGCCTGGGGAGGGCGCTGTGCGGACACCTGAGGCGGAGAGCGCCCACAGAGTTTGCCCCATGACAGTCTCCCCACTTCTGATTCATCGGTCGCAACGTGGGAAGCGTGATAGGACTCGGAACTCCATGGCGCAGGTCTGATCACAGGGCCCTGCGCTGCGCCCTCCATCTGCCGGGAACCCCTTGGCCGCCCGTGAGGCCGCAGCAGCGTGCGCCCCTGCCCCACCACGCCCGGCAGGCACCTTGCTGACCCACAAAAATCCGCAAAGACTCTGCGCCCTTGGCCTTCGCGAGCTGGGTCTCACCCAGCGGCCGCCCAGCTGTCCTGCACAGACCGGCTGGGACCCGGCGGAGCGTTGTCCCCTCTGCCCAGCCGCTCTGGCTTGGGGCCGTGGCATTCCTGTTCTCGGGCCTCAGTTTCCTCAACCGCACAAGGAAAGTGTCAGATTCAATGGTGGGAAATACTCGGGGAGACTTTGTAACCCCGGTGGTAACAGCGCATGCTCCAGCTAGAAGTGACCAGGAGCTGACCTCCTGTGTGAGGCTGTTAGATCGCGTTCTGCCCGTCGGACACACAGCCCCCAGCCGAGTTGGTCTCCGCCTGGGTTGTGAAGTTACCTGACGTTATGTGAGAGTCCTCTGCACACTCTAGACACACTGAGATCTTTAAAAAATGGGTGCTTGGGAGCAAAGGAAAAAATCAGGGTGGTTTAGGCCCACGTCCTAGTCTGCTCTGTCCAGTTCTGCTCCGGCCACTTGGGAAGGAGAGAGCAGGAAGTCTGGAAGACTGCATTCCAGAAGAGCTGGGCTGGAGTTTCACCCTCACCGCCGGCTCCAGGTGCCCTGAGTTTGGGAAACAGGCAGCCATGAGCCTTTCCTGGGGGGAAGGTGAACCCGTCCCCTTTGCCGTGAGCTCTCTGAGGCTCTCCGAGGCCAGGACTGCGGACATGGCTGCATCTGACCGGCGTGCTGGCCGTGCTGCAGACCCTGCTGTTGTCACGTGCTCCTAAATGGAGAGCCCTCAGCAGAGTGGCCGTGAGGGCAGCTGCGCCCAGGCTGCTAATCCACAGCGGACAGGAGACACAGGGCTGCCCACTGGGAAGCGTCCACCCAGCTTTATGACCGTCTCACCGATCAGATGGCAGCCTCCAGTGTCTCCACCTCCCCAGCCTTCTCCGCCAGCCGCTCCACTTCGCAGGAGGACACAGGTGGACACCAGGTGTCAGAAGCTCTTCCTGTTTATGATCAAATGCCAGGTCACACAAACGTGACCACCACAAGCCGACCTCACAAGCAGAAGCTCGGGGCTGTGATGTTTGACCTCTTCCTTGCTTTTCTGCGCCCAGGTGAGACCTCGTTCTGTCATTTCCAAAAGGGCTCGGATTCCACCGTTGCATCGCCCCGGCACGGAGGCAAAGCCACCCTCCCGAGGACCCAAGGAGCCTTCGTTTCCTCATTTCAGTGACGCCTCGGCGAGGACAGAGGCAGACGGGTCTCCACTGCACCTCACACAGCAGCGTCTGATCACTGCCTGAGGCTTCACAATTTGCTAACAGTAGAAGCTCTCGAACTTGGAAACTGGTCCTTGTAGTCACGGGGCAAAGCAACAGTCCCACCTGAGCGGGACACCAGGAGTAACACAGGACACACACACAAATCACCATCGCCAGCAAGCCACACACCCACCCATCAGCACTCTCATTTTCCAATATCTGAGAAGAAACGTATTATTTGAACAGCCGCCAGATAACCTAAAATTTCCATCTAAATCAAAGGTTCGCCTGTGGATTTTCCCAGCAATAGAGAAAAGCCTGAACAGTTCTAATATTACACAGCTTTCTTGAAAGAAAGAAAAAAAGGCCCACGGCTTTCATTAAACTCATCTGAGTCAATGATTCAGGAAGTCGCAAAGGGCAAAAGCACAGAGCAAACTGCATATGTCACTCAGACAGAACAGAATTCTCTCCAGATTGCGAAATCTACAATGTCCTGACCTTGCCAGAAAAACCTAACACTCCCTCCTGAGGCATGTTCGAAGCTGCTTGACCAGAAATGGTGCAATCGCTTCCTCTGAAACACTGAAATAAACAAATGGTGGCGAGAGACCCGCGGTGTCCAGTGATTCTCAGAATGGCCCGAGCATTGAGGGGTCAGCATGCGGGGAGTAAATAGACTGACCCTGAAAGGGAGACGTTACAGCTCAAACAGCCTGCACACCCACGTGTCTTTCACCCCCAAACTTGGGATCTTCGAGACACATGTCTTAGTAGATAATATGAATTTTACTGGCACCTAGTCTGCACCTGAGCTAGTCGCCATGGGGTCAAAAAGATGTCACAGCCCTTTCCTTCCAATGGCTTAAAAGAGGCAGGGCAGACAGAGGCCAGCTGTTCACCTCTCTCCAGCTGTATTGTGGAGACCGGGTGGCCCACAAGGTAGAAAGTCACTCGACAGAGAAGGATCAGCTGTTCATGCTGCTGCCTCCTTCAGGAGGCCAAGTCGTTTCAACACGATTTCTGAGGCATTAAAAGGCCTTATAAGCCATGAAAGAAGTGCAAAGCAGGAGAAAAAGGGCAGAGACCATCCGCCCCCATAGCGAATGACATGTCACGGTGCCTACAGGTACAGAACGCAATATGGAACAAGCCTGTTTGGTTTCACAAGAAAAAAGTACACTCCCAAACTGGCTCTGCGGTGGCGGCTGCATTGGGCAGCTCAGGAGAAAGACGGCTGTGGTATATTCCGTGCTTTGAAATGGGGCGAACAGACTAAGCACCTCAGCGCTTGGACCTGCGTTTCTGAGGGGGCCACAACATCAAAGCTCTCTCTGGGGGGAAAAGCAAAATGCACATCCTTTACTTCCTCCCTGTCAAGAGCCCTGGGGAGACTACCTAAATGAAGGGTGAATGTCCTGAACGCCACTTTGGAGCTGTTTGCAAAATTCTGTCGCATCCCACCTGTAAATTAAAGGAATAGCAGCAGAGATATGTGTGTTTGTCGGCTGGCGGGTGGGTGGGTGGGTTTTAATCACATGAACAAAACAGAATGAGGGGGCCTCAACTCTCTCTCACAAGACGAGGTGTTTGCTGAAGTCCAATGACCAGCACTGATGGGATGTATCGGGGCACCTTGGGGGGCTCTGTGCTAACAGACCCAGGGCCAGCGGTTGGGGGAGGGACAGAAAGGCGGTGTGAGGGACAGCTACCTAGGCGACGTCTGTGACGGTGCTCGATGTCAAGCTTATAGAAGGGCAGAGGTTCCCAACTGGACATTCCATAGAGAGCTCAGCCTGTCTCCATCACGTAGAAGATGGGGCAGGGACCACCTACGCTCCTGGTCACATGCACGTCGATTTGTGGGACCAAGCTCCCCAAAGGCGCACAGTGAGACAGTGAAAGTGGAGGGTCAGAATGCACCGTCCGTTCATGCAGGTGACCTGAAGGGAGCCCGAGCACACCGCATGACATCTGAAAGAGGCCCTGCTGTTGCAGCGGACCTCAAGTCATCGCATCCTCGCGGACGTGCTTGTCATTTAGGGCAAGTGTAGACCAGGTTCCGGAGTTCGGGTCCCAGTCATCTTACCTCAGGCCTGTCCACGCGAGCATTATAAGCCACCAGTGTCCACAGGACACTCCCCCAGGGACAGTGTTCGTGCTCACGTGTCTGATGACTTATTCTGGAGGCTTCTCCTTCGCACCCACCCAATGTCACTCATCCAGGGACACAAGCAAACAAACGGAGAGCCTGCGGTGACAGGGGAGGGGCTGTGCCCCTGCGCGGTGAGCACAGCGGGGTACTTCCCGGAGCCAAGGGCTCCCCGGGATTCCAGTCCCTGACCTCCGGAAGGGGGTTCAGGAAGAGCGGAAGTTCCTCTCTCAGGCCCGGGGTGCAGATGGAGCCAGGACCCTTCTCTCTCCGCCAGCGCACTCCCGAGGCACAGCGAATGTGAAGGTTTCCAGGATGCGCATTTTCTTCAGAGCGGGGAGACCGCAGGGCTCGCCCCCGGGCGAACCCGAGTGCAGCCGGTGGTGCAGCCGCCGGGCCGTTTCCACACAGCGGCCCCTCTGGTCACTGGGGAGCGGCTCGCTGCCCGGGGTGGCACTCATGGCCCTCAGCTGTGCGGGCGGAATACGCTGCCATTACCTCCCAGGTGACCGTAAAGCGTTAACGAGCGCGGCCTGCTTCCAACCTCCCAGCTCCGCTGCAAACGGGAGCGCAGGTGGAAACCTGCCTGAGGTTTTCGGAGCATCGGCGGCCCGGCCCGAGCCCGGTGCACGCGCGCCCCCTGCTGGCGGCGGCCGTCGTCACAGGCGCAGGGAGAGCGGCCGGGGAGACGTGGCGGAGGGGGCACCGCGATGCGCCTCAAAAGCAGATGCAGTGGTTGTCCTTCACCCCGCGGCCGTCCTCCCGCGGTGTGCGACTTTTCAGCGTAATGTGATTTCACCTGCCATCAAGCAGCTGTTTGGCTCATCACGATGCAAACCTGTACCGATGCGAGCAGGTGACGCTTGTTGAGAAGGACGCGCGGTGTCCCGTGAGCAGGGCGCCTGCAGGGTCCTCTGTGGCTGCAGAGGTGGGTCCTCGGAAGGTGCACAGGCCCTCCGGGGGGGGGCAGGATTTCCTCTGCAGGTTTTTACATTTTACTTGACATCTTTATATAATGCGTATGTATGATTTTTTTTTCTTCAAATTTTTACTCATCCCAAACATTCAGGTCCCTATGTTGGACGGCCTCACCTGTGTGGGGACCGGTGGACACAGGGGGCTCCCCACGTTCCCGGCCCTGGTTCAGGCTCCGATGGCTTGGGCCCTGCTCTCAGATGCTGCTGCAGCCGACCCTCGGTTTCCTTCTTTGTCTTTTGATCACCAGCAGAGTGAAAAGCTGCTTGGAACGGGACAGACATGGACAGGGGGACACCAGTCTCTGCAGATGGCCGTAAAATGTTGACAGGTTCGGCTTTTTTTAAACCTCAGAGAACACAGTTAAAAAGTGCTTCATCAGAGAATTGCCAAACATGTGTGTTTAAAACTAACTAAGCCACAAAAGCCCTCCCTCATTAGGGAGCCTGAGTTCAGTGGCCTCCGTAAGGGACCTTGTGTGTCACAAGCATTTCTGAAGCGGCCAGCAGCTGAGGATGTGGAGGGACCGAAGCGAGGCCGCCGAGTCCAGTGAGTGGCCCGAGGCCCGAGGGTTTAGCAGGACACCCCCCGGCCGCCCTTCGCTCGCACCCCCGTGCCTTCCCACGGGGGCTGACCCAGCAGGACTGCGAGGCCCTCGAGGTCACCTGCGCCCCGGAACCTCCCCTGTCTTCCATCTTTTCTCCTCCTCCAGGTACAGCGCCCCCCCCCCAGCCCAGGAAACGGGTCACCTGGTTTACAGTGAGGCATGAGGAAATGACACCCAATCCCCATAAATCATAACATACAACAAATAAGCCCAAACTCACCATTTATAAAGTACCTCGCCAGGGCTGCCCAGGGCTCCTCCACTACCTGGGCACAGGCTGGCCCTGCTCTGACCATGAGCTGACCATCCAGCCCAGACACGTGATGGACTGACCGGCCATCGTCCGAGAAGAGGGCTCCCCCAACCCCTGAGTTGTGTGTGGACCTCTCATCTCAGTGCAGCTGGGCCTTCACAGTGGCACCAGTGCCATGGTGGGCACCGGCATCTGTTCAAAGTCTCACTGCCAGCCAGTTTCAGTCTGGGCTGTTGGGGGAAGGAGAGAGGGGGTCTCGGCACTCCTCTGCCAGGTGTCAGTGGCTGCGGAAACATGGCCAGATTGGATCAGATCAGCAGGGGCTGGGCTGGGCCGGACCAGGTGACGGCACAGTAGCCAATGGTGGAAACAACCCACTGTCCATCAACAGACGAGTGACATGCAAATGTACTGAATGCACAATGGAGCACGAGCCAGCCTTAGAGGAAGGGCGTCCTGACACACGTACCACGTATGATGCTGAGTGAAGGAAACCAGGCACAGGAGGACATACCCTGTGTGACTCCACTTATGGGAGGTCCCTGGAGGAGTCAGTCATAGACACAGAAAGTAGACAGTGCCAGGGCTGGGGGACAGGGAGCTATTGTTTAATGGGGACAGAGTGTCATTTGGGAAGATGACAGAGTCCTGGAGACGGCCGGTGGTGACGGTGGCACGACCCTGTGACTACCAAATGCCGCTTCACTGTGTCCTTAGAAACGGTGAACATAGTAACTTGTATGTGCTTGTGTTTGCCACAGTAAGAAACGTCTCAGGGTGACCCAGACACAGCAGCCCCTCCTGCCACTGTGGGAGGGTGTCTCGCCCTGGCCGCCGAGGCGTGAGGCGTGGCTTTTCCTCCCATGCCCCCCACGAAAGCTCTTCAGTGACAAGTAAACAAACAGCTCAAACCCCAGGCCCAGCGTCCTAGGAAACGACCTGAGTTATAACCACACTGGACCGATACCTTCTTTTCTTGGCTGCTACTCACAGGTGGCCCCTTAGCAACATTGTAGAGCTGAGACTTTCTCAGCAAGTCTGTTTCAGCCACGTCCTTTCACACATGAGGAGACAGGAGCCCCAGCACACAGAGTGGCTAGCTCACGTCACACAGGGTTGGGTGTCCGAGATGCGAATGACAGGCATGCGTTTAGAGGGAGACCAGCCTTACCTATGCAGAGGTGTCCAGGTAGGAAACTCGTGCAAAGATGTCACTGCCTGCACAACGCTGGACTATGTGAAATGGCCTTTTTATTTTACTGTATTTTAATACATTAACACACAGTAACGTTGGCTTGTTTTTGCTGTACAGTTCGGTGAGTTTGAATACATGTATAGGTTCTTGTAGCAGCTGCCACAATAAGGACTCCTCCCCCAAGCCCTCCCTCTCGCCACCCCTGGCAACCACCACTTTGGTCCCCTCACTATGGCTTAATCATTTGGGGAATGGCATGTAAATGAGGCGGCTCCAATGAAACCCTTCTAGAAAGCCTTCTGTCCCTCAGTCAAGGCCGTGGAGATGCCACTAAGTTGTTGACGCATCAAGTTTGTTCCTTTTTATTGCTGAGTGAGTAGCATCCCCCTGCGTGGAATGCGATAAACACTCATGCACATGTTCTCTGATAAGCCTAAGTTTTCACTTAAAATTTAAATTACTTTTCCCTCAAAAAATTGCTAAGATATTTGTTATAAAAGCCACTTGCCAAAGTATGTGACTTTTCTTCTATCATTAAAAGCAGGAAGTAGGGTTGCTGGGTCCTATGGTGAATATCTAACCAACTTTATGAGAAACGCCTAACTGTGTCTCAGACTGACTGTCCCATTCTCTGTCTTCCTGATGGCTCAGGATGCTGAGCACCACTTCATGTGCTTACTTGCCCATTCTCTTTGATGAAGCGTTTATTCAAGTGTTTTGTCCATTTCTTCACTGGGCTTTTTTTTTTTCCTACCCATTGAGCTTTGAGAGTTCTTTACTTATTCTGGCTTCAAGTCCTTTGTCATATATGTGATTTGCAAATATTTTCTCTCATTCTGTAGCTTGTCCTTTTATTCTCTGAACAGTGTCCTTTGCAAAACAAACTTTAAATTCTGATGAAGTCCAATTTACCAATTTTTTCTTTTGTGGGTCATGTTTTTGGTGTCAGGCCTCAGGTCATGAAGGTGCCCTCCTAACTTTTCTTCTAAAATTGTATAGTTTTACATTGTGGCTAGAAATCTGTGATCTATTTTGAGTCAATTTTTGTACGAGGTGTGACTTTGGGGTTGCGGTCCATTTTTCTGGAAAGGAATGTCCAATTGTTTCAGTACCATCTGTGGGAAAGCCGACCCTTTCTCCGCTGAATTGTCTTTGCACCTTCATCAAAGGCCAGTTGGTCGCACTTGCGTGGGCCTGTTTCTGGACTCGCTGCTTCCCTCCCTCGATGCCGCATGGTTTCATCACTATAACTGTGCAGGAAACTGTAACATCAGCTGATGGAATTCCTTCATTTATCCTTCTTTTTCACAGTCATTGGCCTATTTTGATTCCTTTGCGTTTCTCTATGGTTGTAGAATCACTTTGTATCTAAACAAAAGCTTGCTGGCATTTCGATTGGAGCAGCATTAAGTCTGTCGATCAGTTTGGGGAGAACTGGCACTTTCACTCTGCTGACTCTTCCGCCCATGAATTCCGTACGTCTCTCCACTTGAATTCTTCCACCAGCGTTTTTTAGCATAGAGACTCCACCCCTGTTTTGTTATATTTACAGCTCATACTTTGTTGCTTTGATGCTATTATATATGGTAGTGTTTTTAAATGTTTCTCTTTTTAACTGTTCATTTTAGTGCATAGAAATGTGATTGACTCAATGTCCTTTAAGTAACAGACCATTTCAACTATACTATAACAGAACAGTTATAACTATGTGACAACATCCAATTATCTGTGCCACTGATAATTTATAGCCCAAAAAGTTCACGTCAAAGTCCGTTTCAGTCCTATTTCGTTGCACCCCAACAAAACAATCGCGTGACTCTGTAATAATTGTTCTATTTACCTAAGATCCATGCGTTAGGCTCTGTGTTAACAGTGATCTAAATGACTACTCGTGAACCCGACAACGTCCATGCTCGTTTCATGCTTAATTCTGCACTGAACGCCGTGGAGAGGCCAGTCAGCTTGGCGTGAACAGTTCTGGCCCCTGATGCGGTAGCTTCAAGAGCTAAAATGCAACCTACCAACTTCATGTATTGCTTAAAAGACTTAGATTCCTTTTCCCTCAGAAGATTGGTGACTGACACATTCGTTATAAACATCACAAAAAATATATATGGTTTTTCTTAGCGTTCAAAGCAGGCATGCATAATTCACAAGTGAAACTTATTATTATCTACATAACACTTCATTAATATCTCACAACATAAATAAGTTCTCATGACGGGAGACCTGTGTGATATGACTAAACATTCATTTCTTCCCAAACCACCTTGTAAAGTTTAACACATTTTTTTCGTTGAACCACAAGATGGGTGAGTTAAAGGTATGTGGTGCTTCTAGGACTCAGAAGCAGTACATGGCTCGCAGAAAAATGGTTCGTAAACACCAAGGACAGTGTACTATTGGGTTGTCGGAAAAGTCATGACGCATTTTTGCAACGAGAAACAGCAGTGACACAGCAGGGAGGACACCCCCAAGGCAGTTCCGGGCCCCTCCCGTGTCCCACGCAGGCCCTGGTCAGGGCCAAGGATGGAGCCCCTTCTCCACGGAAGCGGGTCAGCTCTGTCCCCTCGTGCTTCGCTTCCCTGGTGTCCTTGTGTCCCCTGCTGGTGGCACATGCAGTCAGTGGCCAGCCAAGGAGGGACACGTGGAGGCTGCGAGGACAGCACTTCCCTGCCTGCCCTCAGAGGTCAGTTTTTGCTACGAGGGTTGCTCTCCCTCATTTGCCGTCTTCCACGTGCCATGTGCTGACCTGGACGGTTCTGGGTCTGTTGGTCCTGGACGGGCCGTGGGCACTCAGCCCAACAGTCCTTCCCTCTGTGCTCAGGATGCGGAAGTGGCCGTCCCAACCTGGGCAGACTGTGTCACTGTGACCTGAGCGCCCCCAAAGC
The DNA here is from genome assembly GCF_001890085.2 of Hipposideros armiger. Lineage (NCBI taxonomy): Eukaryota > Metazoa > Chordata > Mammalia > Chiroptera > Hipposideridae > Hipposideros > Hipposideros armiger. The sequence goes on from NW_017731427.1 coordinate 1,707,992, forward strand.
TGCCGGCGGGCCTGCCTCTGCAGCTATGGCTGTTTTGTGTGATCCCTGGGCATTTTCCTTCATCTAAATCAGCAGTCCGGGAAACGGCACTGCCTGGCATCAGGCCTGATTCAAAGAGATCCGATGCACATGGGGTGGAGAGGCAGTGCCCCAGGATGGGGGGCAGCCTATCCTGAGGCCTCTACACCTGTCTTTCAGGATGCACACCATGCGGCAAGAACCACCCACTACGGCTCCCTGCCCCAGAAGTCCCAGCATGGCCGGCCGCAGGACGAGAACCCTGTAGTCCACTTCTTCAAGAACATTGTGAGTGGTCCTCACGCTGTGAGCGACGGGCTGGGGAAGGGTTGGCCACTGCTACGGTCACGAGGGGCATGAGTGAATCCCAGGGGACTCTGAGCCCTAACCCGTTAGGGACTTCCCCAGATGACACCCCCGCCTCCCCAAGTTGGGGTTGGTCTCGGGAACTCAGACTTAGCACCTGGTCCCAAGGTCCCAACTATGCCTGTCGCTTACTGAACTCTGTGTTCTGCCAAAGAACTCACTCCTTTGAGACTAAACTACTAGGAGAGTTCAGTTTAAAACCAGAAGCTTTGCAAACTATGGAGACAGTGAAAAGATCAGGGGGTGAACGGGGGGCACAGGACATTGAGGGCAGCAGAAGTCCTCTGTGGGATATAGTGGTGGTGGATACACCTCATACCTTTGTCAAAATCCTTAGACTTATGACAGAGAGTGACGCATAATGGCAGCTGTGGACTTGCGCTAACAATAAGGTGCTGCGAAGGTCTTCAAAACAAAAGCCAAACCGCAGGCTTCTCGTAATACACTTTCTGTTCAGCTGACATTGTAAGACGATAGTTTCCACGTTGACAAGTGACTTTTAGGAACCACAGACCTGAGGGCATTGTTTTGAAGCTCGGCCTATCAGGGGACACTTTACTTCCCACCCGAGAAAAGGGCCACGGTGAGGTGAAGTTCACGGGCTCCTCCAGCGTGCAACGGGTGTTTTCACAAGGACACACACCAAGAGGGATTGGTTCCCTAGCTGTAGAGCCTTTTGATGAGTTTCGCAAACATTTTCGGAGTGTTCTGGAAGATCTGAGTAGAAATGGCTGTGTTCGGATCCCCAGGGCCTACGTTTCTCAGTGGGCGGGGGTACAGATGGGAGCCAGGGGCGTGGGCAGTCCCGACGCCTGGTAGGCACTCGACGCTCTCGGCACAACTGAGCTGCCTGGCAGCAGCCAGGACCTTCATGAAGAGGGAGGGGCAGGGCTGCTCTGATGGAGGGAGACCCCCCCACCGCTCACCGTCCTGTGTCTTTGCAGGTGACACCTCGCACACCTCCTCCGTCGCAAGGAAAGGTAAGACCTCCGAATGTCTGGATTAATCATCACTTTATTTATAGACCTGAGATGTACCAAAAAGAGGGGTGCACTCTCGGCTACCTGACTTGGTCCCACAGTGTTTTATCACGTGGACCCCAAGTGGACAGGCCAAGAGGTGCAGGGCGCCCCCCCCCCGCCACGGCTGCAGGCAGAGCTCATGGACCCCCGCGTGCCTTCCCTCTAAAGCCCGATGGGAAATCTGCGCCAGGAGCGCGGTGGCCACCGCCACCCCTTGGAAAGGGCTCGTGTGACGAAACTCACCTACCGCCTCGGCATAGACTGTTTGGGCTGTTTCTTCTTTATTACAAGAACTGTTTTCTGCACTGATCACAATGTCCTTCTTTCTTTCTTTTCCTTATCCAGGGGCGAGGATTGTCCCTGAGCAGATTTAGCTGGGTAGGTGACAAACGCCTGTTCACGTGGCTTCCCCCCTCTCTGGCCCTCTGGCCCCCCAACCTCCTCTCCCGCCAAGCCTGGCTTTCCCGCAGCTGCCTGCCGCTTTCTCCTCCAGGGAAAAAGAGGGGTGCCACGTGCCAGGTCCTCCCTTCCGGCCTCCTTGCCCCGCTTCTCCCCTGCCCCCCAGCAGCACCCCTGCCCAAGGGCTCCCCAGCCGGACTATGTTTGAGGAAACCCCCAATTTCCTCCCTACACATGTGGGCCTGGGGCTGACTGACCCCCGACATGGCCAGCGCCACCGCCAGAGGGTGACTTTTTGTTGAGGACGACGATGAGCTGAGAGGAGAAGGCGCTCGCACCGCTCATTCGGCTCATGGCGGCCTAACCAACGCAGAAGCGTTGGGCTTGGTTCCCGTGTTAGTGGTAACGGAAGCTTCGCCAGCCCGCCATCCGGGAAAACCTTAGGAATTTCAGGCTTTTGAATCCTGAGAACAAAGTTTTCATGAAGATTTAAGAAGGCACTTTGTTCCCTTTCTAGGTATGAGTGGAATTTGGTGTCTGAGCCAGCTTAAAAGGCCTACCAGTGTATTCTAATCAAACTTACAGACCTCAGTTACTAGCAAGTATTAGCTACGGCTCTTATTTTATAAAAAGTATAATTTCAGAACGAAAGGGAAGCATCGCTATTATATATGGTAGTGTTTTTAAATGTTTCTCTT
>NW_017731427.1:1716632-1718757 GCF_001890085.2 Hipposideros armiger
TCCCCCGGGAGTGGCTTGGGAAGAGGCCCGAGTCTCTTACGTCCAATTACATGACCCGGAACACGCTCCTACCGTGTTTCTGCACCGCCGTGAGGTGGCTTTGGCCGTAGGCCCCGTGCCTGCCCTGCCCTAAGACACACGCTGGGCCGGCCCTTGTCCTGGTGAGCCCAGCCCCTCTTTACCTGCCTGGAGCAGACCAGCTGCTTAGACAAAGGGCTCAAAACGGCCACGTGTGACCGAGACAAAGCAGGGGCCTGGGCGTCCGTGCGGGATCTAGCCCTGCTCCCCTCGGCTCCTGCATGTATGTGGGGTTGCTCTCACCCACCTCTGGGGCTGGCTTTCTCTCCCAGCTGAGAAATCACAGGTAACGGATTATGCTCAATAAATTGTAGGTACCATCATACAAAGTAAAACCATGTCCACTGGTTTTAATCTGAGCAGGAGCCACGAGGGAGGTAAATGGTAGCGCACATAAGCTGTCTTGCAAAGGATGTCGGGAACTTAGTCCATGTCAGCACGGGAACAGCGGTTCCGCTGTCTCTCAGGAATAAATCGCACAAAGGCAGCCCTGAGGTTAATTTCTCGGACAGTCAGAAAAAGGCGAAGCGACTGCAGCCTTGCTCCCGAGGGCCGCTCTGAGGGCCAGTTATGCGAAGCTCGGCCAGGCTAAACAAGCCAGGCGCCTGAGCTCCCGCTCCGGACATTTCCCGAGCCAACCCGAGGGCCATCTGTGGCCATCTGAGCCCCTCTCATGGGAGGGAATTCCCACTGATGACACCAAAAGTATCACTGGATGTTAGAATTCCATAAATGTTCCCACTTGTGAAAATAAAATCCCTTCAATGGGTTGTGTAACATAGAGTCTCTTGGAAAAAGTAAAACCCCAAGAAAGGAGAGCTATCCTCTCTCTGTTGACTGCAGTTTGTAAGGCGCTTTGGCTCCAGTGGTTCGGTCATTTTTGTTACTGGGTAATGTGGAGGGCGTGGAGCTAGACCAGGTCAGCGTGAATCACGCTCATCCGCCATCTGGTGAATAGCATGTTTCATCCAGATGCTTGCTGAGGGCTCACAGTATAAAGGAAGGAAACCTTTAAGAGATCAATTTGTCAGTCATCACCTAACAAAAAAAACGGGGGGAAAATGTGTGTTTCTCCCATGTCAATGTAAATGACCTCGTATCTTCTCAGAGCAGACGCCCACGCCTAGCCACCTTGGCACCACTGGTCACTGCACAGCTGTACCCATCTCAGTGATGGTCAGCCTTTTTTTTCACTTTCAAATTATCCAGAAAAACGTGTCAATTCATGGTTTTGAGACACTCAAGGCCCAAGTTTGTTGGCACCCCACCTGTGAGGCTGGTTCGTGTGGCGGAGGCAGAGGGGGCAGAGGGGGCAGATGAAGAACGCGTCCCCCCAACCTTGGGCGGTGTAGTGATCAGTGTGTCTTCAGCACCTGGGTGGCTCCAGAGATGAGGTTGTCCCTGCCGTTGCTTAGTTTCCTTCACTTGCCCTGAAGTCTCACCAAAGAACTTGCTCACTCAGAGCATAATAAGGTACAGACTGAGCTTTTCATGCCCAGAAACACGGTGTGGCTGAACAAGGCACTGGCTCTGTGTGCTGAGTTGAATTCCAGTGAATTCATCTTCGGGTCCTTGAAAATTCAGAAGGCTGTGCGGGATGGAATGAAAAGATAGCTTCACGTGGTGTCTTTTGTGCAGCAGATCCAAGTGCGAGCCCCTGGTGGGCGGTGGCCGGGTGTCCAGGGAAGGGGGCTGGAGGTGGAGGGGTGGGTGGCCCAGCGCTGACCTAACGCTGTGTCCTCTCCACAGGGAGGAAGAGATAGTCGGTCTGGGTCGCCCATGGCGAGACGCTGAAGCCGCCTTCCTGCTGCGGAACCCTCTCCTCGGCTTCTTAACATCCTTGCCTTACGATTTAACCGGCCCCGTAAATCCCCTAGTTCTAGACATGACCTCTTCCTAACGCCTTGGACTTGAGCACACGAGGGCCAGCCACAGCGTATCCCTCTGCAATGTCTGGCCAGCAGCTACATGGAAAAAACGCAAATACAAACCGGTTCAACAGTCACTACTGTACGTCTCAAGATAAAGTGTCCTGGGGTCTCCGGCC
>NW_017731427.1:1718857-1723384 GCF_001890085.2 Hipposideros armiger
CAGGGCACGCTTTCCAGAATCTTCAAACTGGTAACGTACTGGCCCAGGTCCGGGAGCTGGGGGGCGGGCGGCCTCGCCACCACGGTCTCTAGTCCTGAGCCAGCACTGCGTGGGGCCAGGCTCCTGGGGGGCTGGAGGACAAGTGGGGGACAGAGGCCACAGCTGTACCCGGGGCTGTGGCTGCGGGCGCTGACTCGGCGGGAAGGCCAGGCAGCTCCTGGCCCAGGTGGCGGCATCTTTGTCCTCCAGGAGATAAGCAGGACAAGGTGAAAAGACGGGGGATGGTCGGACCAGGCGAGACACCCTCAGAAACCTCAGGAGTCCTGTCCCATTGGTTGTGATGCTGGAGTGACATAAAACCAGGCCCAGATTGGTTGGCTGAGTGTCCTTGGCCTATGGCCTCTCTGAGCCCCGGTTTCCTGTTCTGTAAAGTGGGGTGACATGGACAGAAATCGCTGTGGCAGTAAAAGGTTGTGAGGACAGTGTAGTCACAGGTGTCTGCAGGTTACTCACCAAAGTGGCAGCTGATACTAGTCCAGTAATAACGACAACTGTGTCCAGAAGCCCCGAGATCTCAGAGTGCCCTCTGGTCATCACGCATGTCCCTGGACAAGCTGTGGGGGGAAGGGGCTGAGAGCGCTGTGTGCCTGTGTGTGTCTCCAGGGAGGGTGGCCACAGAGGGCCTCCTAAGCAGCTGGCCACACCCTGGGGACTGTGCTCCAGGCCGAGGGAGAACAGAAAAGGCCTCTGTGGGTTTCAGGAGGAGGGAGGTGGCAAGCATGAGTGACATGGAGTGACCAGCAGGGGCCAGAAGGACATGGGGTAGGACCCTCCTAAGGGCTTTGACGGTGACTCTGAAAGGGGGTCACAGGGCCTCCAGGGAGAGTGACACAGTGTGACTTATGACTTACGTTCAGCGTTGAAAGACCACTCGTGCGTCCCTGGCAGAGATTAGCAAAAACAGGGACTGGATTCTGAATTCCCATCAGGGAGACCTGTGGATTCTGTGGCCCCAGAGCCGAGGCTCCGGCAACATGTAAACACTTCGGGGCTTAAAGCTGGAGGGCAGTGGGATGGTCCCTGAGTGGTGACACAGTGCCCCTTCCACGGGGCGATTTCACCTGGAGGAGAGCACGTGTCACCCTGGACACGGAGTGGATATTCACGGCACCAGGGACAATCGCTCGCCCTGTTGGAATAGCCACCTGAGCCACTGTGTTCACGTCCTCTCCATCCAAACAAGGCCACCAGCTTCCCTGCCCGCCAGCCTGGGGCCCGTGTTAGCTGCCACAGTCACGATTAGGGACAAGGTGCTCCAGTCAACCCCTTCCAACCTAGAGACCTAATGAGGAAGACAGATGTCGACCTAGGAGACGGGTCATCTGTTCTGACAGGGGAGGCATCAGAAAAGGCAGGAGAAGCTATGGTGCCCACGGCACCCTGTCCAGAGAGACAGTTGTGGACGATTTCGTTTTTATCTTTCTTGAGTGAGAGATTAGCATTCCTGTAGGGTTTCCTCTGCAGATAAATGGGAGATGAGATTGTACAGATGGGGGCAGTCTGTGCTTGGTCCCGACAACAGGGAGGGTCCTGCTGTGTCTGTCCCAGGTGGCATCCCGCCGTAGTGGGCACACGTGTCGTGGGGCCTTACCCCACGGCTGCGTCTTCATCTGTGGCTTACAGGCCAGCGGGCTCATTGTGGGGCACGCGTGACTTTCCACAGGCCATGTGCTCTGAGTGTTCTCGGTTGCTGACTAGAAAGGAGAGTGTGTCTCCTCCTCTCGGCCCGTTTTCAGAACCACCGGTGGGGTCACAGTGGGCAACTCCATTTAACACTGAACGGTTCTGCTGTCTGGGGCTTGATTCCCTCACCCTATGATATGTGACAGCTCAGGGACAGGACCTGGGCCTCCTGTGAGACCCAGGTGACCCCAGGTACGGGCTCACCTGCACCCCCACAGCACAGTGGCTCGGCAGCCCGTCACCGCTATGAGGTCTCTGGCCTGTGTAAGGTGCTTCCCAATTGGCTCATTAAAACACAGAGAATTTACAGCCGATGGTGGGATGGTTTGGTCACCTCACCGGTGACACAGTGTGGAGTCACGTGTGGTGTGTCCGGTGGTTGGGACCCAGGCACCGACAGACTCAGTAAGTACGTGCGTGTGGGCCGCACACGTGTAGTCCTGTGGTACCGGCAGGACCCTGCTTTGGGGGAAAGTCAGAACTAGTCAGGAAAAGCCTGAACTGTGTGATGTAAGTAGCTGAGCTGCTAACTCATTTTATGTCAAGTAAATGTAGGCAGGAGCCAATCCGGACTGTAAATACGAGTGAGGAAACTAACTATACCCCAAACATTCATGGAGCAGAGGCTGTCGTGACATATTCACCCCGATTCTGAATTGTGGCGACAAAACAGGGAGGATGAGGGTCCCGCAGGAGCTCTGGGTCCAAACCCCAAAACATACTCAGAAAGGCAATATTTTCACCAGTGGCCCCCACACCGGGCCAGGCGCTCCCCCATGCCTGAGTGGCCTGCGTTGCTCTGACCATTTCTGGGCTCCCTAAGACTCCCTGCAGCCAGGGGTCCCGGGGCGGAGCCCAGACGTCTGCAGGTGTAACGATTTGCCTCTCAGGTCATCTGAGAGGCACAGACGTGCCCATCCTGCTGGCCAATCCCCGTGCTCTCCAGCTAAGCGACTGAACCGCACGCCGAGCGTCACCTGACAGGTGGCCTGGTGACTCCGTTCAGGAAACGCGGTTCCCTTGCTTGGTGATTTGCGCCAGAGCTGTAACCAGGTGCTTCTCGGGGTCAGTGCTTGGCCACAAGGCCGTGGTAATGAGAGAAGGCCCGTTTCGACCTGGCACATTTATTGTGCAGGGAACCCATTGGCTTCTTAAATTGGGTCAATGTTTCCTGAAATTCTTCCTGTAACAAGTGGTGTAGAAGTTTTTAAATTTCTATGTAGTCCAAGGTAAGCTTCAGTTTGTCAAATTACACAAATTTCAATTAATATGGTTTTAGTTCGATTTTGCTGCAGACAAAGGTGACACGGAGCAGTTACAGTTGATCCCAGTCCCCCAGGGCTGAGGGGCCTTGAAGGCGGCTAGGTGGAGGGCGGGACTTCCCAGTGTCTCAGGTGCTGTCGTCTCACCTGCCTTCTTCCTCCTTTTGGCTCTCNAGGACCTGAGTGTCCCATGCATGTCCCCGAGCCCAGGCTGAACGAGAAGGCAGCTTGTGTGGTGGGGCCCTGGGCACATGGGCCTGGCCCCAGGATGAGAGAGGTGAACCTCTTGGGCCCATCTCTAGGTCCTCTCACATAAAGGGGTGCATGAGAGGGTTTCCAAGTTCCCTCCAGCCCTAAAACACTTCGATGGAACTTGGAAGGACTGTAGTCTGAAGGAAAGTGCTCTGGGGTCTCCATCAGGAGATGGTTCTGTTCTGTTCGCCAGAATTCTTACGCGAGGGCCACACACAGTCTCCCATTTATTGCTGGAGAAACAAAGGGAAGTCTCAGACCCTGCCCTCCGAGCACAGCTCCGCAGGGCAGACGCCCCAGGCTGGGGTGGGGGGCAGCCGCTTGGTCCTCCGGGGGCGCGGCAGCTAAGGCTGGACAGCCCTTTACCCCAAGTGCTCACAGTCATGGCCACACCCCCCAAGCTCGTCGGGTTCCTTTCTCACGCTGACAGTGGAACGTCCCATCTCAGCTAAATCATATTAGAAAATAAACCAGAGGCACAAGTATTCTTGTATCTCCACAACCGTTTGATGTCACTGCGTTCCGCCAAGGACACTGGCGCCGCCCTCTCTGAAGGGGCGTAGGAGGCAGGGGGTGACGTTCTCAGAGCGGGACACCCACTGACTCAGGACCCTCACAGCCACCTGGTGAGGAAGGGGTCGTTATGCTCCCCATTTTATAGAAGAGGAAACCGAGGCTCAGAGAGCGCCCCACACTTGCCCACGGCCACACAGCGAGGGGTGAGGGCTGAGACCCACCCAGGCTGCCGGCTCCTGGGCTCTGCCCTGTGCCCACCGTTGCCCACTTCCCTCTGTGGCCGCAGCTCAGGGGCCCAAGGCACCTGCTCAGAGCCCTGGGCTGTCCCACACGGCCACACGCAGGCCCCTCTAGGCCGTGATGCTGGACACGCTCGGGAGACACCTTTCTTTCTAGGCCAGGGACCTCGAATTTTGTCCCCAGGCTTCGAAAAGCTGTGGCGGGATCTCACCGAGCTCACAGGCCTCGCCCTGGGTCTCTAGGAGACGGAGCGATGTGAACGCAGCTTTTGCAAACCGCCTGCCAGCTCCTGTGTCCCTCCCTCCAGACCCGTGCAGGCACAGGAGCCCTGTCCCATGTGGCAGACGCTTCCTTCTCATGAAGACCACACAGCGTGAAGCAGGGAGGCAGCGTTGTAGAAAAGGCCCTAACCTTTGGGATGAGAGCTCCTGGGGGACATCGTAACAGAGCCCGGCCCGGCCCGCAGCCGGCGATGCGGAGAGAGGGGCGCTGAGCCCCCGGGTCGCGGGGCTGC
>NW_017731427.1:1729582-1735365 GCF_001890085.2 Hipposideros armiger
CGATCCACGCTTCCTTTGGTTTCTTCTCCTGCCCTTTGTCTCACCCCTAAGGCACCTCATTTTCCTAACAGGATCAGGCAGTCAGGAGTGGCTTCACCCCGCGGGGGCTTCGGTATGTGAAATGCAGGCGGGCAGCTGAGAACAGTGTGACGTGGTGGGCACAGAGGGCCGGTGGGCTGCTCCCACCCCCTAGTTGGCTGCATTCATGTGTGACAGAGTGGGAACCAGGAGGCAAAAGGGCTGGGCAGTGGCCTCGGGATCTTCCTGGAAATCAGGTGACGGCACAGTGGGAACCAGAGTGGCCTCCACAAACCACCTGATTCCTCCTCCCCAGAGCCGGCCGGCCGGAGGCTCTGGGAGAGCGGCACAGAGAGAGCGGGACTGGTAGGAGTGGTCTGGGTAGCCGCGCAGTGTCACACTGGTCACGGTGGGGAGCCGAACTGTGACCGGCGGTGCGTCGTCATGGCAGTGCACATGCAAACACTAACCCTCCTGGGAGTGAGCTGCTGAGCGACTAGGCTTAGCTGGGGGCCTGCTGTGCCCCGCCCCCTGCCCCTGACCTAGATGCATGGCTGGGCCTTGGCAGGCCGCCTGAGCAGAGGAGCTGTCCTCTGAAGCAAACTCCTTTCTAACGTGCGCTAACACTCCCCCTGCTGCCCCCATAACGTACTGACTCTGTGAGTTAGCGTCTCCGGGCACCTTGTGACCTTCCAAAGAGCCCCCAGGGGCGTAGGTTCCCCCTTAGATGGAATAGCCCACGTAATGCCGAGTGCACCCCTCTCACCCCGTTCTAATTCTGAATGTCGAGTGTGGGTTTAACACGATGTCTATTAACACATAGCCTCAGTGATAAGAGAAACATAAAGAACATTTCGGAAACAAAACCTCCAAACCGCTGGACACGAGCCCTCTGCATCCGGAGCTGATGCAGACCCAGTGGGCGCTGCTGAGACGACATCCAGCAGTGAGCTGGGGCTCATGGGAAGTACACTCTGTTCTTGAGCAGTGAAATCAAATAATAAAGTTTTAATGATATCGGCATGGTCTTGTTGTCATTCTGGCCTCTAGTATGTGACCCAGTGAAGCGATTGTCCCGTCTCAGGGCGGATGTGTGGACACAAGCTGTCCCAGCAGACACGCTCTCATCTCACGTGTACACGTGAGCAAGACGAAAAGCAGCGGGCGCATGTCAGGGCATCGGTTCCGGCTTACAGGAAAAGACTGCTCAAGTCACCGTGAGACGGTGTTTTAAAGCACACGCACCTTTTATCATCCTACCAGTGTGAGCACCCGGCTGGTGGGGACTGAAGGTCTCTGAAAAATCACTTCTGGCCACACTGTATCTGGCAGGGGCACTGACAGCCATAAGTGACTTGGGAAATTTTTGTTCATAGTTGATTTGGCTATAAGAATTCTATTTCAAGGTCAACTGAAATCATTTTTCATTTTGTTTTGTTTTTAAGAAAACCACAGGTTCTTTTCTGCCTCAGTGATAGCTGTGAGAAACGATCTGAATTTGTGAAACGTAGCAAGGGAGGCTCCTGTCTGGGATGACAGCAGCAGGACACCAGCCCATTTCTGCGGGTCCCCCCAGGGTGTGGCTGAGATGCCAAGCCAATGCCGACAGCCTTCCTCCTCACGTCTCTACCCAAACCCCTTCCGACTGAGGAACCTGGAGAATCATGCAAAGATAATTACGTTGTACAAATGGTCGGTGCCTGGGCTAAGCTGACCTGGGGTCCCGGATGACCTTGCCTCAGCTCTGCGGTGCCCCGGGGGCCTTGTGTTTAACACAAACACTCACTTCGTAACACAGCCAAGCATTCTGGAAAAATTCATCTGGAAAAGCATTTTCAATAGTTGAGGCAATCTGCTGTAAAGGGAACAAATTTCCCATCATCTGATAAAAAACAAACCTTCCTCCGCCCACCATATTTAAAAACAAGTACAGCGACATCCCCCTATGGACAAACAAGCGGGGGGTGGGGTGGGGAGAGGAGTGGGGGACAGATTCTTACCTTTCCCTCTGAGCAAAGCCCAGGGAACAGTCAGATCACTTTAGCTATTTCAGTCCAAAAGTGTATGGAGTCCCCAGTCTGTGGTAGAAATAAAGTGAACTAAGAAGAGAGAGATCCTTAATTTGTTATTTCTACAGGATAATGGCTCTATAAACTATGAACTTTCAAAAGTTTGAAAATGTAACATTACAAAGGACTAGACACTGTAATATGAGCTAACTCCATTGGTCTTTCTGGGACAGGCCGATACCCCGCCCAGCTCACGAACGGATTCTGATACGATGATTGATTTTCACTTCATTTAAAGCCAGTTTCAAATGGCTTACAAATGAGAGAGAATGTGTAAAATACGCTCAAGGACAGAAAATAAGACATCCACACACTGTTCCAACCCGGGGATCTGAGTTCACTGCCGAGGCAGCAGCTCTGTGAGCTAGCTCACGCTGAAAAGGGTGCGTAGAGGAAAAGTCCATCTCTAAACGGTTACAATTCACCCAAAGCCCAATAAGGAAATATACAGGAGCTTTCAAATAATACAAAAAACTATTTTTATTATTCTTAAGGCCGGCACAGTGGCTTTTGGCATAACTACCCATTTCTAATACAAAATTGAATTAAATAAATATCATCCAACATATAAACAGACCATGAAACAGTTGTGAAGATTAAAAAAAAATCTTCTGTAAATAAAAAAAAAAATTAAAACTTCTCTTTAGTGGTGAATCAAGAATGAATCACTGTCATTTTAGAATTTGTCAAATAGATTACAAATCTTGATTTAATACAAAATTCTCCATGCTGTGAAGCATTACACATAGAAAAGATTGATCTTTTACGATTACTGCCTATTGTTCCTGCCACTTAGTTTTCATTTTTTAGTGCTTAAATATTAGTCACTCCTGTGAAAAACGAGCGTAGCGTCCCCGTGCTCATCCGTGCCCGTGTGTGGCCGAGGAAAGGTGGTAAGTTCAGATCAGGTCAGCAGTCACCAAACAGGACACTGGGTTTAGGAGCCTCCCCGAGGCAAAGAACCTGTCTTTCCTGGGGAAACGCAGGACATCCAATCCTACAAGAGTCTGACGGCCCCCACTTTTCAAACAACGAAGACGCAACTAGATTTTAAAGTGCTAACTTTCACTACAGCAAGGTAGAGACATAGGAGCCCCAAACCTGTATGCAGGCACTTCTGGAATCCTGAAAATTCCCAAACACCTGTGTTATATAGAGATTAGGCGGCAAACAGAGAGGACACCTAGATTCAGAAATAGCAATTGTATAATTTCATCTCGGCTTCACTCCGTACAATAGATTTTTAGAAAACGGATATATTAATTAGCAGCGATCAAGCCTTGGATTAACTTTTTTGTGGTGGTGGGGGGGGTACAGTATTGACTTTGAAATAAACTCCTGGGGAAAAAATATGCCAAGAGCAGGCATGAGACATCGCTAACATACTAACCAGAAAGCAGTTTCACATATCTTACATATTTTCTTAAAAACATGTGGCTATCATTTTGTTAAAAATGTGTTTCCTTGTGAGTTATGAATATTCTTCTGCAAAGAGGAAAATCCATGTGAAGAACAGAAATGCACTTCTCCTTTTTTGGATCTTGGACTAACGTGTCTCTTGCACATAAATGGTATGTAAGAGTTTAGAAGTCAGAGAACACTCGTATCATTGTGAAATTCAAATCTGCATTTCCTCAAACATGACAATGGACAGGGGAGTACAAAATGTCATCCTAAACAAGCGTTCCCTAGTTCAGCGCTGACATGGGCTGGAACTGAAATTTCTCCGTGAAAAGGAGCAATGAGAAGTCCTCATTCTGATAGGTTTTCCAGGTCCCCGGGAGCACGTGGTCAGAGGACAAGGGGCAGCTTGCAGAGCTGAGCTGACAGGCCGCAGGCTGGCGTGCGCGTGCGTGGGTCTTCCTTAACAGGGCAAAAGGACAGCGGTGTGGGGCAGAGGGCAGCGGAGTCTCCCTCTTTGAAGGACGATTCTGCTTTCATCTCGTGCCGTTCTGTGGCCCTGCACTGTCTGCATCACCCATCAGAGGGGATCCCCCATGTACTGATGTATAAACTACACCCATCAGGGTTCGGTCTGTGGGAAGGTGTTTCATCCTTTCAGCCTAATTAAGTGCTGCAACCCACAGAAGCGGGTTCAAGGCAGGAACTTTCCAAAGGTCCCTAAACCACCAGGACGCTGTCTCCTCCAGCCCCTGAGGAGAACAGCTGAGGACAGTGACGCCACTCGCAGCAAACGCAGGTGGCGTGCCTGCCACGGAGCCATGTTCTCATTTTTGAGCTTGGAAGCTCTTCAAATAGACCTGTAACTGTTGGAACTTCACAGAGGAAAAGCAAAATATTAAAGCTCTTTTCTGTTGAAAAGTATCTGAACCTGAAATTAATTCATGTGCCAAATATTCTTCAACATTTTAAAAGAAAAAGCATTAATCACGCTTCCTAACTTCATTTTTTATTTATTGTTATTCCAAAACAGATGTGCCAGGATGAGATATTTCTAAAACCACAGTTCTCTATCCTCAAAATCCTGGTTGTGAGAAGGTTCTAGAAATCTCTCGTCAGAAGACTGTTTATCCACCACTAAAATATAAAGATCTGCCAGTACTCCACGCAAGATCTAAGTAACATTATATCTTTATAAAAATGTATATTTTCAAGGAATATTTTGCAAAGCAGCAGCTTTTATAATTAGGAAGTAAACCCAGATAATACAATAATGTCTTGTGTTTGCCTGCTAATAAAATTGAGAAAACTCACAACATGGATTATTGTTAAGATTTTTTTTTTCTTTTTCTGTAACCAAAATAAAAGTAGGCTTTCGACTCACCTGGAAGGCCTTTTGCTTAAACAGGCAGTTCACCAACACAGTTCAGTGGACTGTGCTTTCTGTGCAATTAGGAATTAAACAAACCCTTTTAGAGACCGTCCTGAGATGACATTTAATGTCAAAACCAAAATAAATAAACAAGAACAAAATTTGTAAAATTCCAATAATTGCAACTTTGGGGATATTTGTTCACCAGAATTAATCAACACTTCTAAAATATTTTAATACAAAATTATAAAAGAAAGTGCATTAAAAGCAGAACCTTTAAAACTCTGGCAAAATTACAATTGTTTTGAATACACTGACGACAGCCAGGTACACACGCTGACATTCTGGAAAACCTCAGGGTATATAATAAGTCCAGTATCACAAGGATAAGTCAAATAAGGCTTTTTTCCCTTAAAAAAATATACAATACACAAAGCAGTTTGAAAAAAAAGTAATATTATTTAACAGTTTTCTGACTTAAATATTTTCACATAACAAAAGTTTTTATATCACCATCGATATTACTTATATACATATCCAAAAGTGAACAAGAACAAAAAATCAAAGATGCCCTTTCAAAAAATAACAGTGAAATGTCTCTATTTTCAGGAATCTGAAATGAGCTCCTCTCTTAATATACAAAATCCATACAATATTTATAATAAAACTGCTCTCTCGTGAAACCAGGGAGGCAATGAGAGAAAATAAAGGCAATTATTTTTCAGGAAAACAAACAGAACCACCCCAGCTCTATGTTACAATGAAAAGAGATCCATTTATTAATAAAGTAAAGACAATACTGATCTGAAGTGCTCGTGGAGGTAAGAACTCTGACGCTCTCTGTAACTGGGTCAGTGCTTATATTTACAAAATATACTGCTCAGCCAGAGGCTCACATACCTGTGTATGTACATATGCATTTA
>NW_017731427.1:1735410-1784198 GCF_001890085.2 Hipposideros armiger
GGGGGGGGGGTCACACGAAGGACGGACGCTCCACCTTTGGAATGCTGTGGGAAGGACACACACCCTGCCCCAGCGCGGGGCAGGTTTCGTTTGGGACGTTGAATGTGGCACCATTGATGATAGATACTAAAGAATTCCCTGAAATAAAAACCACACGTGCTTACGCACGAGGGGACGATCGTGGGCCCCGGTGAGTTCCCACCCCTCACTACAGACGCACGTCTTGCTCACAAGGGGTGAGGGGCCTCAGCTCCCACGAGCCCGTCTGCAGCGTGCGGCTCGTGCTGCCTGCAGGGGTCTGACCCAGGGACCCCAGTGCCTGCTGACGTGGCCGGGGCGGCCTCACGTGGCCTTTCCTTCTCGTGCGTGTGTCAGGTTTACTGTCCCCCATGTTTACGTTCCAGACGCTGCCTCCTTGAACTAATGATTCAATATTTGTAATGGAGAGAACTGGTCCAGCCATCTCTCAAGGTTTTAGTTCTAACTTATCGTGGACTAAAAAGAGTCCATTTCTACTGATTTCAAAATGCACAGAGAAAAGAATGGAAAAAACGTCCCTGTGTGTTCTAACAATTTTTCTGGACTTCATGCACCTATCTTATGGTTGTTTTATAAGCTATGCTTCTTATAACAGAAAGCACGAAGGAAAGCCTACCTGGCCATTCCGTGTTCCGCCTGCCTTTGTATCGCAAAGCAGCCCCACCACTGCCCATCAGCCCTAACCTTCTGCTGCACTGGCCTCGGGGCGAAGGCGGGGCGGCCAGCTGTGGTACCTGAGTTCCGTGATCTGCAAACGAACCACAACGGCGCCTTTACCCCCGTTTCTTTCCTGTAAATCTCGGAAAGACAATGATTCTTTAGATAACTTTAGAGCTAAAAAACTATTGTGGTAACATGTTTGACATGGAAGCTTCCGAACAGAAACCCCAAGCGCTCTGCTCTGCAGTTAAGCTGGAGCCCGCCGGTCCCTGCGGGTCAGAACACGTGGGCCAGCGCCTGCCACTCGCTCGCGGCCTCGGGCACCACCTCCTCCAGGTGCAGCGTCTGGCTCAGCTCCTCGCCTCCCTGTTCCTGGCGGCCGGCGGAGGCCTGCAGCGTTCCTGCAGTGCAGACACACGAGCGCAGTCTTAGACGGCCGGCCGCACACAGTCAGTCACAAGAAACAGACACGAGAAACTTCTACCGAGCACGGGCACATGCGGCTCCGTAAAGGCTCTAGTAATGCGGCACCGGTCTGTGTGGGGGCAGCGGCGGCCTACAGAGGTGCTAGCAAGTCATCGTGGACACACGCAGGCCTGTCTGTGGGTCCACGCCTCACTCTGCACCTGCTGTCTGGGCTCTGACCCCAGAACGAGGCCCCTGCACGGTGACACGGCCCGACTGCACACCGCAGGAAAGCGGCTTCCCAAACGCGGTGGACAGGACGTGGTGCTGACCGCCTGGGGGTACACAGGTGCTGACCGCTTGGTGGGGACACAGGCACTCACTGCTTGGGGACGTACTAGGTGCTGGCCGCTCAGGCCCAGCACTGACTGCTCACAGGGCTGAGCCCCGCCCATCTCCCACCACTCACAGGGCTGAATCCCGCCCCCTCTCCCACCGCCGACCACTCACAGGGCTGAGCCCCACCCCCCGCTGTGACCACTCACAGGGCTGAGCCCCTCCCCCCCTCCCCCGCCTCACCGGTACAGCTGTGCGCCCGCTTCATGTGCAGCTTCATGTTGCTCTTCTGGGTGAAGCCCAGGGCGCAGAAGCCACACCTGTACGGCCGCTCGCCCGTGTGCTTCTTCATGTGCACCTGCAGAGCGCTCTTCTGATTGAACGCCTTCTCGCAGACCGTGCAGGGGAACGGCCGCTCGCCTGGGGACAAAGCGACCACGTCAGTGCCAGGATATGGCACTGGGGGGCCCGTCTACAAACGCCCCTCCTGCCACCACCGGCCAGATCGCCAATTCACATGGGCCTAGCACACCCATGCCACAGCGACACACAGGGCAAAGCAACCCAAAGCTGCTCAAGGGCCCAGAAGCGTCCAGAAATTAACCAAGAGCACAGACGGTTTCAAGTTCCAGCGGTTCTCAAGTTCCAGCGGTTCTCAACCTGTGGGTCGCGACCCCTTTGGGAGTCGAACGACCCTTTCACAGGGGTCGCCTAAGAACATCGGAAAACAAAAAGATATTTACATGACGATTCATAACAGTAGCAAAATTACAGTTATAGAGTAGCAACGAAAATAATTTTATGGTTGGGGGTCACCACAACATGAGGAACTGTATTAAGGGGTCGCGGCATTAGGAAGGCTGAGAACCACTGGTTAAACAAAGGCGAATACATTTGGGCGCTAAAGCAAAGACATTAAGGACCTGAGAACATCAAATCCACTTAACTCAAAGCAGGATTCATACAATACTTTAGAAAATGTTACTTAATTGCCTTGAAGTCAATAAGGAAACCGAAAAATGGAAGGAAACGTTGCCCAGCTGACCTCTGCTGGGAGCTTGGCCCCGGAACTACCACTGGGCACCCAATTCTGGGCTCCAGTGCTGCTGGCACCTTTCTCTGCATTCACCTTCCCGCTGTCACTCACCCTCCCGAGCCCCAGGGACTGAGTCCTCCTGTCCCAGGGCTCGGCACAAGCCTCTCCCCCTTGGCCTAGAAGGCTGTCCCATGTGCTCCACGTGGCTGCCTCCTGGTCCCCTCCCCGTGAACCTCCTGGACCACGCGCCAGTCAGCACGAGGCCCCACTCCTCATCCTCCCAGGGTGTCGCTCTGTGTCACGCTAAGTCTGTTCCCCTTCTCATCCAGGGGCCAGGACAAATCTGTGGGGCTGTGACAATGAGGACATCACATCTGTGACTGTTACATGGAGAAAAAGTGCTGTCACAGATGAGGTTAAGGTCACAGTCAGAGGACTCTGGGTGAGTGAAAAGGGCACTTAAGCTGGCAGGCCGGCTCCACCCATGTGCGCCTGGACAGGCACACAGCTTGCAGGCGGGCGGGCGGCGGAAGCTGGAGAGACGAGGCTGGAAAGTGCCTTTGCTGGTTTGAGGATGGAGCGCCCACGTGAGCAGGGTTGGCCCGCGACCAGCCAGCAAGGTCACAGCGACGTGTTAAGTGGTTTCTCCAAACCCTTCATATGCATCTGTTTATCATAAAAGGCAGTTTCTATCTCTTAGTTATGTTCTGAACAAACATTACGAGTGGCAGCACGGTTGTTTTTCACTCAAAAGCTATGTGCTGACCAGCCGGTCAGGGCTCCATTTGCTGACAAACGAGGACAGCGCTGAGAACGCGTGAGCCCGAGGGCCGGGGAAGGGCTAACAGCACAAGGAGGCCGCTCGCGTCGGCTGGGGGTGCCCGTGGGTACAGAGGCCTCTGGTGGCGGGGCGTCCAAGCCGACATCAGAAGGCGAGTCAGAGAAGGCAAAGGGAGAGAGAGCCGGGGGAGGGTGGCCAGCAGAGGGAACTCTGAAAAGGGCCGGGTGGTAACGGGGTGGCCTTCCAAGGGCTGGGGTGTGGCAGGGACGACGCAGATCAGGAAGGCTGGACGGGTCACCGGAGGTGCTCAGCACGGGAACGGGGCGGCACATTCGTCCTGGGTTTTGGTCAGGCTGCTGTGTGAATGCAGGGCTGGAGGGCCGGTAAGGAGACCCGACCAGGAGGGAGGCTGGCGGCAGGGCCGTGGGGGCAGAGCAGAGGGCTCTGGGCAGAGGCAGCCTGCGGAGTCCCGGGAGCGTGATGGTGTAGCAGGGGCCAGGGAGCCGCCGCCAGAGACGAGGGCTGAGGGCTAGGTCAGAGCCGGGCAACGGGCAGCGGGAGAAGGGGGATAGTGTCTTGGTTTTGTTGTTTTTTGTCTGATATGGAAGCCTTGGGCAGACTTAGGTGGGGACAGGCAAAGCCAGCGAGGAAAAGTCTGGACACACAGGAAGCCCCACGAGGCAGCCCTTGCCTGCTGGCTTCCATTTTCGATACTCATGATGCAAAGAGCACACTTTCTACTTGAAAGCTAGCTGGCATGCCCTGATGAAAAGGCAGGGACACATGCAACGCGTGGCGCTGGCTTCCTAAATGGCGCAAGGTCGTGAGCGGACGTCGCGGAAGAACCCCCTTTCCTCACTCATTTGCAGGAGTCCTAACCCGGAATCCCACCGCGTACGTTACCTGTGTGGATGCGGCTGTGTCGCTCCAGCTGGCTCGGTTTGGCAAATGCCTTCTCACAAGTGTCACATTTAAACACTCTCGGCTTCTGGGAGCTTAAAGATGGGCCAGCCTGGTGTGTCTGCATATGCTCCTAGTAAAGACAGTCCACAGAGATGAAGAAATACTTAAGATCATAACGGAACTTTACAGACTTGACACAAAGTTAAAACCACCAGGGGATTCAGGTCAGTGGCGAGGGGAACAAGAGGCCTGTCTCTGATTCGCCTTCCCACGGGGCCTCGGGTCAGCGTCCATGCCGGCAGTGCTGCGCGGTGGGGGGCCGGGCCTGGGCTTGCTGGGGAGACGGAGCCCACTCCACACACCTCAGCCACATCTCACAGGGGGAGTTCCTCAGGCCTCCCTGGTTGTTGGTGACCTTGACAGTTTTCAGGAGGACTGCTCAGGTATCTTGTGGGCCGTCCCTCAACTGAGATCTGTCTGATGTTTTTCTCATGATGAGACCAGGGTTATGGGTGTGGGTGGCAGAGAGCTGTTTCTACCCCGGCATGTCAGGAGCCACTCCAACACGCTTCCTGACTGCTGATACCGACCTGGTCCCCGGCTGCAGCTGTGCGCTACGTGTGGCATTAGTATGTGCTCACCCTCCCTGAGGAAGAAGGGAGAGTCTGCAGCTCATTGCTAAGGAGTGGCGACAGTCATGTCTCCAGAATTCTTCTGCCCGGGAGAGTCATCTCTTCTTGCTTATCTAGTAATTTATTCCATCGACCACAGTTCAGCAATAAGGTCTCATGGATATTTATTTCGTACTGCGGGTTATAATCCAATGCTACTTGATTTTCTTGCTCCAATACAGCTTTGGCCACTAGGAGCTCTTTCTGTTGGCTCCTGTGTCCCTTTGACGTATTCCTGTCACTCTATGTGTGTGTGTTTAACACTTCCTGGTTTATTTTATAGCACAATGTCATTTTTTTAAATTCCCAATTTCTGAAGGTCATCAAGAAAAAATAATTTATAGGTATCAAAATGCCAGCTTTAGTTTTTACAATTGTGTAACACTATTTCAGAATGTTTATTGGAAAGGTATGCCTTATATATAGTAATACACAGTATTTAAAACATCAAGAAATTTCTTTAGCTATTTTTACTTATTGCCTATTTACAAGGGTTTACTCTCTATCAGACAATACTGTGGTAGCTATAACTTCCGTACTCCCTGCTATGAGCTAAGCACGATGCTAAGTACTTTATATTCCTCCAAATGACCACAAAATGCAAGTACTGATATTCCTATTTACACATTAGGACACTGAGGCTGCAGACAGTGCGTGCGTGAGCCACATCATGGAGATTCTAGCGGCAGTCACATTTAAGCTGAGGTCGGATGGCGGATGGCTCAGCCGTAGGTGGCACATACCAGTCAAGAAGGGTTCAATTTATATTTGGTGTTTGAAAATGAAGATGCGTCCTCTTCCAACTGTGTCAGTACTGGGGCTCCTCCACTCAGAGAACACGGTAGGGAGAGCTGGGTGGCGCTGCCGGCTGTGGGCCTGGAGAGCGGGCCTCTCGGCCGGCTTGCTGATGGCTGACTCCATTACAGGCTGGAGGACAGCAGTGTGGGGCCAGCATGGGCTGACCATGACTGGCTTATGGCACCTTTGGTTTATCTAAGCAGCACTGGAGGAAGCGCCGGCCTAGTCCAAGGTGCAGTCACACATCCCCACTGGGTGGGGACTTCCTGACGGGTCATGGAAACCCCTCAGAGCTCACCCCCATCCCTTCGTCCTCATTGTGTGGGTGTCTCACCATTAGGGCACGCACTCAGGCGGTGCCCAGCTGTCTGCAGCCACCAGCAACGCTGCGTGAACAGCCTCAGGTGTAAATATTTTTGTTCCGATTCCCGAGTGGGTGCAGGCAGGGTTTGGTTAGGCGTCTGTCACCTCGTGCCCCTACAGAAAGGTGCACCACACTGCAGTGCCGCCGTCAATTACCGGGCTTCCCGTTTCCCCACAGCCCCGCCAACAGCTGCTGGCAGGTTGTTAACATTTGCCACCCTGACAGGTGACAAACTGCTTCTCAATGTCATTTGAATTTGCATCTGACTGAGAATTGCACACGGATATGCAATCTGCTAATCTGTCCACCCCACAGTCCTATTAAAACCAAAACAACCGCTAAATAGACTTACCTCCATCAAGCCTTCCCTCAAAAAACTATCTAGTAATGCTGTGACTAAGGTAGGCGGCCTCCACTGCATCATGGGGCCCACTGAGTGTTTCTAAGGAGGCGTGGCCAGTGGTGGAGACAGTGGTGCACCTACCTTGAGGTGGGTGGCGCGCTTGAAGGCCTTCCTGCACGCGGGGCACACGTGGATGCGCTCCCGGCCGTGTGCAGCCTTGCTGTGCTGCAGCAGCGTGGCAGATGATGCAAATGTGCGGCCACACTCCAGGCACTGGTGTAGCCGGCCCTCCTTCTCGGGCTGGCCACCCTGGGCCAGGCTGGCAGAGACATCAGTTACCTGGAGTGGGTTAGACCAGCTACTTTACTCGGCTGGAGCAGTTTGCAAACTGACAGGTGACAAATGACAGAGGAGACACACTAACACAGCCACGCCCAGCCCACGGTGCACAGTGTGTCACCAGCGCTGCGCCCACCACTCTGGGATGCCTCAGGGGCCCTGACCCAGCTGGGTTCAAAGAACAGGACGCTGTCACCTGCACAACAGCACCCCTTGCTGCAAATCCAGCGCCAGCACTACTGTCTGGGCCACTTGGCCTGTTTCTTCACCAGGGAAACAATAGCTAATCATAGCACCTGCCTATCAGGGCTCGGTGGGGCTGAAATGGGGTGGTACAGAAAAGGGGCTGGGAGCAGTGCCCGGCACGCAACAAGCAGTCAGCAAACACTCCCACGCCACTGATTTTCGCTCAGACAAGTGTAAACGATAGTGCCAAAAAACACCATCGCTTCCTCAGCAAACTGCACTAGAAAGGATACTTTGGGGCAGGAGATGTTTCAGCTTTTGATTGGATTAAAACATTTCCCCAAACTTTGGATCACAACCAATTAGTAGGCTTTCCAGTCATTTTAATGGGGTGCCATTAACACCCTAAAAATAAAGAAATAAGGCAGAGAAACTTTATTACTCAGCTTTATAAACAACAGAGTTCAGTTTTGCAGATGAAATTTTCTATGTGATGACTTAGTGAAAAAAAATTATAAACAATTATAAAGAAAATAGATGGAACCTGTCAATTATTTCAAATTTATCAAATACTGTTTCATAATACTAGAATACACAGAAATGGATAAAATTTAAAGAAAAAAACAACAAGAATAGGTTTCTATAAGGTTCTCTAATATTAATTGGTGCTGTAATTGAAAAAACGGAATAAAATGGAAAAGAGCTGAACAGCAAAGATAATACAAATATGTCACGTCGTAAGGGTAGGTACTACTTTTGTGATGCCTGTCAGGCGTGCATGTGCCCACAGGTGTCTGAGTGTGTAAGAAAAAGGAAGAAAAGGACACGTGTGTTCAGAACACTGAGTAAAGTATATTTCTTGTGAGTCAAAGAAAGTTTGAAAACCACCGGAATAAACGATACTCCAGGCTGTTCTGTGACTGCAGATGAAAACCACGATTAAAACAAGGACCTAACAGGAAATGCACGAACTGTAACAAACCCTGGGTTCAGGCGTTCCTCCTCTTCTCCATCATCGCTTTCAAACACTCGTCAGCTGTCATTACGCTAAAATACACCTAGAAAACTGCTGCCGACTCGCACAGTCCCTTCCGGACAAGTGAGCATTCGCAGTCTTGTGGCTCGTTACAACCACAAGAGTGGGTCCTCTCAGTCCTTCCAGCACATCACTGAACTGGAGTATGGTCCTGGGGACCCTGAGACGAGTGACATTAGAGAAACTGGAGCTCAGCTGGTTACTTAGGCCAGACTGGAGGGAATTCCCAGTGCTGGCCACGTCTAATTTCTCTGTGAAAAGTCCTTGCCCGCTGAAAGCCCACAGAGTAATTTTCTTAAAACTCATTTGCTAAAACTGCTTATGTATAAAATGTAGTGCTTCCTCCATTAAGAGATTATTACCTGCACTTCACTTCTGTGAAAAGTTTTAAGGAAAGAGTTTTTAGACTTCTATATTTAGAGCTATCATTTACTAAATGTTTTAGTCCCCCAAAACATGTGTTTTAAGAAAAAAGACTAGTCAAATGACAATATGTCACACACATGCATATGTATATATAATGAAAAAAGCAGCAAGACTTAAAAGAACCCGCAAAGGTACCTCAAGGAAACCTACAAAAAGAACTAAAGGCAGGGAAACGGCTGTCTGAGACCTGGTCAGCAGGCCAATGTAAGATGATACTAACAAACTGACAGCCAGGCTGACACATTTCTCGTTCTATTAATGCATCTCATTCTCAAGTACCAAGTCCCCACCCACCAAGACACAAATCTCTCGAGAGGGAAAGGTGCTAGCAGGTCAGCACGCGGCCCTGACCTCCATCACAACAGCTCTTCATTCAGGACGCCCGGCGACATGTCCTCAGAGGTGGCCCCAAGCCCCCAAGCCAGGCAGCGCAGCCCTGACCCCACGTCTCCATCTAGGTTCCTGAGAAACCACCAACGGTGGTGGGCGAGCATGCACGCTGTACCTGGTAGGTGATCTCCTCGCAGGTGGCTGACGACGGCTGGGACGTGTGGCTCACTAAGATGACCTGGGGTGAGGCTGCTCCTCCAGGACCCGAGAGGGAGGGCTCCGTGAGCAAGGCTGGGAACTGCTGGCCCTGGCAGAGAGGGGCGGACGGGGAAGGGCGGGTAAGCCCAGTGGTGACGCAGAAGCCCTTTCGGGCGGCAGGCACTGTGGAAGCCAGCTGCAGGTCCTCCAGGGGAGCAGAGCATCACCGGGCGACTCAGCAGTTCCGCTCGAGGCATGGCCCCCAGTGAGAACCCACATACGCTGGGCACCCTCACATGAATGTCAGAAAGAGGCACCAACCCGCAGGGCCCACTAACTGGAGATGGAGGCGCAGTCATGGTGCAGCTCAGCGACGTGCCATTATCCGAGGACAAAAAAGAGCCCCACGTGACACACGCTGCAACACGGAAGACCCTTGCAAACAGTGCACTGGTGCGAGAGGCCGTGACAAAGGCCACATGTGCTGAAATGTCCACAGCAGGCAGATCCATAGAGACAGGAAGGATCAGTGGCTGCCTGGGCCCAGGAAGACAGCAGCAGGTGGGGGCGCTGGGCTGGGGCGGGGAGGACACACACAGAGGGGACACAGAGGGGACAGCAGCGGGTGGAGGGCCTGGGCCGGTGGACACGGGAGGGACTGCTAACGCTAATGGTATGGGCTTCTTTTCAGAAACACACAATGCTCTAAAATCAGATATGGTGATGGTCGCACAGCTCTGTAAATATAGTAAAGACCATTAAACTGTGCACTTTAAATAAATGGGTTAACTTTATGCTTTATAAATTATATCTCAATAAAGTTATTTTATATACGATATGTGTATGTATATGTGTATGTATATACCAGGGGTGCTGAAAAACTGTGCACAAGTGGACACTTCGGTCAGCGTTGCTCAAGCAGTAGTTCGCTGTCATCAGAAGTGTCTGGACGCTGATGGGGACCACTTTGAGCACCTCTTGTAATTACAGAAGTCAAATGTGACTTATATTCACCTTTTGTTATCGGTATATATTGAGTATTACAATTTTAATACAGTTAAAACCTGTGACTGTTTTGTAATTACCAATTTGTAGTGTGGTACCCACCTGGCACTATACATCATCATTACCATATTATTGACTATATTCCCTGTGCTGTACTTTGCATCTAGTAGCTACAAGTCATGGGGATGTCATTGGGGGAATCACTTCGTAAGTTACATGAAGGTCTAGCCACCATGCTGCACACCTGAAACTAATATAAAATTGAACGTCAACTGTAATTGAAAAATAAAAAATTATTTTAAAAACCCATGAATACAATGTAACTTACTAGCTATTACTAGTGTTTCAATTTTTTATACGTATTACGTATTCTTAATGCAAATGCCCTGATTCAAAATGCACATGTCTCATAAAACAAATGCTCAACAACTAGCTACACTTGTGGAGGTGACACCCCAAATCCGCCGAGATGGCCTGTGGAAGTCGTTTATTTTTCGATTGTATCGTTACTTGAATCCACCTGACCCTTTGCTATGCTGGCTTTACACTGAGGTGCAGGTTACAATAATTCTCATTCTCCACGTGCCATGGACTTTGCAAGCGCCCACACACTGGCCCAGGGGGGCTGGGCTCCAGCTCAACTGCTCGGTGGGCCCAGGCGGCTGCCTCCGAGTCACAGACTTTAAAAGTATTCAATGGACGTTCACTTTAATTACAATGGGTCCATTATAAGTAACCATAGTTTCTCATAATGATTTTTACGTGAACTCTGCTCAAGGCATTACCTCGGATGCACGCCCCTGACCCGGCCCGTCTTCCCCAGGGCTCATCCGAGAGCAGGAGGGACTGAGGGCTTGAGGAGGCCAAGTCCTTCCCAAGACCCTGAGGCGACGTGACGGCCTCCACACGCTCTTCTCGGGAACTGCCCAACAGCCAGTGGCAGCCTCGGGCACCGCTGACACGACGCCGGGGAAGCTCTCTGCAGAGCAGTGAGGGGATGGACAGCACCCACACACGTGGATTCATTCCCGTGACCATGTCCAAAGCCGTGTCAGTCTGTAGGCCCTCAGGGGTGTCACTAACATGCTAGCCTTACTTCTGTCTGGAAGTAGAGTTTGAAAAAAAATACTTTTCCGTATGGTCTGAGTTATCTTGTTTTTCCCTTTTTGCACTGAACATATTACTTTTTTATAGATCAGAAAAAAACCCACTTCAACTTTGAAAGAAAACGTTCATAAGAGGTATCTAGGGAAGACTCAGTGACTAAAGTTTCAAGATCACGCCACGCAGGGGGCTGCAGCTGCGCTGCAATAGGACAGGTGCGCACCCACCTGAGACGCGATGTTGAGTGTGACTGTGTCCAGTGCTCCCGAGAGCAAGCCCTGAGTGTCCGCCAGAGTCAGTGTGACGCTGGCCTCACCTCCCACTCCTGCTGACGACATGACCAGGTTCTGAGCAGAGACAGCAGATGGCGACGTCGGTGTCGTGGAGGAAAGGCTGCCCGCTGCAGTGGTCAGCTCTACAAAAAGGGTAAAATGAGTAGATCAATGGGTTAGCTGGGTAAGTCCAATTTTATGGCGGGGGGCGGGGTTCATCCAGGAGCTAATCCGTCATAATCAGCATTTATATTAGTAGGCTTCTGAAAGTGCATCAAAGAAGTCATAAAATCTTCAATTCCAGTTTTATGGAAAACCTGTAGTTTCAAAATATATCTTTATACTTAAATATATTCTGTTTCTTAAGTATAACACAGAGGAATAGACAGTGAAAGAAGGGTAAGACGTGCCTCTCCAGGCCCTGTCACTGCCGCCAATGGGGAAGGGGACACAGGATTTCTAGGATGTGGTCCCGCCCAGGACCAGAGCCCCGCCTGCAGAGGGACAGGCCGCGAGCCGCTGCGGGAACCAGCAGGCCCACCGCCCGCGAGGTGCCTTCCGCGTGTTTCCATTTCCACCAACTTCCCGTTCACTTATTCCGAAACACAGGCAACCAAAAGAAGCCCCACGCAAATCTTTGGGTATTAATTTCTCCTGCATGGCGCCTTATTTTTCTTTGGAGAAGACAACAAAACTTTTTAACTATTGTCCCCTTCGAGCCAGGGCTGAGAGGAAGGAAGGTACTGGGGCAGAATCAGGCACAGAAAGGCCTTTTGTTTAAAATTCAGAAACTCACACACCCCACCGGCAAAGGAGGTCGGCTCAGCGTCAAAGTTCTGGGGCGGCACCAACAAAAAACAGATTTTTAAGTTTTTACTTGTAAGCACAACACACACGCACGTGCACATGCACACGCATGCACACACGCGCAAACACACACTCAACCTGCCCTTCCGTTCACCTGACAAACACGATTTACCATCCCTTGCGCCTGCGCTGTGTGCTGCTAGAGGTACCAAGATGATACTAAAGCAGTTCAACGCTCTTTCTGGTCAGGTTCAAAGACAACACAGAAGCAGACTCCTATGGGTCCCTTGCTGTGACTTGGGCCCTGCACGTCCAGAGCCTGAGTCGGGGCCGGTGGGCATGCAGGTTGCGTACTTGTACCTGGACCCCTCCAGGTAAAAGGCGTCCACAGACCCCAATGCTGGAGTCCCGGAGTGCTGCACAAGCCTGGAACCTTCAAGAACCAGGGAACCATCAGGAAGGAGGCCGGAGTCTCAGCCTCAGCCCTGAAGCAGCCCCTGGGCCAGGCCCCTCCCACTTGCCCCACATGGCACAGGTGGCTCCTGGGCACACAGGACAGGAGTGCCAATGCTCTGAGCACACCAGTTATCAGCACACCAGCCAACCCATGTGCCCCTCACGTCACCTCCATGCACCCTGAGACACACACCTGCAGGGTGACTTGAACGTGAGTTGGGGTGATCGAAAGGAAGAGTGGTGTGGGACGTGGCCTCGACTAGCTACGTGAACGGCCGTTCGAGCAGTCACAAAGGGAACATGGCCGGGGGACGAAGCGCCCAGTGGGACTGCACTCGGTGTGAAGAGGTGACGAACAGCAAAGCCAGAGATGACGGGCTGCACTGCCGCGCAGAAGGCAGGACTGCCAACCTGCCCCGAGCTCCTGACGTAAAGGAGCCACAGGTCTCCTCCGGCCACTGAAACGTCCCCGACTCTCTGGTGACTTGTGAAGTGAAAGGTGCCAGGACTGTGCAGCAAATGAGCCTATGTGTCCAACCATCTCAAGGGGACCTGACCCGGGGGCAGTGAAAAGACCCCAGGACTTCTGGGTCCAGTCCCCACCCCGCAGCGCGCTGAACCAACCTGCGCGCCTCTCCTTAGCCCGGGAGGGCCCCAGGGCGGGGGCGCCGGTCAGGCAGAGCTGTCCTCAATATGGTCAAAGTAGGAAAAAACGGACATTTTCTTAGGCATGCAGTTAAATAGCTAATTAAGAGCTATAATTACATGTGTTCAACATATAGCTCTTAATTACATAAAAATGTATTTAACACTCTAGAAAACACAATTTTAAATTCAAATTAAATACTCTTTTAACATGAGAATTAAGCTTCAATACTTAAGCAAAGATTATAGACTCTTACTTTCCGTTCCCATTCATTTTTTTCTAAAACCACTATTCCTTTAGGACATATCACAGCAATCTAAATCCCACTTCATTTTATGATTCTAACTCAAAAAAAGTCATCTTTAAAGGATTAATAAATTCTATGTGTTCACCAAACCCAGCACTGTCTTAAATCTTTGTTGGTAAAAGTTCTTAGAGCTTCCTAGGAAACTTAATTATAATTTTGTTACGTAGTTTAAAAGATGTTGTTTTTTTTCTTGAGGTTAACAAAAAAGTAGCAGTAGAGGAGGTGGGGGTGACAGAAACAGGAAAGATACATTAGTCCAGTCCTTCATCCCCAATGAGAAACTTGAGAATGTCCTCTTAATTTTATTTATTTATTCATTCATTCATTCATTCATTCATTCATTCATTCATTCATTTACTAAGCTGAGCCATCCAGCTACCTGTTGGCAGCTCGGGATTCGAACTGCTGTTGCTCAGAGCTCAAACTCTTGAGTGAGCTCTTAACCTACTGAGCCACTCAGCCGGCCCAGAGAATGTCCTCTTAATTTTAAAATGTACCCAGAAATGGGAAATGTTAAAATTTCTGCACTTTGGGGAAATAAGAATTGATTGTACTTAAATCTAGAAGAAATGAAGGCTAACATAGCCTCACACAGAACTAGTACACAAAGAATTGGTTTTTTTTCATTTACTGAAAGAGGAACTCAGTTTTTTCATCAAAATTATCTTAAAAGCGAACTATGTTTAGAACAAAAAATGATGCCAATTTGAGATCAATTCCTTAAAAAGTTGTGCTGTTTCAAGCCTTTATTAGTACTTTTCCGCCTCTGAAAGGGCACCTACGCATTTGCCCATTTTCTAGGGAAACTATGTGTGTCAGACCTTGTCACGGATGTGACCAGGACATGATGTCCAAATGGAATTCGACCCCATATCACACATCTGGACAAAAGCGCATGCTTTGTCTTGCGTGTGACATTTTGACCAATCGCCACACTTGGATTGATTTGTAAATCCCTGAAAGGTAACGCGCGTCCTGTTCTAATGCCTTCAACAGGGATGCACACAGCCAGAGCTGCCCCAGAAGCTGATCAGCCCAACCCAATCTGTTCACATAGAGAATTAACAAATCACCACCATATGCTCAGAGAGAAAGGGCTGGCAACCTGAGTTTTACATGGAAACACCCAGAATTGGTATTTCAGTGTTTAACTGAGAAGAGGCACATCTCAGAGAAGGTCATTTTTCAGTTCTCACTGGTGTGGCCTGAAATTGGTCTGGAACGGACTCTGACCGTAAGATAAATACTCCCCATTAAGATTGCAATCTCCTGACCAACACTTACAGATAGGATTAGCTGCTTAATTATAACTAGTACCGATGGAATATGCAAACCTCTCTAAGAACAGAGTGGTTCAATGTGTGAAGGGTCTCTTCCTATTGCAAGTCTCGTCGCAGGTACCAGAGGTGTTTCCATGGGAACACAGAACCACCGGCCTGCTCACGTAGTGTCCTGGGTTTACAGCAGCTGCGACTACGTTTTTAAACAAATGTTTAATTTTGAGCTCATCATTTATTTTGTAACATCACCAAATCCCTTGAAAAACATATTTTAAAAATAGGACACCAAATTAAGCCAAACAGCATCAAAAAGAGAGAAATGTTCTCAGCTGTCTCTAAAATAGTAAGTCTAAAGGAAAGAAAAAACTTAGGAAAAGGAGGTATGTTTGCCCGTTTTAAAGAAACATCGGGGCCTATTATGGGAGCCGTGCACACAACCAGCTGCTGACTGCCACACCACTGAGACCCCTCCCCAGGTGAGAACCCCGCTGTGCCCGTGCAGGTGGGCTCTCCTGCTAAACACACCATGCCTGCCTAGCCAGATGGCCGTAGTTTAAGGAAGAGTGGAGCCAGAACAGCCCTCAAGTTCATGCATCCTCATTCCATCCAAGTCCCCGACTCTGACCACAACACTACCTGCGATTTGAAACTAGGTAATCTGCTGCGCCAGCAAAAACCCAGATCACCACACAGCACAAAAACCACTCCATTTACATGAAAGCCTCGAGAACTCTACTGTCTGTCCATCGATATGCCAAGTCACCAGAGGTCCAGCGGAGCTCCCAGGGGGGTGAGGCCACACCGCTGTGGCCAGGCCAATCCTCGGTGGAGCAGGTGGGGACAGCCCGTGTGTGTTCCTAACACTCCAGGGCAGCAACCCACGCAGGGCCTGACGGCTTCTCACGCGGGCCCACGTACAAGCAATGCGTGTGCACAGCCAACACCCAGCACGTGCGTGGGAAAGCAGGCACAGTCACAGCCTACGA
Source organism: Hipposideros armiger (assembly GCF_001890085.2). Lineage (NCBI taxonomy): Eukaryota > Metazoa > Chordata > Mammalia > Chiroptera > Hipposideridae > Hipposideros > Hipposideros armiger. The sequence continues at coordinate 1,751,125 of NW_017731427.1, forward strand.
CCAGCGCTCTGGAGACGGTCAGTCAGCAGGCAAACTGCCTCGCCCTCAATGACAACGACACGAATCGTGACTTCCAGAAAGCCGGCAGAAAAGGTGTGCTATGTCACTGTAACAGCACATGGTGCACTTTAGATTCCTACCTATTATAAACTATGTTATATCCTAGAAGTCCCAGCTCGGGGCCAAGTAGAATATAAAACAAGAGTCCCCTTAACTGAAAAATAAACAAAACAGCTCTCATTTCAAATTAATAAGTAAAAGAGTTAAGTTCTACGATAGTTGTTCTAGAGGCGAAAATGAACCGCGCCAACCAAGGAGGGAAGATTAAGCAGGAAGAGATGAAGCAGCAGCCCGGGGAGAAAGCCCGGGGGCCGCCGCTGGCCAGGAGTCCTGAGTGCGGATCTGCCATCATGTGACTCAGCTTCTAACCGCTCAGGCCTCAGCGTGCCCTTCAGCAAATGAGAGGGGTGGACAGAGACTTGCTCATGCCGCCCTTGGCTTTCCATCCGCATCTCGCACACGCCGCTGCCTGACCTCAGCTCAGTGGGCGCCCAGGCCCTGCACGCCGTGCCACTCGCTCAGGAGAAGCGCTCCCCACACCCAGAGGGCCACTCAGCTCAGCCCAGGGGCCATAGAAATCCCCGACTGGCAGTAGGGTCAAATCCCCTGTGACCTGCTCGCTGGGCACCATTCTATCTCCCTTGTATGTCATTACCGCTGTAATTTTATGTTGCTCTACGAATTCTTCAGTTCATGGCTGTGCTCTATTAGTTTCTGGGATCCCAAATGCAAGGGGACCGTGTCTGCCTTGCTCAGGGTAACAGTCTCAGATGTAGTATAATTCTTACCACATAGCACGTGCTACAATCTTTTATTAAATAAATGCGTTACTGGCTAAGACAGCATTTCAATTAAGCATGAAAAAAGTCTAGCTGTGGGTACAAATATACCTACAGATTAAATTTTTTTCTCAAAAGATGATATATAGAGTTAGAAAATAAGAGGGCTAAGAAATTAATGAAAAACCTACAAGGTAAAGCAAGCCAGATAGGTGTGGCATCCTAAACTGTAGACAGTCACTTACGCAGCGAGATTTATTTTACTGGAGCCCATTTACTTCTAATAGTGCTCATTTGTTTTTATTTTTTATAAAAGTCTATACTTGAAAACCTTAGAAAGATGCCTCTTAATTTTGTTACCCTACTTGGCTGGTGCAGGAAATTCTCATTGCAGGGCACAGAGTACTGAGCAAGAGAAACTGCCAACCCAGGTAAGAGGGGGCAGCTTTGTCACCAAGGCATCAAGACGCTAACTTGTGTAAATGTGCAATGCCTTGTACAATTGAATACTGTTACTTACTGTTACTCCTTAAAAGGTACAATTATCAATTGGTTGATAGCTCTAGAGAGAATTCTGTCTCCTAGAATTATACACAAGCCACTGGTCACTATGTCTTTACATGACGTGTGACGGGACAAGCAGGTGGCGTTTGTCAGCTAACAGACGGCTTCCTGCCTTGCACTGACCAGGTGCACAGCCCTGTGACACCTAAGTGTGTCCCGCGGTTAACGCGTCAGCGGCCTACCTGAAGGGTTCAAGGTCGAGCTCTGCGAGAGAAGCTGGTCGTTGCTTATTGTCAAGGTGGCGCCTGCAGGCTGACTATTGATTGCAGGGGCTGACAGTCTCACGCTTCCGTTTAGTTCACTACTTCCATTAGAATTGTGTTGAATAAGATCTTGACCTAAATGGAAATTAATATTATGATATCGCAAGGTGACACGTTAATTTACACACTGGCAGGTGTCTTAACCATAGAAGACCATCTTATTAAAAATACAAGCTATATCATTGTTAATAATATTGATAGGAAACATGGAAATAAGACCAGGAAATACATTTCCCTAAATGAAAGTACATGTTTGTTCACATTTTTTAAGCTGTGAAGTAGTTTTAAATGCTTCTTAGAGCTCTCCCTATGACCAGGTCCTCCAATTTCTCACATATATGAGAAGAAACAGACATCTCCTAAAATGGAAAGTTCCCGGTTTTCTTCTAAATAATTTTCCTTTCCTTTCTATTCCAATAACAACTGCAGAAATCTCACTGGAACTAAAGTAGCACTGGCCTGGGTTGCTCTCGTGGTCACCTCAGCAAGATTCTGTCCCCGTTGTCCCCAGGTCTGAAGGGAAAGGTGGGTGCATCCAGCATCACGCCCAACCCAGGGAGCTCACTTGGACTCCCAGCAAAACGTTTTCTCATGAGGTTGTTACAAGGCTAAAATGAATTACTATTAAAGGAGTTAATATTTGTAAAAGTTACACAACAAGTGCCTGGCACATGGCAAGGGTCATAAAAACTGTTGCTTGATTTAAAATGACAGCTAGCATGAAGTGTTCACAGCTAAGAATTGTGTGGGCAGAGCACACCTGTGACGTATGCTCCAAGCTAACAGATCAGAACGTGCCATGAAATTAGCAACACAGGAGGAAAACGTGGCAGTGGAATCAGGGGACTGCCGGCCATGTGCCCGGCACGTGGGTTCCTCCGCCAAGTTCAAGGGACCCCCCACGGCCGCAGCACGCTGCCTCCCATTCCCCGGCTTCCCGGTGTTCTGCCACAATCTGAGGAGGCTTCTGAACAGCCCAGGAGAGTAGGCCGTCTATAAGGTCGCTGAACAGCTTATATCAACTCGACTCCTTCAGTTTAATGGAGCAAAATAACAACTGTGAAGCTACGGTTTTTCTGCTCTTTGCAAAACAAAAAATATGTGAGAAAAATCACTGACTCAAACTGGAAGTGATGTGAGGGACTGTCACTTCTAATTCCTGGGCTCAGATGGCATGGTGACTGCTTTCACTATACCTGAGTTTCTCACCTGAACGACAAACACTTCCTGAGCGCTGGCTTTATCGAAGGTCAGTGTGCAGAAAAAGACACGAGTAAAGTGCAAGCAGACTGCCAGTGAGAGGGTGTCTACAGTGGGACATGACTGACCGGAGATGGTGAGGGTGATCTCCTGCGGGGACCCCGAGGAGGACGCGGCGGGCCCAGCAGCTTGTGCCAAGACCTGGCTGAGGCTCGAGTTGTTGATGGTCAGGGTGATCTCGTGGGGGCCACCGGACGTGGACACCAGGCCTTGCGATGTCATCACCTGAGAGAGGTCTTGAGTCCCTGGTCATCATTAGAAAACAGAATAATAATTTCCTCCTTTTTATATTAAAAATATTTCAGTGCACCTGTTATTTCGGAAAGAAAATTCAAAACATCAGTCATCTCTAATGCCTCCATCAAAAAAGATAAGAGAGCCGAAAGATGAGAGCAGAGGTCCACAGGACCGAAGTGTCCCACGGGGGTTGTGATCTACGTGCACACACTGAAGAAACGCCGCCTTAGGACTTGGTTTATTTGCTGGGCTTTCGAGAGAGAAATGGCATCGCAGGGTCCCCTGTGTGGGGCCCGGAGCAGGAGGCCGCCCTCCCTCCAGCTGTCCCGGCTGGCAGAGGGACTGGCTCTTACCCCCGCTGCTGGCGGTCAGCACGGACTCCTGCTCGGACAACGGGCTGATGGTTAGGTTGGCCGCCGCCGCCGTGGGCTGCAAGGACAGGCCAGAGATGGGCTGGATGACAACACTGGCTGGGACTGTGCCGTCCGGGGCCTGCAGAGAGGTTCCTTGTGGGGCCAAGCCCGGCTCCCCTGTCAGCTGCTGCGTCACCAAGTTGGTCTGCTGTAACGTTTGCTGCAGAATACTCGGATCAATCTGAAAAGCATCGTGGATACTCGTCAGGAAAATGTCACTCTCACATGAGAGTCAGGACACATGAATACACAGAAAACATAGCAGGTGTCACACCTGTAATGTGATGTTATTGATGCTTGAGGCATCAATCCCAGAGATTTGAACATTCGGCCCGACCAAGTTAGCAGCCAACTGTAACTGGATGCCTTCCAGGGCGGCCAGGCTCCCCTCCGTCAGAGACACTGTCCAGTCACCACCAGCTGCAGGGGAAAGGAACAGCAATGAACAGGAAGCAGGAACGCTCCGCAAGCAGGGAAAACTCACTTGTATGCAGGGATTTTGAACACCGGAGTCCCACACGTACAAATCAAAATGACCTAGCACTTAATTTACAACACACGCATACCTTATCTGATCCAATCGTCACAAAACCAGCCCATGTCAAACACATCAAAAGCGAGGCTCACAGAGGTTACACTGCTCACCCAGCATCTCCAACAACTAGTAGCTGTGCTCTGGGCTGCAGTCACGCCGCCACGGGCCATGTAAGCAGCGGCAAAGCCGGGCAGGGTCTCTCGGAGCACGGCCCCTGCCCGATTGCACACGGCACTCACCTGACACGGAGGCAGGGAGAACAGCCTGGCTCACCAGTCCCTGCTGAAGCAAACTCTGATCGAACTGGCCCGTGAGAACCGAGTTGTTCATGACGAACACGCTGGGGTCGGTGGGGGACGGGCTGAGCAGGCCAGCGGGCGGGAGCGCTTCCGACGGGCTGCGGGTCACGGGCTTTCTGGCTTTCTTCGGGTCTGGTTTGTAATGAAACTGCATATGCGTCTTCCTTCGCCCAGACGTCCGGAACCGCAGCTCACAATGTGGACACTTGAAAGGCTTCGCTCCCGTGTGCAGGCGCATGTGCACTTTCAGGCTTCCCTTCGTAGAAAAGGCGTTGCTGCAGACGTGACAGCTGAAGAGCTTCTGACCTGCAAACAGCCGAGAGTCGCCATTATGTGCCCGCCACTGTCAGCGCCGAGCCCACGGCCCAAGTGCCCCCGAGTTCCCCTCTGTCCTGCAGGCTGCTGTGGACGGGCCGGGGGGCTGCCGGGCCATGGAAACGCAAGCTCAGCACACGTTTACACACGTAGGTCCGTCTTTCCACCACACTTGGCGTGTGCGGTCCTAGAGCAGTGCACCACTGAAGCTGGCGTGGAGCTGAGCGAAGGACAGTGTGACAACGCCTCGGCCCTCGGCACAGCCACTTCTCTGACTCACGTCTCATCCCTTCACTTCCTTTTTTGCAGAGGGGGCACCCAAGATGCCAGCACAGGTAGGAGCTGCCTTGAAGCACGTGCTCCGGGCTCACAGACCCATTGCTCTAGCACCACAGGCCAGCTCCTGGGACACGGGTTCTCACCCAAGAGCCCTGCCACAAACATGGAGCTGCCCTGGGGAGGCTCAGGAGCAGAGAACATTCCCAGAAACCAACACTGCCTGTGAACAGGGAGGGGCAGGCCAGCGTGCATGCTGGGACAACAGAGGCCCGTTGTCCCCACACTGCTCGGGCCCTGAGACCACGGGTGACTCCAGGATGGAGGCAGCGGCCCTGAGACGTGTCTTTCCCAGCCTCTGCCTCCTGCTCCTAAGTGTGCAGGGAGCCCACACAGGGTCCCGGCAGGCGCCAGGCCCAGGAGTATCGCCGGCCTCCCCGTGGAGTCAATGCCCTAGATGTGGGATCGCAGGGACAGGTGGGCTGGCAGCTCACAGCGCTACTCAGGAGGGACAAGCACCTAGCGGAACGGGAGCAGTGCCCACAGAGGAGATGTGCTGAAGTTCACACATCTGTGTACTTGGTTCCAAATACGAACCCATCAAGAGTCACAGGCCTTCAGATAAACGTGTAAAATTCCATCTGTACTCTATTGGTTATTACTGCTTATAACCAAAAACTAAGACTATAAACTAGTTGGATATTTGTAATCCTACGAATCACGACAAGTCTAACGTTTACTGAGAGTCCCCTTGGCCACGTGTCTAAGGGGCTTAACCCCCAGTGAAGGGGAACTGTCATCAGCCCATTTTCCACACGAGGAACCACAGGCTCAGAGATCAGGCCAGAGCCACGTGGAGACATCACAGAAGCAGGGCCTCCATCTGTGTTAATCAGGACAACTAACCTCCAGGCCCTCAAATCAGATGGAGAAGAGAAAATGGCCATGGAAACTGTATGTGAACTTTTTCCTTTATCAGGTTCCCCCCACATGAAAAGAATCACAGCCTGACAACTGTCATCACATTTGCTAAATCCCCCGTTTTTATACAACCTCAGCAAACCAAATCTCTGTGGCCTAAATGAGGCTCAGAGGCGACCTTTTGGACAAAAGTATTTAAAAGTCTGAGTAAGCACACACCCTAGAACCCCCCTGACACCTAGCCCCTTTCCTCAGTATAATACACACCATGTTCCCCACGTCAGGGTTCAAAAGCCTTTCTCAGTTATTTCTTCGGAGCTCCCGATTTTTATACTTTCTGTGCAAACCACGAAGGCACACATACGGAGCGCTGCCGTGACACACCTGGGGAGCAGGCAGGGGCCTTACCTGTGTGAGTCTTCACGTGGCAGTCTAGGGTGGACTTGACAGTAAAACTCTTCCCACATTCGTCACATTTATACGGCTTCTCTCCGGTGTGGATGCGGACATGCCTGGCCGGACAGCGTTGGCAAATAAGTGTTTTTCTTTTTAAGTTTATACACAAACACAAACAACTTCATGGTTTTAAATTTGTTAACTGTCCATATAAATAAGTTACGTGTTACTATGTAGTGAATACCTTGGCCAAGCAGAACTTTTAAGCTTCACTCTATATAAAAAACACCATAAACAAATCTAAAAGACAACAAAAATATTTGCAAGACGGATGAAATAGGGCTGAGTTCCTTAAAAACCACAGAGCTTGCACAAATCAGCGATAAGACAAGAACTACCACGCAGACACGAGCAGGGAAGAGGACAGCATAGCCAAAGCCTTAGGACAGGCATTGCCCGCACTGAGAACCGAGCGCGCAGAGGCGCAAACTGAAGTGACAAGACTTCTTCTCCCCCATCAGTGTGACGACGCTGTTGGCTGGTGGTCTGGGACGGGCCTTCCCTTCACGCATCAGAGAGAAATAAGCACAAGCATCCACAGGAAAAGCACTTTCTAACATGCACTCCGAATGAGCTTTAAAAAGTAAGCCCGGAAATTTGTACCAGCTTCAAGCTGTAACTCAAGAAAGAACCACCGCTGAAGTGCCCCAGACTCAGAAACACCCCCCCCCCACCCCCTCACCCCCGACTGCAAGGACAGCGACCAGAGGGCACAGAGGCGGTGTGCCCACCTGACCAGGTCGCTGGGCTTCTTGAAGCTCTTGGGGCAGTAGGAGCAGCAGTTGGGGTACTTGGGCTCGGCCTCCAGCTCCGCCTGCCGGTCCTTCACCTCGCTGATGCGGTCCTTCTCTGCAGCCGACTGCACCAGGACGCGTTCCGACACAGTGGCGCTTTCCTGCGGCGGGATCTTGGCCAACTGCGCCGTCTCCTCCTCGGTGAAAGTGATGACCTCGGGACGGGCCTTCCTGGACGCACTTCTTTCTGTGTTGTCTTCCTCTTCCTCCATACACATATCTAAAGAAAAGGGTCAAGCCTCATCAACGATTAGGTTCCAACAGGGCAAGGAAGTTACCACGAACCAGCGCGTAAGGTTCGAGTTCGCTGGCTCCACAGAGCTGCTTCTGAGACGGTAAAGGGAGTTTCCTGCCACTGTTCTACTGAGACCCGAGCATGGTCACGGGCAAGAGTGCGCCAGCGAAGGACGCGCCTTAGGGGGCCTGAGGGGGCTGCTCACTGACACAGAGACGCTGTGATGCAAGAGCCTCTTCCCATGGCTGTCAACCCTGAAGTGAGCTCTGACATTCTCAATGTCCGCACAAGCCACCATATTCATCAACACAGACATCCGTTTGTTCACATGGACAAGAAATGAATTATCATCAAATGAAGGAAATCAGCAGCACGAAAGAGGAGAGCAAATCCCTAACTCAGCAGACAGGCCCCGAGTAAGAAGACTTAAGGAAAAAGCAACTTTATATCTCTGTTTCTGTATTCTGTCACTGAAATGCGAGAATATATTCACAGGATTAAATACAAGAATAAGCTGCGATTAACATGTAAAAGAAGGAAGCTAAGTTGGCTGGGAGGCCTTGCTGCACAGATGTCTAAAATAATTTTTAAGAAAACCACAACAGAAACACTAACTAGCAAAGTGGACAATGGCTCAGACCAAATTTGTGGATCAAAAAAGAACTGGGTGATTTCTCCCAGGATACAGGAGAAAAAGGTGGCAGGGGCAGGAAAGAGGGGAGAGAAGGGGAGAGGGGGCCGGAGGGAGGCGGGGCGAGCAGGAGAGCTGTGGAGGGGAGCGCCATTTAGTCGGAATTCCAGAAAAAGAAAATAGGATGACTTGGAATTCCACATCTTGCCAATAAACTGGCAAGGTTTGGAGGCAGCAGGTTATAGACGCTGGCCCTACAAGACTGGTGAGTATGGAGATAACTGCATTAAACATCTGAAAGTAACCAAGAACGCAATCAGAACAGCTAAGGTCATAAGGAAAAAGGTCAGTGACATGGAGCCCAGCAAACAGAAGACACAAAACAAGACGGCGGAGTTAGGCCAGGTGGGCTTCTGTCCCAGCAAAGGTGAAGGATCCACCCTCTACCACACGGCGCCAGGTGCGGGGGAAAGAAATCCGCGCACAGAAATCAGTGACTTCTTCTCTATGGGCAGGAGATTCGCACGAGGCTTTTGTTCCCAGCAGCCCAAAGCAGAACGCCAGGACGTGCAGTCACGTGTACGGGGCGCAGCGCGGGTGGTGGAGCCCCCCGGACCCCGGGCCCGTCCTGGCGGCACTGACCTGAGGCATCACGTGCCCTGTCAACTGACGGGAAGGAATGTCCGCACTACACTTAGAGGTCACTTCCATCAGCCGATCAGCTAACTCTGCAAGCTAGAGGGTTCTAGAAATAATATGTGGATGGCCTATATTTTTTTAATTCATTGTAAGGAAAAGAGTTATTATTTTCTTTCTTTTTGTATTACATTAAATCACATGACAAGAAAAAAAATGGAAATAAAAGGCAGGAGATTTGATTCTGGGTGGTGAACACAATGCAATATACAGATGATGTATTATAGAATTGTATGCTTTAAACCTGCATAATTTTATTAACCAATGTCACCCAGGTAAATTTAATAAAATTTTTTTAAAAATTAATTTTAAGAAATCCACATAAAGGCTTTCCTAGGTACTATCAATTGAAAACTTGGAGCTACTGACTAAGCATAACAGGTCAGGTTCATCAATATTCAGAATTATCTACTGAAGAAATGGGAGGAACAGCTGCAATGGAGAAGTCAGTTTTGTTATCTTAAGGGAGACCAGGCACATTTTAAAGACGTATTCCCCAAAATGTGAGAGAATGGCGCGCTGCCCTGGACCCAGCAGCGCAGACATGCAGACGGGGAGTAAGCCATCGGGGAGGGGGCGAGGGACTGATCACCGTGAGTGCAGCCTCCACGCTCAGGGTCACCCCCAGACAGCGAATGTGGCTCACGGTGCTGCCACCGCCCCGTCGAGCCCTGTGCCACATGTTCCAACCAGCACAGCTCACGCTGTGTGCGGACTGACATCAGATAAACACTAGGTGCTGTGCGCTGGCGTCACACGTGAAAATGCATGTTCCCAGCACTGTGACTCACTGTGGAGCTTGCTAAACAGAAATCATCTGCTATGTACAAAAGGATAAGCACAAAAGCACACTCTCAGGGTCTCCACCTCACTTGCTGTGGGCATTCGGCCAATGAGCTTCTCTGAGGTCTGGCTGGCTCGTGTCCAAGGCAAGAGTAAACTACCCAGTGTTCCATGCAATTAAGTGAGATGGTCTAAGTGGTGAGCACAGGTCTGTGGAGGCCTAGAGCACTCCGGCGACGCTGTGCCTCTTACCGTGAACGACCAGATGAAAGCTCCACATCCATCAACAGAAGTTATGTGATAAAATATGACAGAACCCCACGGAGCCCTCTGAACTGGTGCAGACCCACGTTTAACAATGTCAGCTACATGTACAATCAACTCGGGACGGGAACTGAATGGCCCACGCGGTGCCGAGAGCAGACAGCCAGACCTTCTGTGGTGGGACACTGAGGCTTCCGTCTACACCAGGTGTGCCCATGCAAGGGGGTGGGCTGTGTTATGGCACAGGCTGGCGTTCTGGGGTGTGGGGACTAGTGACATGAGGAGTCATCTGCCCGCCTCTCTGACTCGGTTCTGCCAAGAGCATGCATTGCTTTCACAATCAGAAAATAAAATCAATAACTTTTAAAAGTGATTTCCGTGGTAACGTATCACTCAGCGAGCGTCATCCCCAAGCGGACAGTACCTCCTCCCCCGTCTGCTGCTCCAGCTGCTGGTGCCGCGGAGGTGACCGTCTGGTGCCTCCTCATGTGCTTCTTACAGTGAACGGTGGTCCGGAAACCCTGCTCACAGAACGGACACTTGTACGGCTTCAAGCTCAAGTGTGTCGCCATGTGCCTGGTGAGGCTGCCATTGGTCGTGAACGAAGCACTGCAAACACTGCAGCTGAACGCCTTCACTCCTACCACAATGGAAACAAGGCAAAATATGTACTTTGCTACCTTAAAACCACGTCGTCAAAAGCTGACAAAGGTACAGTCAATAAACCACAGGATTAAAGGGCGTTTCCCTGCTGCGGCCGTCTGGTTTTAGGGGCTGATTGCTGCAAGAACACAGAAACCAAGAGCGTGTCTTACTACATCCACGAGTGGAGTCCCAGGGCCTCTCCCTAAACAGTTTTTTGCATTTAAACAGGCAACATGTTTGTGGATTCGACCCTAGAAATGTTTTCTCAAACCATGTTTTTTCACATTCCCATAGCGAATGACAGATGAGGCCCTAAGGAATAGCCTGCAATGCCCCCAAGCAGCTTTATTTTCTGACGCAAAGACCCTCGAGGTCTCCACTGGGCTGATGACACACAGGCAAGCTAAGAGGGTGTCTTCTTCCAGCCTCTGTCTTTCTTCACAGAGTGGCCACCTTGACTTTCTAAAGGAAAAGCTGATCAAGCCACTGCTCCCTGGAAAAGTTGAACATGGATTCTCTCTGCTACGGTTACACTGCCTCCTTGGCGGGGCCTTCGAAGCATATAACCTCTCTCACCGCCAACACCGCTGCCCCACCGTCACCTCATGCGCTAGTCCACAAAGCCTCTCCTAGTTCTGTTTGTGTTCTTAAGCAGTACACCTTGGTGTGCAAATAAAGCCTTATACAGAACACAGATCGATATGAAACAGGTATATTAATATAGCGTTAAGTAAATATATTAAATGTATTAAACACATAAAAGTGGTACATTTAAAATATATTTAATTGCAAATTATATACCATATTTCCCCATGTATAAGACACTCCCAGGTATAAGACGCACTTTAATATTGGGGCCCGAAATTTCAAAAAAAATGCATTACATAAAGTTATTGAATTCAAGTTTTATGCATCATAAAATTCATAGAACTCCTCATTACTTAGGGGAAATGCAAGTAAAAAAACCTCCAACCACTGTATAAGACGCACCCAGCTTTTAGACCCCAAATTTTTCGTAAAAGGGTGTGTCTTACACATGGGGAAATACGGTATCTCATAAATATACTTAAAAACTCTTACAACTGAATAATGAGAATATAAATAATCTAACTGTAAACAGCACAGGATTAGAACAGAATTTCTCAGTAAGCTCTGAAACGATGCTCAACAGCATTTATCGTTAGAGAAGCAACTTAAATCCACAGTTAGATCCACTTCACACTCATAGGGACGGTCGTAACAAAAGCGACAGGAGTAAGCGCTGTCGCTTATGGGGCCCTCTTACATGGCTGGGGGACAAGGGAAACGGTGCAGCCGCGTGGAAAACAGCTTGGTCAACTCGAAGGTTTAAACAGAGTTACCACAGGACCCAGCCATCGCACTCCTAGTAGAGAAATGAAGACACGTCCACAAAGGCTTGTGTGCAGATGTTCACAGCAGGACTACAAGAGCCGAAAAATGGGAACGACTCGAATGCCCAGAAACTGATGGATAGATAATAAAGCGTGGCCCGCCCCTGCAGGGGGACCGCTGGGCTGTAAAACGAATGAAGCTCTGATCCAGGCGAGTGCGTGGATGAGCCCTGAACGGGGCCGAGTGCAAGAAGCCAGTGACAAGGGCCACATGTTGTGATCCCATTTATGTGAAGTGTCCAGAACAGGCACGCCCACAGAGACAGGAAGGAGGTCAGTGGTCGCCTGGGGCCGGGGCGCAAAGAGGAAATCGGGGTGACCACTGACGGGCACAGTGTCCTTCAGGCGTGAGAGTGTCCTAGAACTGACCACACAATCTCCAGTGCAAGGCGGATACTGACCTGTGTGCGTCTTCTCGTGGGACTTGAGGACCCCAGAGGAGACGAAGCCGCGCCCGCAGAGCTTGCACTTGTAGGGCTTCTCCCCCGTGTGCGACCGCACGTGCTGCTTCAGGTGGCTGGACTTCTTAAAGCCCTTGTTGCAATAGTCACACCTGGAAAAACACGGGAGAACACAGACCACGTGAATTCACAGCACAACTATAGATGTGACATCTGGGAATGACAAGAAGCAAGCAGCCCCGCCCACGGTCAGGAACAATCACTGTTCTAGGAGCTGCATGTGCTTGCCAACATTTAAAAGAGTATAAAATACGAGGTGTGATCAAAATATATGGTGAATGCTGCTGATGAGCGCCATCCAATGGAAAAGCAGGATCTTCAATATGGGAAGCGGCGCATCAAACCTCAGTAACAGTGTGTGACAAGTTCCAGCTTGTTGGGTGCAGTCAGTCGGGTGTGAGCTACGGTTGAGAGAAGGTGTGTTTTAAAGTGTGCTGTAAATCATCCTCCATCATGACAATGCTGTGTGTCACACATCGCTTCTGGTATACGGCAATTTCTGTCAAATAAAAACATGACGGTGGGTCCTCATCCACCTTGTTCACCGGATCTGGCACCGTGCGACCTCTGGCTCTTCCCAAAGTCAAAATGATTCAGGACATCGAGGCAGCCACGACAGCACAAATAAAGACACTCACGAAAGAGGACTTCCAAAACTGCTTCAGAAAGTGGCAAGAATGATGGCATAAGTGTGTTCATAGCGAGGGGGAATATTTTGAGGGGATTAATGGCAATGTGCCTTTTACTGTAGTAAAATTTTTTAATTTAAACATTCACCGTATTTTTTTATCACAACTTGTATTAGCAATAATAATCGGTTACAGCAAATTCTGCTCAGAGTATTTGTAGTGTTAAACACAGTTTATTATTTCTAAACAAGTAAATCCTACAGTTATTCCCCAGCAGGCGTAATATTTGATTCAGTAGGAACTCTTCTTTAAACTTAAGAAGAAAATGTACTAAGTCAGTAAGACACTGTGAATGCGTCCTTTGCTTCCGGGTCAGAGTCACTTCTGAGTCTAGACACTTAGAGATGCCAATTCATATGTCCTCCTGATTTATAAAATACTTTAAAAAACAGAAAACAGGTTTTACTGGAGCTATTCTGAATCTATAATTATGCAGTAGTATTTTTCCCTCAGTTGTTATAGAATCCATTAAAATTATTTTAAGGAAAAAAATAGTTATAAATTTCAAAATTCTTATTCACGTATTATTAAAAAGCCAAAAAAAAAAAAAACAAGAAAGATGTAGAAAGCTTATTCCATTCCAGCTCCCTGATTTTTCCATTTCCAAGTTTCAATCTGTGGTAGGAAGTGAGTGAAGTTCTGAACCATAATCTCCGACACCAGGTACGGGCAGAGATGGGCTGACTGCTCTAGTGCCCACACTACGCTGGAGGCGATGGAAGGCAAATGCGGTTGGACTTCCCCTCGGACATGCAGCTGTGCCTTAGTGGGTCATCTAGTAAACATGGAAAAGCAAGCAAGCAGCATCGCCAGCTGGGTTTTAGACAGATAATTCTGCAGATGAAATGGGACTGACTCTATCCACATGGCAGCAGAAGAAAATAATCTATTTGCAGAACTAAGTTCCACCAAACCATCTGATATTTGCTGAGAAAGGTTCTCTAATTAGGAAAGCAAACTGTTTCAAATCGTCACATCTATCAATTAAAATGGCACTGGCAGCACTGTGGGAAAACAGCCACCGTTGGGGAGCAGTCTGAGAGCAGACCTTGCAGACTCACGGCCGGGCCCCTGCCAAGCTCTCCCACCATGGGGGAACCACGCTCCAGCCACGCCGAGATGGGACCCCCCCCTCCCCGCCTGTGCAATGCCACTTTCTCTCTCCTCAGGGGCTACGCCTGCCTGCTGTGCTGGCCAGTTATTCTTCCAATGCGTTCAACAACCCAAATTATAGGAGCTAACGCTAAGGGCAAACTCGCTACAGAGAACCTCCATGCCAGGAGGTGTGCTCCTCAAGAGATGAGGTACGCTGTCGAGCCCCAGTGGGCTTCTGCAGTGCGTTTGCCTGGGAGTCACATCTCCAGGGAAGCTGGCTAGTCCCCACTTTTGTCATACTTATGGGACAAAAAGTCATAATGAAAGCACGTGTGCAGTAAGATTACAGGCGCCGTGTTTTGACCGTCTTGGGGGAGGAGCCCGAGCTCCGAGCGAAGCCGGTGGAAGCTCCAGGCCCTCTCCTCACAGAAGCACAGGGCGCACGGTGTCTCTCAGGGCTCGTCCGCCCCCTCGCTCAGCGCTGAGGGGAGCGCCCAAGGTGTGATCTGAGCCCCTTCGCTCATGTACAGACACGTCCCGGGCCTTTAAACAGGGGGCTATTTACTGACAACCTCTGGGCGTGTCCTCCCAGCCTGGCCTCTGCCCTGAACCCCTAAATGGCACTGGCAGCACTGTGGGGAACCTAACTGCCCGTCCGCTCAAGTACGGACCCTCACGGCGCGACGCCAGCTCTCGATACTGACACCAACACAGGCCCCCCTGAGGCTGTCTTCCCGTTTCCAGGGACGGCAATTCCATCCTGCTGGCTTGTCCTATCAGCCGTCCCTAACTCTTCTCTTTCTCTCACGGCTTCACCTGTAGTAACTCCTGTAGGTTCTACCCTCTAAACGATGCAGAATTTGCAATCAGGCAGCAGCTGCCTTTCCAGCGGGCTAACATACGGTCCGCAGCAACGCTGACCCACGTGCAACCGCTAGTTTATTTTGCTTACCATCTTTTCCCGCTAGACTGTGAACACCGTGAGGACTGAGGGTTTTTCTTGTTTTGCCCCAGCGCTCAGCACATAACACGTTCTCAGTGAGAGTTGAATGAATGAATGGTGCAAGGCTAGGAGCCCGACGCCCAGGAAGTGTCACAAACGGCTCACGAGGAGACATTAACCTCACTTCAACGGCCAATGCAAATCCCAAATTAAACACTAGCGAACAAATACTCATTCACCTAACGGAAGTGTGAATAAAATGTTAGGAGAGCCCCAGAAATCCTGAAGCCCATCTATGTGTCCCCTCAGAGTCCACAGACCCTTCTCCCTGCCAATTAAGGACCTCTTCTCTAGTACAGGTTGGAATTTGCAAATCCATGAAGCCCTCAGGATAACACACTTCTGAAGGTCAAGAACCTAACATATAAGAACACTGGTTCAAGGTAGTGGAGGTCTCGTTTGAAAAACAAATCCCCTGAAAATAAAACAAAGGAGTTATTTGGCCTCTGAAGAATCATGTGTTTCACACTGGCAAAACTTACCCATTTTTAAAAATTTTAATTAAGACCACTCATTTGAGGTTATATAGTTCATGTATTTTTTAAGAGTAACTATAAAGTAAGGAGGTTTGTTGGTTTTTTTTTTTGGTTAAGTGGCTCTGGAAAAATTATTAAAGTTTCAATAGTATTTTAAGTAATAAAATTATTAAAATGTTATAAACCCCAGACTGTCTCTATAAAGACAATAGTCACTTTGTTATGACACACGTACTCATACGTAGCTGGATAAAAACACACATACTGTCTTCGCCATAAATGCCCATGTCCCAGAAGGAGCTGTGATAGGAGCCCCGTGTGTTCTTCCTACCAGTGTTCCCAGCGTGCAGAGCAGGACATGGTCCCCTGAGGGCACTCAGCACACACACTGCTGGACGGATGGAGAATGAGCCGACGAGTGAATTTTAAAAACTCTGAACTCACGTTGTACCTGGGTTGTCACATATAAAGCACAGAAGAGCCTTGGACAAAAGGCACAACGTAAACTGAAGTTATTTCTGAAACCATAACGATGGCTTCTACTGGTGACAGGAAGCCGCGGCACCCACGTCTCGGCCCTGTCACTTGTCAGCTGTAGACGTTTAGCAAGTTACTTTCTTGTGTACCAGATCTTTCATTTATGAGGGGGGGATGACAGTGCAACCTATTTATGAGCTGTGGGAGCACCGCACTGCAAAGCCCCGTCCCGGCAGAGGCCCAGCTCGGTCCCGGGAGCCGGTGCCCGTCAAGCTGTGTGAGCAGCTGTCTGTCTACCTGTAAGAGCGCCGGCTCTGGTCCTCGCTGTCCTCCAGGAACTGGGGACGTGGCGCCTGCAGGTCCAACTCCTCTTGGGATGACTCTTGAATCAAAGGAGTTGTCTGAAATTTAACAGAAGTATAAAGCAGACTACTTGACTATCTATGAATAAATACAGAACTAACAACCAAAGATAATAACATTTACAAATACGGATTTAAAAGGGAGACTCCTCGGGTAGTTGACTGCAATCTACTGGGCCAGATGAATAATAAAAATCACTTACAGTGATTTATTAAATAATATTTATTTTATTTCCTATTAACTTACTTGAACACAAAGTTTAATCAAGCATGAAACTGATCTTTCCATATTCTTTATCTTAATAAATAAAATGTGCTCGTCTCTTACTGAGAGTGAGTAAACATCCTACTTTCTGCGAATACTAAGCCTGCTCGCGTGTTGCAAAACCCCCAGGCGGGGAGGGGAGCATGCTCTTCACCCCAGGCAGCAGCCTCCAGGGAGCAGGCCCACCAGCCACCAACAGTGGCTTTTAAAGCGAGAGAACAACTGATTGGCCAATCATTGTCGTAACTATTGAAAATTTTCCAAAAATGGAAAAACTAAAATCAAAACTTGTCTTTAAGTTGACAGAGATCAAATTTTTAAATTATGTATTTAAACATTCATTCTTAATATGTCAGCATTCATTATAGTTTCATCCTAACACATTTAAGATTGCACACATAAAAATGTTTGGTTTTGTGACTAAAGCAACATAATATCCTTCCTAAGTTATTACACAACACTCTATTGAACTTCCTGATGTTTAACCAAAAAGTAAAGCCACATGATGGTAATGAAATCCTTAAGTAAAATTGAAATGTTTTTAGGGAAAAAGAAAGCACTATATGCTAAACATTTCAGTTTTCACAGGGGCTGCAATAATCTCAAAGTTGTAAGAAGTTACCAAGGCTTCTTAAGCAGGCAAGTTCTCAGTGCTTACAGTGAAGGACGCAAGAGCCTCCTGAGTGAGGACAAGGGCCCCTGTGTGAGTACTCACGACGGTGATGGGGTCGGAGCCAGGCACCTGCAGCAGGTTCTGCTGCTGGAAGCTCGTGGACAGGGCTTGCGACTCCAGTGTGCTCGAGTCTTGTAACTGTTGGACAGGTGGAAACTGGGTCTGCTGATTGTATGTATCTGTCACCGTAAAACCTAAAACAGAGAATGTGAGTTCCACAAAAAAATATTAAAGACACACAAAAAAAGTAAAAGAAAAAAGTTGGTTTTATAAGAAAAGATGTTTAAAAGAGCACTTCTACTTTCTGAGTTAGAATCAGGATTGGTTCTTATCAGCAGGCTCTAAAAGTTTCTGCCAACAGGAGACAGCTGTGCTCAGCACACATCCTTGCTTTGTGGACTTACAGACCAGCCATAAACACCCAGTTACCCCTAAGTCCCAATTTCTATTCTATCCCCTTTCTTGGCTAGAAACTATACTTAGAATGGTTTTGAAGGTGGCCTTCCGAAAAATGTGAGTCCACAAAATAGAGCTCTCGCTCTCTCTCTCTCTCCCTCTCTCTCTCTCTCTCTCTCTCTCTCTCTCTCTCTCTCTCTCTCTCTCTCTCGTTCTCTCTCTCTCTCGTTCTCTCTCTGTCTCTTTCTCCATGCAAAGTTATTCGAAACCATAAATGTCAGAAGCGCCTAAAAGAAACATCTCAAGTACAGCTCACAACAGCCCTGCCTGGGACCCCCACTGACCCTGAGACAAGCCAGCCGGTTCGAAGGACTGCTGTGGGGGGGCCTGCTCGTCAAACTGGTCCATGTGCCCCGGGAGAGCATGCTGTGCAGCCACAAACCTATCTGAAGACAAGAATGCAGAGAGAGGGGAGACTCATAAATGGAGGGTTATTTCCGATCTACCACCCTGTTCAAAGGGTACTTCAGCGAGTTGTCAACTATCAGCCTCCGTATTTTGAAAGGACGGTGGCAGGCACCTTTTATATATATGACATATGGTTAAGGCTTTACCTTTGTACTTGCAGAATATCACTTCAGTTTATCCAAAAACGTAGACGTTCTTTTAAAAAGCAATATGCTAAATGCAGTTACATTCAGCAAGTATTTAAAATCTCTTAGATGTGCACTGTTCTACGTAAGAGAGGATCAAAACCACAAAGTCCTGCTCCTGACCCAACGCGCTGGGGGCAGCCACAGCGCAGCGCAGAGGCGGCGAGCTGCTAGCGCGCCTGGCCGAGAAGCAGCCCGAGCGACGCAGGTCAGCGGCATCACTAAGCTCGCTGTCCACAGTCATGCTGCTTTTTTTTGGTAGCAACTCTATGGACGAAGGAAGCAGTGTGCTGGATAGGGCCCTCCACTCGCTGCAGGCCGGTGACTGAGTCTGCAGGCCTGAGTGGCTGGGACAGAGTGGAACGGACTCACGGGTGCACACACGGGAAGTGACGGGCATTCGAAACGCAGGCAGGGCAAAAGCAGGTCGAGGAACAGGTCCTGTTTTTCTAATTCCATATGCATATCGCACGCTCTCTCTCGACACATGCAGAGCACACAGTGTGACAGTCAGAGGCGGGGACACCAGTAGGGACTGCAGTGAGTACGAAGGGCCGGGACACTGTATGGAGAGTTCTAGAAGTTAAAACTCCTGACACACATACCTTCGTCTGCTTCCAGAGGTGGGTCTGTCAACTGCTGACTGAGCCCGGGGTCTTCTGTCCCCACGACGTGCTGCGGCTCCAGGTCCAGCATGGATGCAGGGTTTGCCGTCACGGTGTCAGCCGTCTGCTGCAGCTCCGGGCTGCCCATGTCCACGGGCACCTGCGTGGACACGGACACGCCCTGCTGGCCCCCGGTGCTGTCATCCATTGAGGCGGCCTGCGGATGCTGCTGGAGCTGCTGCGCAAGCTCGTATCTTCAAAACAACCACCGGAAATTCCTCAAGTTAGGTTCCGTGGACAATTACCAGCACAGAATGCTGCTGTGCAAGCTGCAATTCATTCATGATTAACACTCTTACTATTAAATAATAATACATTGTTATGCCACATTTTTATCTTCAATGTCCCCATTTTGAAGTCACATTAGATCTGTTAACATTTCTGAAGGGACACTGGGTTGCTTTCGTGCTCTCAGATGACAGAAACATGAAGGCAGCAAATGGGGGACGAAGGAAAACACACACCAGAATGTCTAAGTTAAAGAAATTTAAAAGATGCCACCTGCTTCAAAGTACAACTGCCCCCGCTCCAATTCTGCAGTGAGTGAGTTTCAGAAAAGGAGCTGCATGAAACAAGGAGGTGCCTGGAGAGGCTGATTTCAGTATCAAAAATGGACTTGCTGTCCAGACAGGGGAACAAATCCCCTGACCTGCTGTCTCTCAGCCTGGGGGTGCAGGCACCACATGTGACCGACTGTCCGCTGTGTTACAGGACGCAGACCAGCAGGCGGACGGCCTCTCTGATTTTCTGCAAGATCATCATTCACGTTAATGTTGCTTTTACTATAGAGTCTGTCCCATACGTTTTCATCAAGGTCCACAATTTCTCTTTTACAGAGAAAAACTAACAATGAATTCAATGAATAAATCAAAGAACTTAAAAAAACAGCTCAGTCATCTGACTACCAGGCTGCACAGTGTCTGAGGCATGAGTGACCGGCCCCACAAGACATCACAGGCAGACCCACACAGGTTCACCACATGTCTGACTCCAGAATTTTATCAATCTGCCAACTCGGAACTGCATTCTTAGCTCCAAACAAAATCTTTTCATTTTCTGGTATGAAAAATGGTCCATCCTCATGAAGTTTCAGTGAGGAAGAGGGAACAAAAATGTAATAAAAATTAGCAGGAATGAGAAGAGGCGCTGTCACAGGTCACCGTCACGGCGCCTGTGCAGTGACGCCTGGAGCTCACGCGTCTTCTCCGCTGCTCCTCGATGGGGGACAAAGGCGTCTTGCAGGATAATGTGGGGCTCGTTTTCTGCGTTTGCTGGGGTGTTTTTTCAATGCCTTTCACTACAGTAACCTTTAATACCTGTTTTCAATATAAGTGTTATGGTATTTTAGAAACTCCCAACACTTCGAACAAAGGGATGAATACCTGAACCCACTGTGTGCCCGCAGGCAGGTTCACAGTACACACAACCTGTGAGAGAAACACCCAGTGCTGCAGTATGACAGACCTACCAGTCTGTATTGTCACCTCGAAGCTATACGTTCATCTCCTAAACTAACAGGCACCTGTGCCTGAGCACGACCCACGACAAGCGGTGGCCGATGTGACACTGCACCTAATAGAGGTGACCCAGCTAAGAGCAGCTGGCCTACTTCCCGGAGATTATAGCAGTGGCCATGCAGTCCCTAGAAAGGGTTACACCTGGACGTCCCAGTCCCCCACAAAACTGCTGTAAAGGCTGCTGGGCAGAGCAGCTTTACCATGCTGCCAAGCAAGACGGCGCCCGGCTCCACCCCGCACAGGGCACCCTCAGGCTCCCTGCCCCAGCTGCTCGCCAGAGCCTCTATGCACCCAGCGAGTCCCCGTTCCTGCATGCACGTGAAGCATGAGATCACCTCAAAAATGCAGCAACGCAGAACTGGATGTAACTGTCAGGAGTCCCCTCTGCTGACACCACCAATATCCTACTCCCTAAATGGTTTCAAGAAGCATTAGACTTCTCGGCTAAGTAATCAACTGTGCCAGTCAGGAAAGTCAACCCTGTCCCGTGTGCATGGGCATCCAGTGGGTCGTACCAAGACAACTACTTCTCACTGTTAACTTCTTCCAACATCTAGGGTTTGGTGTTGTAGGGGATGTCCAGGCAGAGACGTCTGGGTTAAAACACTGTTGCAACGTAAATGTTCAGAGGCAGAAGGCGTAATCATCTTTTAAGGTAGGCCCAGAGACTCTCATTTTCAAAGTCTCCCGGGAGGGGTCCCCTCATCTAGGCTTTCTGTTACAACATGGAACTCTGTGGCTTCACAGAAATGCCCTCTGAGTCAGAGATGTCTGTCTGCAGGGGCTCTGAGCATCCCCTCCCTGCAGACATGAGAGAACACATTAACCATGTAAAACTGTACGTTAGCTTTGATGGTGGATTTCTGTGGGTGCTAACACACATGTTCTTTAAAGGCAGCAACACAGAGTAATTACCATCCAGATACACTAATGACATGCCCAGAAATCCCAGGGTGACTAAGATTTTCTTTTTTGAACTCTTCGCTACCTAATTATACTAGATATAGTCTACTCAGCGCTCCATCTATTATTGACTATCAGTTTTTAAAGAGAGCTGACAAAGCATTTAAGGCCAATATAGGCTACACTTCCGTATTCTATTAAAAAATCAAAATAAAAAATAGACAATATCTATGGTTCTCAACAGATCCTCAGAAACAGATACAGAAGTGTCTTTAGCCCATATACCTCAAGCTAGAAGTAACAATATAGGAATCGAAGACAATTATTTCTTAAAAACACTCTCCGCCACCATGTGGGAATTGTAAGGGTTATTAAAAGGCGACCATCAGAACGATACCTACCTATGGGTTTTCATGTGCTTTTTGCAGTTTAGTGAGGTCTTAAATGTTTTCTGGCAATAGGGACACATGTAGGGACGCAGATCATTATGGATACCCATATGCCTCCGTAAGCTGCCACCAGTGGTGAAAGCTCCGTTACACAGCAGACACTTGAAAGATTTTAGTCCAGTGTGCGTCCGGACGTGTGCTTTGAGCACTCCTGCAGAGACAAAGCCTCTTCCACACTGAGGACATTTAAAAGGCTTTTCACCTGTGTGTGATCTAGAAAACATAAACATTTTCATCAATGAGCAAGCTTCTGACACTTTAGTAATCTTTGTAACTCAGAATGCACTCGCATACATCATTTCACTCCATCCTCGCTTCCTAAAGCTATGCAGCAGGACGCAGCCCTCCACGTGCTGCCAGGGAGAACGCCTGAGTCGGCGGGGCCCGAGTGGCCTGGCTGGGGTCACAGGACCAGCACGCCGCCGAGACAGCGGGACCCCAGGCTTCTCTGAGCTCTACACTCTGCTCACGACATCTCACTGCCTCTCGCGGCCAAGGTTCTACTTTCTTTGTTCACTGCTGTCAGCACCAAGAATTAACCTCAACTCTGATAAATACCCTGAAAAACTGTTAAAGAACATACATCTAATGAAACTAGCCAAACACATCTTTGGCATGTCCTAGAAATTGCAAACACTGAAATATAACAGGAGTGGCCATTTCTGGGTAAAATGTTTTAGTCAAGGCACTAAAGAATAAAAATATAACTTACCAATAAATATTTTGGAGTCAAGTGTGACATTTTAAATACCAAAAGCTAACACTAATCATCCTTAATATTTCTATAAATCACCAGATCACTAAATCACTGTAATTATACTATATTTCCATTTCTGAATGTATGTTACCTTACCTGATATGTTGTTTAAGGTGGCAAGATTTTTTATATGCACGATGACAGTATAAACACTTGTATGGTCTATCTGCTTCATTTACAAAATTATTATTAAAATAACTTTGAAAAAACTGGTTTCTTGAAATGGGCTGGATAAGACCTACAAACCAAAAGAAAATCAGGAATAATTTACTGTCAGTGCTACTAAAATAGTTAAATGTCAAAAAGCATCTGTTGTACCCAGAAGTTGAATATTCTGAGGAGTTCAAGTATAGATTCCAACGTGGTAACGAAATGCTACTTTAATGTGTCAGGAGCTGGCAAGTTAAAGAGTACATCTCGGGAAGTGCTTATAAAGTTGGTATAAAATCAACGTTTTCTCAACATGCAGAATACCTACTTTGTCCCAGTCCCTTCCCTTGATTCTAGAGCCGATTTTAATGGATTTCTACGTCTACTTTCTACATGAGCATTTGTTGGCATGGCATTTATACAACTTTATCCAAAATGTAAGCGAATCAGGATTTTAAAACCCTTACTTGTTCAGTATGAAGGTTGCACACTAGGTACTACAATAAACTCAAAACAGAAATGATTCTAACATGATCTTGCATTCTAAAAACAATCAGTGTTTTCACAGGAATTTTATTAAAGGGATATGTGAAAATAGGCAAATTAGTAACTTACATAATAACTTAAATAATTCAGGTTTTACACAGTTTCGATTTTAATAAAGAGTTCCGTTAGTTGACCATGTAACAAACATGTCTGATGGAGCTACTGAGTGATGTGTGCAATTCAGGACAAATGTGCATTTGAACCTTTTGCATCACTTAGTATCCACCTGGAACATTAAGGGGAAGTCACACTGTCGCCTCTGTCTTGGCTGGTCCCCCTCCTTCCAGGACTGTGCGCTGTCCGCCAAGACTCAGGGCTACGCCCACAGCCCCTCGCCTGCCTCAGCTGCACCACTCACTTTATGCCACGATGACTGACAGGCACTGTCTCCCTGACTTTTCCTATGAGCCAGGTCAGAGTCCCCTTCTTTGCCTTAAACCAGCTCTCCCGGCTGTCCACAGGGAACTACCCTCTCTAGTCACACAGGGCAGGCGTTCCAGAACCTTGGCGTTCACCAGTCCTGGACGTCCACTTCTCCAATGTCTCTTACACTCGTCTCAAACAGGGAAACAATGGCACAGTGGAGAGGCCCGGACACTCAGTGCTGAGTCACGTGGCTCATGTGTGAGCCTGGAGTCGACCGACCTGCGCTTCATGCTGCTGGCATCAGAAGGCGGTTTATTTTTCAGAGAATCCAGCACACTCCGTGACCTGTGCAGAATGCACACGGCACAAACCCTGAGCGCTGCCACCCCCGCTACCTCGCACGTTCTCCAGACAAGTCGGCCGTGTCGATGCCACCCCAAGACATTCTCTCCAGGCAGCTCCAAAGCCATTCAGGCATCACGGCGACACCTCGCTTTTCCTCACAACTCCTCTCTCCCGCTCAAAAGAAAAAACTTCCGTAATTCAGTCCACACACCACGTTCTCCGACACATGTGCTGAACCTGTAAAAGGGCCACCTGTGGACCCAGACTCACACTCTCCACCCCGCACGGCTCGTGGCAGACACTCAGCGAGGCCCCGCCGGCACCCAGTGGCTGCTCTACTCGCCCTTCTCGCATCTGACGGAAAAGCTGGGATCCTGACAGCACCGCGTCAAAGCCCCCAGCGGCCTCCTCTCGAGAACGTACTGACACGGCTGCCAGGCGGACCCTCCAGCGCGGGCTGGCGTGCTCTCCACCTGTCCACTCGGCCACCCGCCTAGTCCATGGCGCTGTCCTGTCCCTCTATACCCCGTGCGCTCGCTGTTCTCCGAACAAGCCCCCACTCCCCTCGCCACGCTGTGACTTATCTCTAGCTCAGCACCTGTCATTGCTGGTATCTGTCCCACACCCCACTGGCCACAGCTTCTTGAGACTGGGACCCTTCCCATGGTCACGGACACAGTCCTGTGCCCACATAGCACCTGCCAAGTAGGACACGTAAATACAACCGAATAAACGAAGGCCTCTGTTCTCGGTATCTAGACAATCCGGGGGGAACGGAAGCATGCACAAATTCAAACCAAGGTCGTTCGCTCAGTCTCACGGTCAGCCTTGATTGGGCATCTACTGGGCTCAGGAAACCATGTTAGGGTCTATGAAGAAAACAGAAAACTAATGTGAATATTCTCCCAAATGGCAACGGAAGAGAGTGACGCCTCTGGTCACTACGAGGCGTGGGAAACGAGAATTCAGACGCTCCCCGCGGAAGGCAGCAGGGAGCGCACCACACAGCACAGCTACTTGGAGCTTCATGCAAACAGACCCAGTAACTATTAGCATAAAGGCACCGCCTGATGAAAATCGTGAGCGCCAAATAATATCTGATAAGCCGCTTTGTTGCTCTTATTGAACTAAGTGGAATGCCTGGTTTCTAGGAAATACACTAATAAAGAAATTTTTGAATTCTCCTCCCGCAACTAAAATGAACTGTGAATATGTGAGCAATTAGTTTTATCTGCTTTATCAGACAAGATATACATTAAAAAGCAACAAGAAGGAAAAACAGGAAATTGAAACAATGTTAAGCAATTAAGTTATATAAATTCATGGAAGTAGGTAAAACTAATGAAATTCGCAAGGTAATTTTTCGATAAAGTAAAAGCCTGTCTCACAGGGGAGAAAATAAGGTACTTCACAAATAAGAAAACATATTGTTTTTGCCATTTCCCACACCTATAAAGAATATATGCCTGGGGTTCGGGGAGTGGGGTGGGTTAGCTGTTCAAATGCTTACCAACTCATCGGGCGGGGAGTCAGTCAATGAAATTAGGGTTTCTGGGGCTTTCGTCCCCAGTGCTCTGCAGCGCAGGCCTGATTGTGTGGTCACACAGGAGCAGTCAGGCCGGGGACGCCTCCAGGCTGAGGCCGCACCTGACCTGGCACCTTGCGACAGACAACCAGCCGTGGCGTGGTCAGCCCCTGACTTCTCACCTGCACTGAAGCAACCCAACCAGGATCTTACCGAGACTGCAGGCTGGCTCTCTGTTCACTGGGAACCCTCTTCTATGGTGCAGTCCCCCTCCAGCCACCGACCCCTGCAGCCAACACCCCACCAGTCGCCCATGTTGTCCTCCCACCTCCTTCTCTGTGGCTCCTGGAAGCCACGGTCCATAGTAAACGAATCCTCTAGCACAAACAACTTCACAGGCTGCCGAGTTCATTTCTTTTCCACGACAACGTCTGGTCACACTGCTCCCCTGAAGCTCTCTCAGTGTCACCCCGGAAGACCCGTTCTTTGAGGCCGAGGCGCCGTGCCTTCGCGCCGGCCCGTCCTGTCTCCAGCACACTCTCGCTTCCTCCCCAATCCTGCCTGCACCCCAGGACCCACGTCTGCTCCCCAACCCCATGCCAAACCGCTCTTACGCAACGTGCATGTCCTCTGGCCCCTTCTAAAATAATTCAGAAGATCACATACGAAGAGCTTGCACAGTGAGGCCTCGCAGGGAAAACCATAATGAACAGTGTGGTGTGCATTCTAACAAAGAGTTTGCTATACACAAGCACAAGCAGGACCAACCGTATGCACTGCCCTAGTTACGAGTCTATAACCCGCATATACGCTTAACATCTTTCCAAGTCATTACATATGGCATCGTCCCCACCACCCTTCGGATGTCTGCAAAGACGTCCCGTGTACCGA
Source organism: Hipposideros armiger (assembly GCF_001890085.2). Classification (NCBI taxonomy): domain Eukaryota; kingdom Metazoa; phylum Chordata; class Mammalia; order Chiroptera; family Hipposideridae; genus Hipposideros; species Hipposideros armiger. The sequence goes on from NW_017731427.1 coordinate 1,777,627, forward strand.
TGCCCTCTGGATGGGGACTTCCACTGCTGCTAACCGTACACTGTCAGAAGGCTGCCACCAACAACCAGTGTACACAACTGTTACCTTAGCCCCTGCCCCAGACGCGGAATCATAATGTCTGGGCTGGTCTCTAGCACAGGTGCTCTGAAAGAGACCCCAGATGCTTCTGCGCCCTTTCCGGTGGGGCGGGGGAGGGGGATTCCTACTTTGAATTATGAAAAGAAGTAAAATAACAGGCCTCGTTTTGTAGATCCTTTGTTTTCACCTCTAATGCTTTTACAAAGTTCTGTTAAAAAGTTAGGCTAATTATAAGGTCTCAATCTTTGAAGAAAATAAATAACGGTGAGTTAGACATATGTAAAAGTCCTAAAGTCTTGGCTACATTATGTCACTTCTGCCTAGACTATCAGCACTTTAATACTTTTTTTAAGGAAAATACTAATCTCAAAGAAAGACATGAATAAATTTCAGTTAATGCGCAAGCTTCAAAAGCAAACTAAAACTGTCCTTAAAACTTCCTAAAATTCCTTCTGTAATGACAGAAGAAAAAGCTTTAGCTTGTTATGCTGCTTGGGGAAAATACAACTTAGTCTTACAGGAGCTTTCATATACTTCAAAGAGTAAGAGAACGCAAATATTGCAAAATGACAAAATGATGACAAACATAACATACATATGTAACAGATATAAAGTAAATTTGGTATACTAGGTTAGACAAATGTGTTAAAGAAAAGCAAGATATATGTACTAATATCAATACGATTAAAACGTACCTATAAACTTGAAAGATCAATCATTCCAGCCTGAGGGCTAAAATAATAAACCAGAGCCAGGCTCATTTCAAAGAAAAGATATTTCAGATGTGGACGCTACACAAACTGGTATCACGTGCACACACACACACACACACACACACACACACACACACACACACACTCACACACACAAATAACCCTCTGTAGAGAAAAGCAGTGATTTTAGAAAAATAGACATATCGCATGCATGCATGATGTGAGAACCAAGAGGCAGCTACACATCAGGATATTATGATCACCCTGACTCCGACACTTCTCCAGTGTGTACATTATTTTATTTCAAGATGAGTTCGTGAATTAGAAGGAAAACATTTAAAGTCAAAGAGGCAGCACGTCTCATCTAGTGAAACACAATCCCTAAAGTGCAATAAGCTACACTCTGGTGATGCAAGGTCATTACACCTCCTGGTACCTGAGATTAAGACACAACGATGGGAAAAGCGCGGCGTCCTCCCTGACCTCTGAGCCGGGAGGGCGGCAGCGTTGGCCGAGGAAGGAATGGGCCTCAGTGGACACGAGCCAGGCCTAGAGCCCAGAAGACCCAGCTTTCAACTCTCCCATGAGCGCACACGGCTGTGCAGCCTGAAGCAACGTATGAGTGTCTCCAGGACCCAGTTTCACATCGGCAGATACAGCAAAGTTCCGGGACAACTGTTTTATGCTCCGATGCAGCTCTAATAAAAGTTTTTAAAAATATATGACCAGATGATCTACCATCTAACAGTGTTTCCTTAACACGCAGAGATTAAAGTACTTGGTATAGTACTTCCAACGCATTCTGCACTTTCCACAGTGACAGCCTGAGTGTGAAACATATTGTGTTCTCAGTAAACAGACTGAACAGGAACATCTCATCTCCCAATAGAGTCAAATAAGCTACGCTGGAACCCACTCTGTCATGTTGTATGAATCTGTCCCCCAAGGTTATTACAGTCACATCTTTCCTCCACAGCCCCCAAGGAGCTTAGACTCTAAGAGAAGTGACAGACACAACTATATGTAACAATGAAGTTAAGCATGAAAATGAATATTCACAACATTTCACAGTTTACAGTGTGAAGCCACCTCCATGAATCTTCCCATCGTGCGTCTTGCTCAGCCTAGACCAGAGAAGTCCGCTTCCAATCTGGCCTAAGATGCAGGCGTCCTGAACCCAGCAAGCAAAACGTGTCCCATTTGAACCCTGGAAGGAAGTCTGGGGAATCAGGACTCCACTTTCGCTCAACTAAGGATTTACACACTTCAAGCCAGGGAGCCCGTGGGTGTCTGACTGGATCCATGCAGCCTGAGAGAACTGGAACTTCAGAGCAAGCCTCCAGCAGGAAGGAGAATCCCAGGGCCATGAAATGCATGCTTAATCCATGCTGACTCTTCCAGATTGTACTGCATTTGATGAGTAACGCAGAGCACTGAGAGCCTGCAGACTATGGTGAAGATTACACACATCCAGGGAGTGTGACCTCCCCAACCCAGACAAGGATATCAAAGGGTTCCAGCGGGCCATGGACAGGCGATCTGTCTCTGCTCTAAGCCATCAAATACCCTGAGAATTACAGCTCCCAGAAAGCCCAAGGATTAACGCAGCCCGAGTCTATCACGCTCCAGGTAGGGACGCTGAGATGAGTGGCAGCGTGCCCCGTGAGCTTCTCCTAACAAATGCCTGTGCATCCTCGAGGGTTCCCTTCAGGCAGACGTTTTCCTTCAGTGAGAACTCACACACACAGACCCTCACGGACACACCACTTCTCTCTTAACCAAGAACTGGGACCTGAACTTGGACAGGGGAGCAGCCCGGCCCCTGGGTACCAACCATGCTGGACTGGAGCTTGGCTGACTCCTGCCTACAACTAACCCGGGCCCTTAGCATCCTGCACCCTCTGCCAGCACCACAGGGACGGCGTCTTACCTACGTCGGTTATGAGGATTGGCTCCTGCAAAGGAATGTCGGGGACGGGCGCGCTGGCCTTGCCGACACGAACCTTGGCGGGCTTGCGCTGGTGCCGCATCTTTCTCAACTCCGTGTGCTTGAAGTGCGAGGCGATGTGGGTCTTCCTGTGGCCCGAGGTTCGGAACTTCTTGTCACAGTGAGGACAAGCAAAAGGTCTGACTCCTAACACGGATGAAAGCACACCACAGAACCGTTTCAAGGAACTACATCTCAACAATGAAAGCCAACATGAAATTCTACTATTTTAATATCGACCTGGATATTCAATTTGTCACTTCATGCTTCTAATTTTGTAACTATTATAAATTATTTTTCCTTGTTTGCATATACTTCATGTTGTATATGGTAAGGCATGTAATAAGCGCATCTGAAGTAAAAAAAAAATGACTATTTTTACGAGTAAGTAAAACATGGGTGTTCTAAGTACTGGCAGTCCTTAAGAATATGGAGCGAGTCAGGCTCGCCCTCTCGGCTCATCGCCTGTAAGCTGGCACATCACACACTGCCGCCGGCTCCTGCTGGGTGACTTGCGCACGGGACATTTACACAGCGCGGAGCAGGCCCGGCATTTAGGGCACACGCGGTGCACAGCAGCTGGTACTGACGGTAATTAAGAACGCCACAGCTGGTGGTGACACTGAGAATATCCTCCTGACAACCCTCTACCGCCACTTTCCTTTCTGAAGGAAATTTCCTTCCTTTACGATGTTATTGGTAAATCGAAGTGCAGATTCCAAAGGACATATAACAAAATGGATTAATTTCAGCTTTTTCCAACACAGTCAGCTCAGCCCAGGAAGCCACGGGTGAGGGGAAGTTACTGCTAACCTGCTGTGGGTTCCTTTAGGGGTGATAAGAATGTTTGAAAAGTAGATACCGCTGTGGGTTGCACCATTCTGAATTGTACATTTTAAAGCAGGGAGTTTTGTGATCTGCGCATTAGTTAAAATAAAACTGGAGCCCGAACATGAAGGTTTTGGTGCCTTAATACTGACTGTAAAATAGCTGCATGGCGGAGGAGGCGTGGAGGTCGCCCTCCCTGCCTCGCTCGGCACCGGGGTCCCTGCCCGGGCTGGCCCGTCTTTCTCACAGGGGTCACGCGTCTACACCTACACCTGTCGCCCCCAGGGGGTCTCTGCGCTTATGCGTCCAGCCCGGAGGGGCGCCGTGCGATGTGGCCGGTGACGAGGCCCATCCTGGGCACCCCTGCGCCAGCGCGGCGGCCCCCCGCCCGGTCCCCAGAGCGCAGGGCGGGCGCGCAGGGAGGCGGACGCACCTGTGTGCAGGCGGACGTGCACTTTGAGGCTCCCGGACGTGGAGAAGCTCTTCATGCAGTGCTGGCACTTGAAGGCCTTGACGCCCGTGTGCGTCTTGATGTGCGCGGTCAGCGTGCTCTTGACGGCGAAGGCCCGGAAGCACTGCGGGCACTTGAAGGGCTTCTCGTGCGTGTGGATGCGGATGTGACGCACCAGGTCGCTGGGCTTCCGGAACTCCTTGGCGCAGTAGGGACACACGTGCCAGCGGACGCCGTTCTCCTCGCGGATGGAACCTGCGCAAGAGGAAACCAGGGCTGTCGGGCTCGCCAGGGCGCCGGGGAGGCCGCACGCAAGGGCGGCGAGTGTCCTTCCGGGACGACGGCACAGCGCCCCCGACAGGGCGAGCGGACGCGCGGCCGCGGCACCGCAGTCTGCGCCGTGGCGGAAGGACCTGGGATCCCCGTAAATCACCGAAATTTCTGGGGCCTGTTTCCAAGCTGCAGGCAATGCCCACAGTGCCCGAGAACACACATCAGCCTGTAGGCGACGGGCTCGGACCGGACAGGCGGCGTCCGGCTCAGGTGCCAGATCACGCCTTGGCCGTGCAGATTCAGTCCGCTGAGAAGCTGAATCTAAAACAGCGGCAACTGAAGGACTCGAAACGGACTCGAAGAACATGAGAAGGGATGAAGTTGCAGTGAGTATTGTTTGAGCTTGTCTGCTATCACTCATAAAAAAAAAATACAATGCAAATGATTAGGAAGCGGTAAGTTCTTATGCTACCAAAGGGAATTTACAAATAGTTAAGACAAAGGAATAGTATATATGACACAACCAAGTTCATGATCAAAAATAAAAGATCTTTTTGTAACTCTATTGTTATTCAACTTTGAATCAGATTTAAAACTATCCCTATCAGAAAAAAAAAATCACAAGTAGAATTTATGGCAATATAATAAAGTAAAATTTCTAAAATATAAAATTTTTTAAAGACCACATTCAGCATATCTTTCTTTAACTGTCCAGTAAGACCTCACTGGATGTCATTCCTAGGTTCCTGGAACCTGCGACTTTAAGCAAAGCAACATAAAAGGAAACCAATTTTCACACAAGCTAATTGATATAAACAAGAACTAGGTTCTTACGGCATATTTTCTGTCGTAAAAGCATCCCCAAACCCCAAACACTTCTAACATTATCATTGAAACAGAATGTGAGCTATACAGACATTCAAGGAAGATGAACAAAAACAAGTAAGGTCATTTCCAACCCGCTTCTCCAGCTCAGGCGCCAGGCGGGACCCACCCTGGCCGTCAGCCCCACCATCGCAGGACCACTCACACACACGCTCACTGGGACAATGTGGACACGCCACTCACCTCCTCGCGCATCTTTGGGATGCGGGAGAAAACCCTCGCAGACATGGGGACAACGTACACACTCCACACACAAAGTGGCCCCAGCCGGGCGTGGATTTTGTTTTCTTATGGACATTATAATGAAATGGCGTTATTGGAGAACCTGCTGCATAGTTTCAGTAGGAAGAAGAAAATCTTGTGTCCTTCTCTTTGGTTCCAGTGTAGATGAGGAATTCTCAGTTTGTAAATCGGCTCTAAGGGAAAGGAAATGTATTTCCCTGAACAGAATGCTCTTTGCAAGGCTAATGAGCATAGGGAAGGGGTTTGGAAACCGAGTGGAAACCACAAGAGGAACACAAACCACAAAGGGAAAAAGAGTAGGAAACAAGGGAAGTGGTTTTAAAAGTGAGAGAAAGACATTTACTTTATGGTGGTATTGCGTATATTAAGAGAGTCAAACTGAAGATTGCTTAAAATTAATTGGTAAAAATTCAGGAAAGTGCAACAATCACCTAACGGTCTCATCATGCCAAATCCAGAAAGTAAGGTACATAAAGTAGAAAGGGAACTATGACGTCTGTTAACCTAAATTAGGAAATCATCCTCGAAAATCAGATTTTTTTCCAAACAAAAATGAAATTTCTAATTATATAAGATGACATCATACAAAATTGTCACCAGGTTCCAATTATTTCTGGGAATAGATAAAGCAGAGATTACAAACTGGCAGCCCTGAAGCCACTCCAGATCTAGCCTGCATATGTTTTGTGTGGCCCATGCAGTGTGACAAAGGAAAAACTGAACCTGGATTCCGGTCCTTTGAAAAAGAGAAATATCTGGAAAACCAGACCTGCACTCCCCACGGCAGCCTTCCCTGGTACTGGGCAACAGCTGTTCTCTTCAAACATACAAACAAATTTAAAAAGAAAACATATAGTCATCTTTCAGATGGAAAGGCTTCTACTAAAATTCAATATCCAAACTTTCAAAAAATTGTCTAAAAACAGGAAGAGGTAAATAAAACATCTCAATACACTTGACTTAATAGGAAAGTACTAGGGCTGGCCGAGTGGCGCAATGGTTAAGAACTGGCTTGGGACGCCAGAGGGCCCCGGTTCGGATCCCATATGTGAGGGCCAGTGACACTGCCCTCTACAGCTAAGATGCTGAACAACAGCTCAACCTGGAGCTGGGC
>NW_017731427.1:1784318-1823861 GCF_001890085.2 Hipposideros armiger
CGTCCAGAAGCCGGCGACTGATGTGCCTCATCCGGGAAGAGCGCAATGATGGTGCCAACTTGGGCCAGTGAAGCAACGTCCTCCACAACTGGACTGAAGAACAAAAGGACAGCAACTTGTCTGTTCCCCTTCCTCCGATTCCCCAGCACTGTTCCCATCCCCCCAATTCCCCAATAAAAAAAATCTTAAAAAAAAAATAGTAAAGTACTAAAAGCAATCCTGTTGAAGTCAGGAAAAAGTCACTACCACGGCCATTAATTGACGGTGTTTAGAGATACTAGCCAATGAAATTAGATAGAGATATATAGTATACACTGTAAAGGAAAAGGTAAAATCATTATTTACAAATGATATGATTATATACCTAGAAAAACTGAAACTTAAAAAGAGGCTCACGTTTTAGTACATGAAAATCAACATCCCTCATATCCACAAATAAAATTCAGAAGAAAAATTTAAAATACTACTAAAATATGAAAAAAAAAGAAAATCTCAATAAATGGAAACGCATAGTCTATTCTTTAATATAGAGACTAAAAATTATAAAGACCCCAAGTCGCCCTGGTTAAATCACTTACATACAAATACCAACAGGACTTTGGTAGAACTACAGTTGTGGAACTTCAGCAGATAATTCTAAAATACATGTGAAAAAGTAAATATGTGAAAAGAGTCAAAAACACACTTTGAAAAAAGTGCAGCAAGAGAGGGCATGCCTCTCTACTGTGAGAGCCTAGAAGATCTAGTCATATACGATCTAGTGCTCCCTACTGTGAGAGCCTATAAAGCTACAGCCGTTTGGTACCAGAACACACAGATCAAAAGGCAGATTAGCAGGGCAGAATGAAATCCAGAAAAGACCGATGCAGGTTTGCGAGTATAATGTGTGATAAAGGTGGCTTTGCATTTCACTGGGGAGAATGTGACTTACGTAATTCAATAAACGGTGTTTGGACAGTTGGCTGTCCATCTGGAAACAAAACGGAGTCAAAGATTCCGTTTAAAATATGGAAGTATGAAAGTGTTAGATAAAAGAGTTTGCTTTTCCATAATGTCAGTGTTGAAGTATAAGGTACTACACAAGTCCAAGCATCATATAACACTGACCACTTGGCTTTATAAAAACAAAATCTCCCTTTTAACTCAATAGGGCAAACAGATCAGGAAAAGAACGTGTCGCAAATACAGCTCAAAGGCACTACCCTTCTCAGTGGAGCATGGCGAGCAGGAATCAGAGCAGTCTAGTTCACACAGGTGTTCAATCTAGCTCCTTCTAAGGAAGCTGGAATTAGAGCGATGATAAGAAACCATTTTTAACCTGTCAGAGGAGTAAAAAGGGTCCCAAAGTTTTTATGACAATCTCTTCCAAAGGCTGTGAACAGACAGAAGCTCCAATACACGTTGCTGGGCTTGGAGTCAGTGCGACTCCACGGAAGGAAATCAGCAATGTGCCCATAATTTTGAAGTCTGCACACAACTTTTTCTTTTGTTATCAAGCACACTGGTGACCCACATAGCGAGTGAAGGTTGTAGGCGGGTCGATTTTACCACCCTGATGTTGATGGCTGTACTGTGGTTACACAGACGGTGTTCTTGGCCAGAGGAGAGACACTCATGTTTGTACAGTTACAGGGCTATTATATTTGCAAGTCACTCTCAGAAAAGTCAGGGAAAATACAGGTAAAGAGAAAGCAAATGTGAGAAAATGTTCATCCTTGGGGAATCTAGATGAAAGGCGTACGAGAATTCTTTGTACAGTTTTTGCAACATTTCTGTTAAGCCTCAAATTATTTCAAAATTTAAACCTTACAACGTTTACAGAGCTCACGCTTTGACACTCACCTCGGACACTTCGAGAGGTGTACCCTACAGATAAATTTACATGTGTGCAATGACAGCTACAAGCATACCCACGGCAGCACTGTCTGTTATTTATCCCTAAGATGGAACGCTCTCCGGGCATTTTGTGAAGTTAGGTATCAGACGGAAATAATTGCTGCAACATAGCATCTACAGTATGCCACCTATCCTGCTATAACAGTAACATATATATGACATGTCGTATCACCCACGCTTGTTTTAAGAGAAAGGCCCCAGAGAAGGCAACATCCCGGGGCTGGGTGCACAGAGGACAAGGATGACCAGGGGGCTTCTCACTTCTTACTGTAGTGCTGTGTATCTTGAATTGTGTGGCACGAGCCAAATTTCACCAATTTAAAAATAATTTTAAAATGTATGTATCCCTTAAGCACTTATTATGTCGGGCACCATTGCACATACTCAACGTGGACTTTCTCACTCAATTCTCTTTCACTTATTCTACCATTGACCCTTTTACAGGTGAAAAAGCTGACATTTTCAAGGTTAACACACTTGCCCAAGGTCAGATGAGTGATGGACAAGTCAAGGTGCACGCTGAGTCGGTGTAATTTCTCAGGACGGTCTGCCCCCCACGCGTCCGTTCCAGGAGAGCTGAGCACGCACTCACCGTGTGCCGGTGCCACCGCAGGCACGCACCTGCCCATGAGGGGACCCTGGTGTGGCGATGTACCCACGCATGTGGCACAGTGGTAGGCGTGCTACATACGACAGGCACCTGCACTCGTGCATACAGGCGTGCAAAGGCCACAGAGACCCACCCATAGGAGGACACTCAGAAACATCTGCACGCGTGACCTGACCTTCTGGTACACTGAAAGGCAGCCACCTCATGGCCACAAAGGACCTGGCCTCAAGTACATTTTCAGGCAAAGGAAGAAAAAGCCAGGTGTGGAGCTAGTTCCAGAAACTTCAAGTCCCACTGGCCAGAGTGCCCCGTGGTGGAAGTCAGCAAGGCGGAGCCTGAGAGACAGCCAGGGGGGAGGAGGGGGAACCCTTCTAGCCGGACATGTCCGCCTCACTCTGCAGTCAGTCTGCACACAAGAGAAGGTGCCCGTGACACCGGGGTTCTGCTGCCAGATGTGATGGCTTCACACTTGAACCCCAACATGTCCCTAATGTACTAACAGTTTGCCTGGATCACGGGGTCTGTGGCATCCGGTGCACCAGTGCGGAGCGGAACCAGTGACCTGCTTTCTAGAGCTGTCGAATCTCCAAAACCCAATGCATCCTTCGGTGGAGGCGGTTCTGGATAAACAGACGTGTCAGGGTTTTCGCTGTGGCGCGTGGCTACCAGCCCTTACCGGACAGCTGGGAGCAGCTGTGACATGAGACGCTGGAGTGCTGGCTGCCGGCCGAGGAGGCCGGCACAGGGCAGCCAGCATCCACGAGGGTCCCATCACTTCCACTGCTGGACAAGCTGCAAATTCTGTGAGAAGATCTGATGCTGGCACAAGATGAAGAAAGGCAGGCCTCTTGAGCAGATGTGTCAGCCACGCCGTCGCACGTGCCAGTGGAACCTGCACAGCTGTCACCAAGGCAGACGGTGGACCAGGCGGCTGGACGGCTCACAGACGCTCAGGCAGGCCCTTGCAGTCCGCACAGCTCTCTACGGCATGACCACCGGCCTAGGGGAAGTTCTGTTCACCCCACCCACCCAGGACGCACGCCCAGATATGAAGCTGGGGGCCTTCAGGAGCCCTTGTGCTCCCCGCCACACACAGCCACACCCCGCTTTTACAGCAGACGCCCACACCTCTGCTTCACGCGCATCTGGTGTCGCTCAGACAAGCACAAGAAAACGACGGGTCTGCGGCTTCCAACAGCACTTACTTTGCTTCCGGCAAAGTCTCACAGGCAGGGAGGGAGCAAAGTCGAGCTGCGCGAGCGTCAGAGAATGTTACTGTCACCAAGGGGCAGCTGCATGTCCAGCCCCAGCCACAGAGATGGGAGCAGGCAGAACGCTGGGCGGGCGGTGAAGACGCGCCAGTGAGACCCGCTGGTCGCTGACAGCAGCGCACCTCCAGAGCCGCGGCGCACACGCTGACCCGGGAAATACGCATGCAGCACCTCACCTGCAGGAATGGGCCCCCCAAACGGGCCCACCGAGTGAGCAGTGCCTGCAAGGAGAGCACCTGCTCTCCATACAGGCAGCTCCTGAGGCTGCAGCCCTTAGCCAGTGACACTGGCCTGGCCCAGACAGCGAGCCTGCGGCCTGACCCTGCTGGGCCCACATTCCCTCTGGACGCCAGTGATTGACAAGGACGCACTTTCCCCGTGCCAGCCACACTGCTTTTCCACACTGCTCTGAACTCGCTGCAGGACATACACCGGGAACGGGTTCCCTAAGTGCAGGGGCGGGACAACAAGACAGGCTGCTTGGCGCTGACGCAAACTGTTCTGTAAAATGCTACGGCGACATGCCGCCCAGGTGCCCTGGTACCTTAATTTTTTTTTTTTTATTATGAAACTTTCAGTCAAGTCCTTTATAAAGACCATAGGTGCGGAAAACAGTATAGTTTTTAAATTACTGAATATAAAATGCTTAAAATTTTTAATTTTCTTTTATGTGTGCCGACACACAGTATGAAGGAAATACAATAATCAAAACTAGTTTTTGTCTATAGCAATTACATTTCTGTAAGTTATTTCAACACCAATGTGTATTCTACCGAAGACAGCAGTTTCATAAGTTAACTGCCTGTTATACATTTTTTTAATTAAAAAGTGTATTTTCTACAGTGACATTGTAAAGAAGATATTGGCCAAGCAAACTAAAATTGCATCATAAAGAAAAAATAAAGGGAAAAAAAGTGAGAGAAATAAAAAAAGTAATTTAATCTAAAATTCACTAGAATTGCAAAAACTTGCTCAGCACTCTTCACATGTATTTAACCTATGCCAGTATTTTAAATTTAATTTATATAATCTTTGCTAACTCTGTAAGCACAGCACCACAAAGTGAAGCCCTGCATAAGAAGGCTAACTAACGAGAACTCCGTTTCGAAATTTCTGTGTAACGCTCAGTGCAGAAGGAAAGCTGACCCTAACACCCAGAAGGTGGCGGGGTGAGCCACTGCCACTGACGCTTCAAGAAGTCGGTCCGGCCTTCTGGGAGAAGAGCATGTGGCTGCAGCCACGTCAGAGCACGTGCAAAGGTTTTAGCAGAACAGCGGCCGACAGCAGCCAGGGTAACGCGTGGGGAAGGCTGCACTCAGCTGCGATGCGCTCTTTCATAGGAGCACATAAGCCGATATTCAAAAATGTAAGGCTGCCCTGTAAGCTGTGAGGCTATCACGTGGCTAACAAAATATGTGGCAATGGCCCCTTTTTCGTCTTGCCTCCCTGGACACCAGGAAAAGCCTGATCATAAACCGCTTCGATTGCATCATCCTATCTTGACTTTGGGGTGGGGGGCAGACCCAGGGGAAGAGGACAGCAGGACTCCTTGCTTTGTGGTCTGAGACAAGGATTTTTCCCAATTCCTGTTAACAGTGAGAAAAGACATTCTCAGAAGAAGCACTAACAGAGATGATAGATCATCCCATGCTTTGCAACGAGACAGCCCTTGTCCCCACGACACTTAGAACAGCTCTTTGCACTAAGAAAATGTCCTTACGGACACTTTTGCCCCAAAGACAGGACCCTCCTTTACTCAAGAAAGACACAGCAGTGCCGGCTCCATGCAAAGAGCCGCGCTGAGCATGGGGGTCTTCAGAAATGAAAGGGTGTATTCCAGCTGCACACCCACTGCCACGAGACACGGTGGGGTTGAGAGGAGCGAGTGCTCTTCGGGGGCTGGCCTTAAGTGACCTCCAGGGTGTAGCAGGAACAGACAGAAGGATGAGGAAGGCCACGTTCTAGAAGCAGCCGGCCTAGGGGGCAGCATGGCATTCAGAGGTGACGAAGGCTGTTTAGACTCAGCAGGAACCAACGTGACTGTTGTGCCAGCTGGCACCAGAAAAGCATGCCAGGAGGACTGGAAATGCCTGTGGGGCCGGTCACGGAGGCTCCAAGGCCAAGGACTGGAACGCTAAGGGTTTTGGGCAGAGGGGCTGCACTTCACAGGTCGCCCGAGGCAGCCCCAGTGGAAAGGAGGGCGGAGCCTCAGGAGGAGGCTTCAGCGATGCAGCCAAGAAGTCTGCACAGGGCCGGGCAGGAAAGACTGGAGCACAGGGATCTGGCTGGCAGGAGAGGAGGTCAAAGCCAGCGGAAGGTCAAGGCCTCAGAGGAGGCGGGAGGAGACCACCCAAGCACAAGGGAGATGACACGTTCATCTTGTCATTTTTAATTTTAAATGTCTTAACAAACGCTGTTAGGTAGATACTGTCAACCGTCAACAAACATCACCTTTAGAAGAAAAACAAGGCATGTTCCTTCAAAACACACCGTGTGCCCTCCCACATGCCAAACGTTAAACGCACGTGGAAATTACCGGGTAGGAATGGTGACTTCTTCTTCAGGATTTTCTTTTCCTTTCTGTCCAGCTTCTCTGGGCTCTCCTGCCCTTTGTCCTGCTCGGCCTCTGGGGGCTCGGGCGGCTCGCTGGGCACGTCGGCAAGGTCTGCATCCTGAGCCTGCACAGAAGTCTTGGCGAGGCTGGCGTCGCTGGGGTGTGCTGCAGCTGGAATTGAAGACAGCCCACTGTTTTCTAAGGCTTGCTGAGACAGAACAAAACTAGAAGGTTAGGAGATCCGACGGCCCGAACCTGCCTCCCAAGTCAGCTACAAAGACTGAGCCAGCCTCACCACCGGGACGCACAGGCCACCCTTCCCAAAACAAAGGTCTGCAGCCAGATGTCATCTGTGAGCCAGACCACTACCCTCTGGAGGCCGACAGGTCCCGCCTGACATCTGACACCTCACCTCCACCCAAATATGGTACGGCAAGCACTGATACTTCTGAATGACGGAGCTGAAATTCATTGTTCTGACTCTTAGATATTTCACCACAGCCCACTCTGGTTGTATCCGACAGATTTGGGAATCACTGTTTTAAGTTACACTGGGTTTACCCTTAAGACATCGGCTGCAGTGACCCCCAGACAACTTGTCACCACAGGGCAGAGGACACAGGTTAGTTTTCATAATAAGTGAATAAACAAACTCACAAATAGAGAGGAGGGGCGAGGCTGTCTCTGTTTAGAAGTGAAGACAGAACATAAAGCTGGACTAGGTAAGGAGCCGGGAAAGTGCCCTGTGCTTCGGGCCCCAGCCCTTGTGCAGGGAGCAGACTCGGACAAGAGCAGCTGTGCGGACTCCCCAAATAGTTATAGTAGAACCTCGAGAAAGGGTAAAATAGGCCCTATGCCTCGGTCCACAGACGTAGACACGAGCCCACTCTTTTCAAGTAAATTCACTTAAGAGAGAAAAGTGAGGGTTTCCACGATTTTTAAATGTACGGATTAGTAAATCATTTAGCCTCTGCACTGTCCATAAGTAACTTAGTAAGCTTATTTTGTTTCCCTGTGACTTTTTCAATCGGGACACACACACAGGAGAGCAGGGACGCGCCTCACCTGTAAAATGTCCTGGCTGATCCCCACGGTGATGCTCAGCTGTTGGCCAGGCTGAGTGGCCTGGCTGGACTCCCCCGGCCCCGGGTCCGAGAGCTCCAGGAGCTGCTGGATCACATCGGTCACTGCCTGCGAATTCTGCTGACTCGAAGCTGATGAGACCTGGGCTTCCGTCTGCTGAAGAGGTAAAGTCTGGAACAGTGTGGCCTGAAAGACAGCAAACAAGTCATCAAAAACACAAACAATTACATTCATTTGTACTTCAGTTTTAAAAAGGAAGGAAACAGGCATACCTTCCCCGTGAGCATTAAAATCTGACAATATCTCACACATTTTAAATATGATGCCTCACTAATTTTTACGTTTGGCACAGTCCTGGCTCTTAAAACATATTTAATGAATTTTTCTACTCCAACTTTTTTGAAGTTCTGTAAGTGGTAGTAGATACTATCAATTCTGCCAAGGGGGACAGAGCACACAGAACTCATACTCTTGTTGGCCCGTGAAAACGAAGGGGTAAAAAAACGTTACAAAAAAAATCAGAAAGCACCATGGTCAAAAAATTCAAAACTTTTCTGGAAAAGAGGGGCACTGGAGGAATCGACGCTCTATAAAGCCACAGCTAAGACTCTCGGGAGGGCCAGTGCGGTTCCTCAGGAACTCGGGAACTTGAACGCTGTTTGAGAAGATGGTGGTGAGCAGGGCGACTCCTGTGTGTGACATGGTCACGGAGGGCGGAGGACACCACATATCTGTCAAAACCTGCAGAACACACAGCACAACACGTAAGCCTGAACATCAGCTGGGGTCTTCAGGATTAACAATGCAGGATGCGCTCGGCGCTTTAACAAACGCCACACCGAGGAGGGGTTCACAGTGCGGAACTCCGTGAGCTGGGGGGCGGGGGGGGGGGAACATGTGGAGTTCTATGGACTTTCTGGTCAGTTGTTCTGTAAACCTAAACTGCTCTAAAAGTAAAGTTTATTAATGAAAGAAAATAAAGACAGTGGAAAAACTACCTAGAACTGACAATTAACCCCTTGTTTTCCTCCATAGAACAGATGGCAGCTAAACACTCACCATGGGGAATCGCCTCTAAAAGTGATAAAAATAAATGAACTATCAGGGGAGAAGTCAGACACCTTTTGTGGCACTTAATTCTCCAGACTAAACAAGACATCTTTTATGTCCTGCCACCAGGGACCCCAAGTTTAGGAGCTGGTTCCCTGGCCAATCACAGGTAAAGTGGCCCTGGAGATGACCCAGCTCCATTCTGCATGAAAAGTTCACACACAGGCTTACTGCTGTCTCATTCTGAAAGACAAACAGGCACCAAGAGTTACACTTGAACGAGAGAGAAGTGGGGAGATGACCCAGCGTGGGTAACTCGAGGAGCAAGAAGAGAACTTTTAAACAGAAAATGCTAATCAGGTTTCAGAGGAAAGTGCATCAAACCAGAAAAGAATGTCTTGAAAGAGAAACAATCGGATCACAAAGAAGAGCCCCCAGAAATGAAAACTCGTGCAAGCAAACAAATACAAGTCACGAGACAAAGCTGAGACCCTCGTGAGTAGAGCAGAAAGGCCGCGAGTGAGCACAGCGAGAGGCAAAGCCAGAGGCCGAGACCTCGCCACCGAGCCGGGAGGCTGCGCCCTGATTCCCAGCCACCCCGCCAGACAGCGCACAGCTGGGCAGTCAGGGCCGGGGCCGGCCGGACCCCCGGTCTCCACCCCGACACTGCAGTTTCTGATCAAAAATACAAAGTTTTTAAATCACCTGGATTATCACTCTAGGTCTCCGCTACATCTATGCATTTGATCTGCATATTGCCAAAGAAAATGGTAAAAACTCTTATTTGGTGGTTTACACACTGAAAATTTTATTTAAAAAATTCTCAGTCCAAAATAGAATTTTAAGACCTAACGATTAGGCTCTAATTATTCTCCAGTTTTAGGACTTATTTACAACGTTTTCCCTGATCGAGACTAAGCTGAGGAATCATCCCAAGCTGCAAATGTTGTGAGAAAAGAAAAGAAAAAACAAACGCTGAATGAGAACTGCATGCTTAGGAATAAGCAGTGAGCTGGAAGGAGGCATTGCTGCTATGACACAAACCACCAGCTAGCTGCCTGCATGAACACACTGACGCCTCCAAGGGTCTGCGACCAGGGTCACCGGCTGATAAAACTCTGCTTACAGCCTGCCATTCACTAGCAATTGAGAGGGTGGAAGTAACCAACCGAGGCTGAGCTACAGACCCTACAGAAAAGAACAGAAGTGTTTGTGCTCTGAGTCATCCATCTTGAAATACATGTCCTGGAAAATACAATTGAGTTTGCCAAAAGTCCAAAATCTCAGAAAAAAACAATCACTGTCATGTGAGACATGGAAAAGTATATCTTAAAAGGATAACTGATTTTTTTTTTTAAATTGGGGAGTTGGGGGATGGGAACAGCGCTGGGGAATTGGGGAAAGGGGAACAGACAAGTTACTGTCCTTTTGTTATTCAGTCTAGTTGTGGAGGACGTTGCTTCACTGGCCCAAGTTGGCACCATCATTGCACTCTTCCTGGGCAAGGCAGATCAGTCACCGGCTTCTGGACGGCCGCTCACTGCAGCTGCTGGCCGCTCACGCTGGCTGCTGGCTACACATGGTAGCCCATGGCAACCCACTGCCACAGGGGCTGCAGCCTACGCCGTCGCCAGCGACTCACGGCAGCCCAGCTCCAGGTTGAGCTGTTGTTCAGCATCTTAGCTGTAGAGGGCAGTGTCACTGGCCCTCATATGTGGAATCTGAACCGGAGCCCTCTGGCGTCCCAAGTCAGCTCTTATCCAATGTGCCACTCAGCCGGCCCAAAGGATAACTGATTTTTAAATTATAACAATGATTTAGACTATTGAATAATAATCACCAATAATGCTGTAGGAGTTACAATTTCCTAAATTAATGATTACCCTTGTCTTGTTTTTACTGGTCCAGGTGACAGTCCATAAATCAGGATCATCTAACGTTATTCTAAAATTTAAGAGATTGATTTTTTTTTCACTAATTAGAAAAAAGTAGCACCTTGCCTCTCTATAAAAAACTTTCATAGTATCTTTATGGTACCAAATAACATTCCATTTTAAAGGTCTTAGTTAAGGTGACAGATTTTGTAAAAGAACATCCTTCCATCACCAGCTCACTAACTCACCGTGAAGACGCGAGCAGTCTCTGCAGAGCTTGCAGCATTCTGAGGCCCACCCATGTGCATCTTGCTGATGTGGGTGTTCAAGCTCCCTAAACTTTTAAATACACAGCTACACTCTGTGCAGTTATAGGTGGGCCCATTCTTGACCTTAAAGAATGAAAGAGAAAAAACGATTTCACAATTATTAGATAAAAATATTTCAATTGCGACAAATCATAATTTACCAGGCCATTAAAAATGACAGGAAAGAAATCTAACCCTTTAACATTACTTTTTCTTTAAAATTAGCCTTAGAGTCAATGACCCATCTCTCTTTAATCAATATTGCCAGTATGAGATTAACTGAAACATCAGGGTCTTTTCTATATTAGAACTGATTCAGGAGTGAAACAAAATATAGTTTGCAGTTATTATAACTTAGGAAAAATGAGATGTCTGACGTATGTTCTCAGTTTCCTAAACAGTTAAGCACACTGCTCAATAGTGAAGGCTAGAAGTTCGATATAAATATACCTCTAAGACTTCTTGGGGCTAAAACATACAAGTAGGGAGGATTCATACAATGTGTACATTTTTCATCAGCAGTTGCAGTATTCCACATCAGCAGCTACTTCTCAAAACTGTGAGGCAGCCCTGCGTGGACCAGACAGCAGCAAGGGGAACAGGCGATGGAGGCACGGAGAGGGCGCCCAGCTTCTCCCACTACAGCCAGGCCCACCTCGGTCCCTGGTTCGAAACCTGACAGCCCACCCTGAGCCTGGACGAGGTCTCCTAACAGCCTGTGGAGAGCCAGATTTAAGGCTTTCGACTCGTTGCAGATGGAGTGGTATTTAGCATCTAATCTTTTTTTTAATTAACGTTATAGAGGTGACAACGGTTAGTAAACTTACACAGGTTTCAGGTGTACATTCTGTAATACATCATCTATACGTCACATTGAGTGTTCACCACCCAGAGTCAGAGCATCTAATATTTATTTTATTATTTATTTATTTACTTATTTATTTATTTTTAGCTGAGCTATCCTGCTACCTGTTGGCAGCTCAGCGGCAGCTCAGCTCGGGCCGGGAATCGAACTGCTGTTGCTCAGAGCTTGCACTCTTGAGCGAGCTCTTAACCAACTGAGCCACTCGGCCAGCCCCAGAGCATCCAATCTTTAGAGGCGGTTTCCGGAGCAGCTCAGTCTGTCCCATCACAGGGTGTTTCAGGGCCTCCCGGAGGGAGGTTCCCAAAGTCGGGGGCACTACTGAGCACGTTTCCATAGCCCCGGTGCCAGGCTCACCTCCGAGTGGACTCTCTGCACGTGGGACTGGAGATTTCCTTTCTGAGAAAAGGCAGCAGGACAAAAGGCACAGGCGTGGGGCTTTTCACCTGTATGCTTAATCATGTGGGTCTGCAGCGCCCCCTTCTGGTTAAAGGCTTTTCCACACTCACTACACTTAAAGGGCCTTTCACCTAGAGAGGGAGGAAAATGGTCAAACAAAACCGGTACAGTGAGAGCATCTGCCGGATTAAGAGAGGAATACACATGCTACCCACATGCACGACCCCAAATCACCCCTCTGGCCAGAACGCCTCCCGCAACTGTAGACTCATCCACCCAACTGCCCACCCCAAACCTCAAAATGAACACCAAGATACAGAGCAAACAATGGAAAGCCAGGATTAAGTTCCAGCACATTCCCCTTGAAGCCACAGCCTCAGCCATCTGCAGGTAAGCGCACTTCGTACCTGTGTGGATCCTAATGTGGCGCGTTAGCTGACTGGGCTTCTGAAACGTCTTCCCACAGTGTGGGCAAGAGTACGTGAAGCCACTCCTGTCGACGTTCCGATTGTACGCCCGGGACACCCTGGTGCAAAATGGGGGAGGGGGCTCATTAAGTCGTCTCCTTTGTATCACAAGGTCCAGAGTAAAGTCGCACTTTGGACTTTAAACTCATGAAAGTTTAGCTGTCATGAGAACATGTCATGAGAACTTTAGTGCGAAAGCGATCCCGTGTGTGTGTGTGTGTGTGTGTGTGTGTGTGTGTGTGTGTCTCCTGCACGCGCGCACACACACACACACATATTAGTTTTGTGTATGCAGTATCATAAAACTTCATCTTTTCCATAGTTTGTTGGGTTTTGGGGAGGAGCAGGGTGCAGCTATAATTCTGCAGGCCATGAGTCTGGGCTGCTCCCCATCCCATGCTCTCAGTGCCACTTAGATGCGCTGATCTCCCCAGGGTCACCGCCAACAGCTCTGACGCCGCCTCGGAGCGCCAGCCCAGCCCTCTAACTGCTCCACC
The DNA here is from genome assembly GCF_001890085.2 of Hipposideros armiger. NCBI lineage: Eukaryota > Metazoa > Chordata > Mammalia > Chiroptera > Hipposideridae > Hipposideros > Hipposideros armiger. The sequence continues at coordinate 1,797,190 of NW_017731427.1, forward strand.
TCCTTCCTCGGGGACAGCTCGGTGGTGGCTCACACCTAGCTGGTCACAAACAGAACTCTTACTTTATTCCCCACCTACCCCTCTCTGTGACGGGAAATGGCAACTCCCAGCTGGGCCAGTCTCAGCCTGAAGAGTCACGCCGGACTCTGTCCTCTCCCTCAGCCCTGACCTCAAGTCCCTCTCTAAGAGCTGCTGGTTTCACTTCAAAACACCCCCCAAAGATGCTCCCATCTTGCGTACTGCAGCCACCACAATGGTCGTAGGACAGCGCAGCCTTCCCGCTTACTGGTCCACCAGTCTGCCCAGCACATCCCAGCCAGCAGCCATGAGGTCTGGGCAGCCCAGTCCCGTGTGTAAAACCCTCTGATGGCTTCCACTGCACCCGCGATGGAAACCTCATTCCCGGGTGGCCGCCCAGGTCCTGAGCCCCAGGCCGACTCCCTCCCGTCCCCGCGGGCTCCCTTCGGCCCGGACCAACGCAATTTCACCCCCTCTCACCATGACCACTCGCTGAAATGGTCACACTGACTGACCTGTTCACTCCATCACTGTCTGTGTGCCCTACTCTAGGATAGCTCCGTGAGCATGAGGCCATCTGTCTGGCTTGTCCCTCGGCCCCAGAGACTCAGGGCCAGTGTGGTGTAGCGCATAATGGTCACCTACATACCTGCAGTCACTTCTCCAAAGCCTCTGGAGACACCAACTGTGCCTGTGTTGACACTTCATCAAAAGAAAAATCTAGTGTGTGCTGTGCATGCATTATATTTGGGGGCTTAAAAAAAACTGAGATTGTCAAGTATTAGGTGGGCACCGCCTCAGTCAGTCAACAGGCGCAGGAAGGGGGCTCAGATGCGGATCACACGGAGATGTCGGCCCAGTGCCCACGTGCAAAGCCTGCGAGCACCTTATAAACTTTATTACTAGTGTGGGGCTTGTTGTGCTGTTGTTCAAAAGCACCGAGGTGTGCTGGGATGATGACACGCTGAACTGACAAGGCAGCGTCAACAAGGTCGCTGAAGGTGGCTGTACCGTTTGTCGGAGAAATTGGCTCAGGAAGTGACAAGTGACCATCAACGTTCTCTAACTTGAACACAAAGGGCCAGGGAGGGTTCTGCATTCAATTTCATGAAGAAAAGGAAACATCAGTAATGATGTATCATCAGGAATAGGCCAAGTATGAAACTCTGAGAGACACACTGCACTGCAGTAGGAATAAATGTATATACGTATTGAAATACAGGCATGGTTGCTAGTATATTATGAGCTCCAAAACCAGACTCGGGGTTTAAGCCCCTAATGCTGTAAAACCTTGGGAAAGTTACATGGTCTCTCTTTTTCACTTAGTTTTTCTCATCTCCAAAATGGGGACAGGAAAGCGCCTGGCCTGATAGGGGTGTTTTACACATACATTTATATACAAGCTAAGCAGTGTCGGACACATGCATTCTAAACACTTAGGCGGTGTAGATAAACCAACCCATTAAAAAGGGAGCTGCTTTGGCCCTTGTGAGTCCACTTTACACGCTGTTACTGCCCATAAAACATACTCCCTGTGCCTCGTTCTTTAACCTTCAAATCCAGCTACAACTTTCTACCTGTACAGCTTGACAGCGATTTTTAGTTGCTGAGCTCATCTTTGCTACTGTAGATGTGATGACGCATCACCGAGGCCATCCGGGCACCCCAGGTGGCGGCTGTGTCCTGGCGTCACAGCAGCATGCCATCCAGCCCCAGCACAGGCGCGCACCTGACTTTGTAATGCGTCTTCGTGTGCTCCTTCAGCTGCGCGGACGTGGCGAACTCCCTCCCGCAGGCCTTGCACGTGTGCACGCGGTTCTTGGCCAGCTCCTGCCGGTGCTCCTCCATGTGGATGGCCAGCTGGCTCTGCAGGGTGAACTCATCCCCACACTCAGAGCAGATGAGGTTCTGCAGAAGGAAGACATGAGCAGAGCAAGCATTCCAGAACCACACTACACAGTCCTCGCTGTCCATGCACAGATTATACTTCCCTCTGGGACAAACACTCCTTTCACCTCACAAAAATACATCATTGTGTCCAAATATGCATAATATAAATCATTTCGTTGTTGGCAGAAAAAGATGGAAATCCAGGGAAGAGGATGAGAGAATAACACAGTTTTCGAGCAAAGTGAATTGTTACAAGCTGGCTGTCAGTGACCGGCACTTTGTCCATCTGTGCTGTGACAACTTTAGAAGCAGAATGACTGCAGCACCATAAAAGGGTCAGGAAAGAATTGAAGATTATAGTTCCACAGACTATCTGAAGAACATGACAGCTGATCAAGTTTTAAATGGAAACACCTATCGTTCTTTCCATTCATTGTATAGGCAGCTGATGACAGAAAAGTCTGGGACTCTGTCCAGACGTGGCCTACTGAGCCCCCAAGATGGGCCGTCTGAACGGGGCTGTGGAGGAAGTGTGACCTACTCAGAGGATCTCAAAGTCTTACTGCAAAAAAGAAAGAACATAAAACAGCTCAAAGACTTGTAATATTTGAATTATAATATTTTGGGTATATTTTCTTAAGCAAAATATCTTAACATTTATTTCATCTGCTTTTTGAAAACTTTTTCAGTATGGCTCCTGTAACATTAAAATGACTCATTTTCCAATTAGATAACACTGGTCCAGACCAGATGTTGTGGAGTTGGGCCCTGATTCCCCTTAAGGCTGCCAATCACTCACTACCTGTGCATCCGGGTAAATTAGTCACTCCAAGTCCATGGGACGGGGACGTCAGCACACCTGCCTTCACCTAACACTTTAACTACATGATGTCCAGTGCCACGTGAGGGGGCCCGAGTCGTGCACAGCACTGAGGAAGTGCCCAGTAGGGGCTCTGCCCAGTAGGAACTGCTGGCATAATACACGGCTCAGCACATTCACTCATTTGGAATTCTGCATAATTATTTACTTAGATGGTCCTCAAAACATGTCCAAACATGAAGAAAAGATGAGTGTAACCTGCCAATGAACATCACTGTAATTCCCAAATAACGAAATGTACAGCTATTTCTATCCATCAGACTTTCTTCTAATTACTGTGCATAACAGCTTTGGAAATGTATTATTACATGTGTCACTGACACTACGCAGTATCCTTTGCAGAAAAAGACGAGGATGAATGGAATATTTTGAGCAATCTGATAATGATTTCAACTAAAATAACCTTAAATTAGTAGTAATATGTAATAATTTAAGGAAATAACAAATGACTAGATTCTCAGTATCTTGATAATAAAGAAAATTATTTCTTGGAAACTGTTAAAAAGAAAAAAATACAGTAACACCTTGGTTTGCGAGCATAATTTGTTCCGGAAACAAACTACTTGTATTGCAAGACATCGCTCGTTTACGTTAAAATGTATTAGAAATGTTTGCTTGTCTTGCAGAACACTCACAAACCAAGTTACTCACAATCCAAGGTTTTACTGTACCTAATATAATTTGCTGCATCTCTTTAAAAAAAAAAACAGACCTCTGCACTCCTGAATTTTTAAGGCAAAATGTTCATTTTTCACTAACAACGCCACCAAGACACCGCCTTGTAGTTTTGGAATAAAACCTGAGTTTTTACCCTCCCGGTCCCACCCGGTATTCTTCTTGCTCCGGCTCAGATCCATCCTCTTTTTATTTACTTTCTTACGAAATGATCAGATTCGTATTTTCCAAGAGGAAACTACGTGAATCGTGCTTAGAGATCTGTCAGAATCTTCTGAGTGACAACACGGGTTACACACGATCTGCTCACACTGTGAAAGCAGAGTTAAGTATACCCTGGGCCACAGCGGAGACAGGCCACGGAACAGAAGGTTTCGTCCCCGTCGCCTGCTGTATGTCCAGCAAGCCAAGCAGCAGGAAGCCCCTCCCTCGCCCTGACCTGGCAGCACCTGAGAGGTGTTGGGGAGGGGCGCAAAGCCTCCCGGACTGCGCACATTTCCGTTCTCTGGATTTAGAGTTAACATCGAGTCCTCTAGCTGGAAGCAGTGGCTTGCTTCTCCCCTAGAGACAGACGGTGCTGGGTGCCTTCACTGATGGCTAAGCGGCAGGCAGAAGTCATGGAGGACAATGCACGGGATTTTCTAATTCTCTAATCAGATTCCACCCCGCAGAAGACACAGTAACTTTTAAAAGTCAGAGTATAAAGCATGACAGATTCTACCTGCCTTGGGCTCCTCCCCGGAGCACTTGCCCTTCTCGCCTCCCCTCCACAGGGCCCAGGACTGGTCTTTCTCCTGCCTCTCACCGACAGGCACACTTTCCCTTCTCCCAGCAGCCCTCTCGTCTCCAGGGCCCAAACACTGTCCTTGTTCCCGCCCCAGGCCTGAGGAGCCACGCTTTCATTCCTGCAGGAGTTTGCCTTTGTGGACCTCAAAACGGCGCTCAACCCACAAGGTCAACACAAAGACCAGCCTGGAATGCTGCCTTCCCTGGCACCTCCAGCGCCTGGCCCTGTCACAGTCCACGTGTGCGGGCCACCACGACGTCCAATGAACAGGGACAGCTGCCTTTCGTGAGCACATGTGTGAGTGTGTGTGCCTATGCCATGTTCCCAAACATCCGTGACAACCCTTAAGGGAAGAGATTTACTCAGTAAAAGACGTGAATTCCAGCAGTTCTGTGCATTTGAAGAAAATCTTCCCAAGTGATTTAAAACCTACAGTAATTTTTCTGGTTCATTTCCCTGGTTTTGAGATTTATTATATTTTTACAGAGTAAGGACCACTACAGATGTTGGATGATTAATCTCAATTGAGCAGTAAGGAAAAATTAGCTTACAGTGTTCTGTAAGTAAAAACTCAAAACTGGAACACTGTAAACTAAAGAGACAATTACAGCTCATCAGTACACATAAGAAACTATGTTTAGAAATTATTTCTAAGTCAATGTTACTAAAGTAAACATTACGTACAACAAAACGCACCCATTTAAGTGTAACTTTTTACCTCTCTGATCTGTTATGTGAACCCCTGGAAGGCAACCTTAGTCGCATCTCTGAGATTTCAGGGGACACTGCACCAGTGGCCCAGAGTTCCACCTACTTTCGTGTCGTCTAAGCCTCCAGCTGGCCATGCAGCCCACGGCGCCCCGGTCACATCTCCAAGCTTTGTCCGCCGTCCCACCGCCCCAAGCTGCTTGCTCGGCTCAGCTTCAGACGGCCCTTCCGAGGGCTCTGGCAAACAGTAAGCGGTGGACACTTTAGAAAGTAATCCCTTCACTAGCTGCCACGTGCTGAGTTTCTGCTCTGCCCTGGGGTCTGTGTGGGCCATCGCGCATTGGAGAACATTTCCTGGAGGTAGTGCATCGTTAGGTAGTGCTGTTTTCAAGCACTTCCCATCTGTCTTGCAGTTTAGGTGGCCAGACCGTCCGTCCGTCGTCACGGGCACTTCAGAGCTGAGGCCGGCCATTTTCTTCTTCGCTGGCTGCTTACCCCATTCCTGACTCCCCTGCTGCTCTCCTCGTGCCGTCCTGGATTCACTTTTAGAACGTCTCAGAATTCACTGTGATTACTTGTACTATTTTTGAGTGCATTGCTTTGTATGGTTTCCTCGGAGGTGTCTCCAGGTGTTGCACCACATCTGCGTAACCAGCACATTCCGCTGGCATCACACCTTCCCACTTTCAGGGAAGGGCAGAAACCTTGTTTCCACTCAGGTCCTGTTACCCCTCCCTCTTAGGTATAACTGTCCTCAGTATCTCCTCTATGCACACTGAGCACACCAGGTAATTTTTGCTTCAACCATCAAGTAGGATGTAAGAATCCATGAGGAAGAATAATGTGCTATATTCACCCCAGTTTTTATTCTGCTCATTCTGAAAGCTGGTGTTAGTCAGCACTCTCCAGAGACACAGGGAGAGAGCTGTTATCAGGAATCGGCTGGCACGGGTGTCCCGCCATCTGCAGGATGGGCTGGCAGCCTGGGGGCCCCAGGAGGTGGTCAGCGGGAGGAGGCCCATCCTTATCAGGAAGGCCTCCAACTGACTGGTTAAGGGCCACCCACAACACAGGGGGAAGTCTACTTAATGTTCGCTGATCTGAATAGTAATCTCATCCGAAACCCCCTCCAGGCTGACCACAGAACTGACCATTCACTGTCCTTTGCGTCCTGGAGTCCCGGGCCGCCTCCTGTTACCTCTTCCGTTCTGTGCACATAACTTCCTTTAAGGGGAAGTCTGCTAGCAACACATCCTGTGAGTTTTCCTTCATGTGAAAATGTCTACTTCCCCTTCATTCCTGAAGGCTAATTTCACCACATACAGAATTCAAGATTGACAGTTCTTTTCCTTAAGAATTGAAAAACGTGCGGCCTCCTTCTGGCCCATGGATTGACGAGAGGTTCACTGTCATTCGAACTGTGATGCCCCAGAGGCAGTAGATCTTTACTCTGCAGCCTTTCAAGGTCATTTCTTATCTTCAGTTTTCAAATGTTTATGATGCGTCTTAGTGTAGATTTATTTGGGCTTATCCTATTTGGATTTATTAAACTTCATGATTGTGTAATTTATACCTTATACCAAATCTGGGTCATTTTCTTCAAATATATATTCAACTCCACACTCTTTCTCCTATCCTACAAGTCCTTTGATACAAATGTGGGATCTTCAAAGTTCCCTGAGGCTCTGTTAATTTTTTCCAATCGGTTTTTTTTTCTGTTGTTTGGCTTAAGTAATTTCTGTCGATCTGTCTCAAGGTTCCCCAATCTCTCCTCTGTCTTCTCCATTCCACTGCTGAGCCCTTCAACTGAGCGCTTTATTTCAACCACCGGATTCCTCAGTTCAACGATTTCCCTTTGGTTCTTCTATCTTCCATCTCTTCTACTTTTCATTTGTTTCAAGACCACCCGTTAGGCATTTTACAGTGGCTGCTTTAAAGTCCTTGCCAAATAATCGCAACATGCGAGCCATCTGCTATCTATTCTCACTGGAGTTGGGACCACTGGTTCTTGTCATGAGGAGCGATTCTCAGTTGCTTCCTGGACATTCGGGGTATGAAGCTGGGAGACTTGGGAGCTTATCTTATCTTTCAGCGACAGTCACCTGTTTACACACAGCACAGAGCCGGGTGGGGGCAGAGGCTCTCCTCGCAGGGCCCCATGATCCCACGGGGGGGAAGCACATCTTGCATCACCTGGTTACATCTCACTGCTGCCAAGTGGGCTGGGGCTTGGCTCCCCATGACCCGCTGACACTCCTCCGGCAGGAAAGCAGAACCTGCCTGCTCCTGCGGGCAGAGGATGAAAGGTGCGCTACCTGCTTGGCTCTACTGACACCACTGGGGTGGGATCTGGGTGCTGCCTCCTTTTGCCAGATGGATGTGCAATTAGCTCCGTACTTAATCCCAGGGAGTCAGGGGATCAGAGGGCCGTCTGCTTCTCAGGGCCGGGGGCCAGGATGGGGTGGCAGGTCACTCTCCACTCAGCCTGGCTGAGCACTTCTTTGGTTGGTATTTGGCTGGAGTAGGGTGGGCATCATCAAAAAGATTTTGTTGTTAGACCATATTTTTGGCACTTAGGCTGAGGGGACCCTGTTCTCCTTGGAGTGTTTTCACCTATGCCTGTTGGCAGAAGGCCACACGCTTCTCTAGCACTCTGATCAGGTGTCCAAGAGGAAAAACAGAAGCCCAGGGAGCTCACTGCCACATTGTCCCTCAGTCCTGAAACCCTCGGCCACCTGCCTTCCTTCCGCCTTCCAGAGTCTCTCTCCATCTGCTGGTTGTGTTATCTTTACATATCTCCATCTTGGCTGGAATCTTGTAGGTTTTTTAAAATGTGACTAAAGGCCAGTAATTATTCCTGTAGTTATTACTAATATACCATATTCAACTCAATGAACTGAGAAACAAAAGCATACAAAGTAGACAAAGATAGCCAAAAGTGTATTATTTGAATATATGTGGGAAAGGTAACAACTGTGTTCCAATAGCCGGTCTTCTCTGCTCACACAGTGAGAGAGGTCTTAGCTGAGCACGTGGCTACGACGACAAGCTCTCCTTCCCAGCCCTTCTAACTACAAGGTGACCCTGCATGGTGACTGCGCCCTGTGCCGTGGGCAATCAGCAGAGCTGATAGCCAACTTCTGGATTGTGCCTCTAAGGGGCAGGAGTGTGTCCCCTTCCTCCCTCTCTGCATTGCAAACCATGTGACAGAAGTAACATTCAAAGAGACAGCAGAGTAAGTGGAGTCCTGGACAATCTCAGACAACACCAGACTGCTGGGGGAGAGAAAAAATGAGCCTGCACCGTACTATAACCGCTAAAAACGGAGCACCCTGTTTCACTAGTGTCGACACGTTTTCCCATCTGGAATAAGCACAGCAAAGGTGTTTTTTGAACTCTGCTCCCGCAAAATGCCTGGCCCTGAACCGTTCAGCGTGGGGTTGCTAAGCTCAGCTTACTGACTGTCACGTTCCAACTTCCAGAACCCTTCTCCGCGTTGTGCCAAGACACTAAGGCGTGTCACAGCTCTCATTACCGGCTTCAAACCACAGTCATGCAGAAGCATCTTTCCTGACCAGCCCACCCTTTTCTTATCCTACAATTATTTGTTGATCTGAGAAAGAATCTGTTCTATTCAAGGAGAGGGAAATAGAAAGTGGTTTCATAGCAATAAAAATGTAAAGTCAACTGGTTTCAGGAAACACACTTCTCAAAAGCCTTTTGGGAAAAAAAAAATGAGTGAAAAACTGTGGAATGTTTACATTCTTACAACCACAATAGTTAAAGAACAAGACAGCTGGAGTTTAACCGATAAACCAAGCGCTCAGCCGAGACCAGGCAGCACCAGCTCCCATCTCAGCTGCCTGCACCAGGAGGGGGCTCCCCGCCCAGGAGGCCACGTCAGAACAAAGCTAAAGAACAACAATAGAAAACGGACAGAAGCAAATGAAGTAAATAGCAGACAGTCATCAGAAGTGGGAGGATCATGAGCTCCATTTCGGGAAACAATCTGGAAAAGAATTTAGAAGAGAAAAATATAATGAGGGAAAGATTTTGGAAAAACCTAAGAACTTCGGGACATGACGAATCACTGCTATTTCTCTTTTCAGTTAGGAGGAAGTCAGAGTCAATGTTTCAAGGTACATCTGATGAAATGCTAGACTGGAGCATGCAAACCCACTGTCCTGGTGACCTGTGTGGATGGGTCTGAGGCTAGAGAAAGTGCAGCGGCCTTGGCGGAAGAGCCACATCTGCCCCTTTCCTGTCACCCTGAGGGTTGGGCCCCCCAGAACGTGCAGTGTGTGTAGAGCTGCTTCAGCCTTCTCACCGTGTGTGACCCCACTGAGGGGACGGACACACACACACGTTCCCCTCGGCTTACCCAGCCTAGACCACACACTATGTCCCGTCAACTCCCCCGCAGTCCTGACCCCCTTGCTATTCCATGGCACACACGTCACACATCCCAACCTTGATGCAAATGAGCACCTCCACTCGTACCCAGGCTGATGGGCAAAGTGAGGGAAGCACACGCTCCACACCCACCGACATGCACGGGTCAGTTCTCAGCACGACCCACACACTTCTTACACGTAACACAGCCCATGCATCTGTCCCATCAGGCTCTGCTCCCATTTTCCAAAACAGGGTCCCACATCCGTCTCCAAGCACCTCGTTGTTCTGAGGAGACACAACAGTGTCTCCATTTCAGAGGGAAAGCCAGGCTACGCGGCCATGGTCCTAACTGGGAGCGAGGCACTCAATGCACCATGAAAATGGCAGCCGTATCAGGGAGCCTGGGGAGGGCCGACCTTCTCGCAAGACTCAACAACTGTGCGAGGCCACACAGACGGCTAGCTCGACGCAGCTCAGTGTCAGTGACATCCCATTTCTGTGCAGCTGGGTTCCACAAGATGCTGTGTTACACAGCAGGACAATCGTGCGGACCAGGAGATTCCAGGGCCTCGAGAGCAGTACAGCACCATGTCATGTGTGCAGGGCCTCAAATGGCCAGTAAGTTATTAAGACGTAAATACTTCTCAGGCTGCTGCAATCTAATGACTTAATAAACAGAACTCGGAGGTTTTGGCCTCAGTGAAAAGCTGACTGAGACACTAAGCCTGTGGAAGCTGTGGGCTGAAAGGGGAATGCTGGGAAATCTGCTCGGAAACAGTGGAAGTGCCTCAGTTCCGCCTGACCTGCCCTCTCAACTCCGTCCGAACCAGTTGTCACCCTTCTCCTAGGGTCACAGGGAGAGCTAAGTCTCCTATTCGAAACTCACCCTACGCTTCTCAGTCACCCATTGTCCCTCCGGATGGGGACCTCTGAAGATGGATTATTGCAGCAATGCTCAATTCCTGTGTGTAAGTGACAAAGAGGAAAGCGTCCTTGTTTTTAGGGGACGTATACGTAAAGTATTTGGAGGTGAAGTAGGAATATGATGTCTGCAACTTACTTTAACTGGTCAGAAATGGCAGGGATGGTGGGGTGAGAGCTGGGAAATTTTACCAGCTGGTAAATCCAGGTAAAGCGTTCATGGTCTTCCAGTATTCATTGTACCCTTTTTACAAGTGTGACATTTTTCAAAATAAAAAACTTAGAGGGATATGCTATCACTATATATTGTGATGGCAACCATCAAAAGGTGATTTTATTTTATTTTTTATTTTTTTAGCTGAGCCATCCTGCCACCTGTTGGCAGCTCAGTGGCTGCTCAGCTCGGGCCAGACTCGAACTGCTATTGCTCAGAGCTCAAACTCTTAAGCGAGTTCTTAACCAACTGAGCCACTCGGCCAGCCCAAGGTGATTTTATTTTAAATGACCCATGTGGTACTAGAAATCAAAGCAAAACAAAACAAAATCTTAGGACACAATTGTAATTTGTAGATGAGGTTGTATAACTGAAAACCCAAAGAAAACCTGGTAGGATGGCAGGCTACAAAACTAATATACAAAAATACACTGCTTTCCTCCAGTCCAATAACAAATAATATATAACTGAAAGACCTCCCTCCAGAATGATATTAATAAAAATCTTAAAACATTTAAGAATAAATTTAAATAATGTACTGAATTCATAAGAACAAAACATTACTGAGTGATGTTTTGACAATATCAATTTTGTAAACATGTTCAACTCTCCCCAGGAACAATCTAAAAATTCAGTGCAATCAAAATAAAAACACGAACTGAAGTTTAAGTAGGCAAAACTCTACAGTTCACATTCATACAGCAGGAAAGGAAAGTCAGAAGCATACAACCATTTGCTTAGCAGTACAAAGAGAAGCTCAGCAGACAAACCAGAAAAACGAGAAGGTGCTTGGCCTCCTGCCGCAGGCAAGGCCCAGGGAGCCGGTGGGGTGTCTTCTCTGAGCGAGTCTGGTTTGTAGCGTTCTGTCTTCTAAGAATGAACTAATATCCAAACAGCCATAACCCAGCCGCCCATTTTGCAATCGCTCCTCCGCTTTGGGCTGCCTTGGAGATCACACTGAGCTTCCCCTAGCTGCGGGCTGCGGTTCGGGAGGATGGGACAGGGGAGGCCTGACATAGCAAGCCGACTGCATCAACGGCCTGCGCGCACTTCAAACCCTGTCCTGCGTGGTGTGGGCCATGCAGCCACACCGTGAAGGAATTTCGGAGGAATACAGGATGGAGCAAAGGGCTGAAGGAACGCGCTGCCACTGTTGAGAGCTCGGGTCCTCACTGTGCAGGATGGGACATGCACATCCAAACTGGGGAGGCATGCAGGAGCCCCAGGGTGGGCTAGGATTGGAGGTGTCAGTGTGACCTCGGGGTTTCTAGAAAGGGTGTGTGTCCTGCACTGTGTGTGCACTGCCCTAGAAGACACGGTGGGTTTAAAAAAATCACTGTTGACTTGGGAGTATGTCTAAGCACATCACTAAGACCAGGATCTGGATGTGAATACATTGAAAATTCGAGTACTTAACAATTTAAAGACTTACTGCCAAGACAAATAAAAAGCCAGGGATCAGAAAAGACTTCTATCACACGGGGCAGAAAAGCTAGCTTCCGTGTGTGTAGATAGCTGGCACAAATCTACAAGAATGGACCAATAATCCCAACCCACTCCCTCCAAATAAGGAAAGAAAATGAAACCACAGAAAACCTACTAATGGCTAAATAAAATGGAAAGATGTAAACATCACTCATAATTAAGGAAACACAAATAAAAACAACAAAAACATACCATCTTAAAAGTACCAGATTAGAAAAGACAAGTCTTATAACACAGATACTGAGAATGGCATGAAGAAAAGGGCATTTTCATACACTATTGGCTGGAGTATAAATTGATCAAACCTCTTTGAAAACCATTTGACAATATCTATCTTTATTTATCAATATCTATCAAAATTCTAACTTTACATCTGCTTTCACCCAGCAGGGCCACTTCTAGAACCAGACCGTTCTTTGTGGGGAGGCGGGAGGGGAACTGAGGGATGTTTCAATGCATCCCTGGCCTCTAGTCCCCAGACGCCACCTCATCCCCTTCCCGCAGTAATGACCACCACCAGCATGTCCTCCGGGGTTCCAAGTCGCCTGCCGTGAGACCCACTGCACTGGCCCACGTGCCAAACACTAAGGACATTTGCTCACTGGGGCTTTGTTTGTAGATAAAAACAACCCGTGTGTCTGCGCAGAGACTGTTGACCATGACACAGCCGTACACAATGTGAAACCGTGTGGCTGTTACAAGAAGACCGCTCTCTGATGAATAGGTGTGTAACAACTCCTAAGACACAGGTAACTGAAGAAGAAAGGCACAGATGACCCGGCTGTCTCGGTGGGGTGCAGAGGAGGCGGATATGCAGAGTCCCCCTGAAAGGCTATTTAAGGAAAGCCACTAGAAGTTGCTTCCAGGGGACTGGAGTCGGCTGATGGAGATCTAACCCCTCCCTCCCTACACCCTTCACTACTGTGTGACGCCTTACTGCGTGCGTGCAGTACTTATTCCAGCATACCATGACATGCCAGCATTGAATGCAAACACTTTGTTCTAAAAGCAAAGCCGCAGCCACTTCTGAACAGCACTGGAGCTAAGGGATGACACGGCTCACACTGCCGGGACATAACATGACGTTCTATAAAGAGCTGGGGAAACAGATTTTGTGAATTCCATAAATCCAGCCATAGGAATCTATCCTAATGACATAATTAGATATATACTAAGATGCAGTATTTGCAATATTGAAAAGGCACCAACAACTCAAAGTTCAAATAATAAAGGAAATTATTAACTACCATTATGCTATGTCCACATGCTGAAGATGGTAACAAAGTAGCGGAAAACTGACATGGGGAAAAAACTCATGAGGTGGCATATGCAAAGGGGAAGGATACAGTTACAATATGTGCTAGGAAAAGGCAGGTTACAAAACCGCCTGTCCAGTGGCCTAGCTTTTTTTGTATTAAAAACTATTTTTAAACACATAAATGATCATGGATAGCACGTATAGCATAGCAAAAAACAACTTTTGAGAGACTCTACAACTGGTGTGGTTACTGGTTCTTTCAATGATGTTACTTTTGTTAATCTTTACTTTCTAACTTCTCCCAAAATAAACATGCATTACTTACATAATAACATTTAAAAAGATAAAAATATTTTATATTAAAAATGAAAAACATGTATAAAAATACACAAACCTATATAGAAAGTGTGAACTCAATTTTTAGGATTCAAATTTTACATGTGCAATTTAAATACTGTATTTATTTTTTGTCTCAGGAGAAGACTACACCAAATCGTTATGTGTAATCAAACCTTGATGGTAGAATTAGAGGTGACTTTTGTGTTTTCCTTCTTACCTTTTGAATTTTCCTAATTTTCTATAATAATAATCGGGGTGGGATGAATTTTCAAAGCAAGTCATTTATACTTTAAATTTGGCCCTTGCACCCCAGCAACAGGGAGGCGTCTTTCTCACACGTCCCCAGTGCCACCCTGTCCCCCTCAGAGCTGTGCCGAGGCTATGCCTGGGCCCTTTCAGGGCAGTTCACCTGTGTGTGAGCTGCTTTGCGTCTCATGAATTTGTTCTCTTCTCCCAAATGCCCACATGGCAGGGGGTCCAGGAGCCAAGCAAGCAGATTCTGCCATCTTCAGGGGCAGAAATTTATAATACTTTTGACCTCTACAGATTCTTACAAAATTATTTTCTGTTAAAAAAAAGGGGGTGGGGCTCTTCTAACCACGGTAGACATATTTTGATCCTCCAAATACACTACCCATGAAAATGTCTGTACCCTAATTAATATGGCTGGAAAATAAAATATTTCATCAGTGACCTGGAGATTAGCCAAGACAAATTTCATGGTAATGAATTCCTTGAGATCTATAGGACTGGCTTTTTAAACTAGCTGGTACCTAACATCATCCTAATGGTTAGATGCATTTTAAAAATCCTGTAACAGAATGCAGGTTGAAATAATTACCTCTTCCTTCTCGTGCAGCATAATGTGCGCTTTGAGACTGGCCACCCGGGAGAATTTCTTGTTACACACAGGACAGGTGGGGTCTTCCCCATTGTGAGTACACTTATGAAGGGTCAGGTTGAATTCAACGTTAAACGTTTGCGGGCACTGGTCACATCGATGTGGCTATTGGGAGAGAAAAGTGAAGAAGCCACTGAAAGACAATCTTTCCACGGTGAAAGTCACTCAAATATTAACAAGGACCAGAGTCCACAATCATCCCTGGGCACTTTGACGTCTGTCCTGGACCTCCAGTCAGTAGCTCCGAAACCCACACACAAAGCTCCTTGAGGATGTCTCCAGGGACCGTCAGGACGACCTCACATCTATGCAGGAAAAACTGCACAGGACAGGCTGCGTGCAAAAGTGTCAGGACGCAGACTATGGAAACAAACATGAGACTTCAACTCATAGGGTGCGATTTCCCCTTTTCTGACCATCCTCTGCTGTACACAGACTCACGTCAAGTAAAATAAGTGATTGTGAACATGTGACTATGAACAGAGTTGCTGAGGTCGCGCTGACATACTCCCCAAATGGAAGGTGCTCTGTCACTTCCTTGCAGAGATAATCCCTGGCAGTTACTGCTGTCCTAGCGAGGAGGAAGGCGGCTTTTCAGATTTCAGCCTGGGAGGGGACGCCAGTGGGAGCCGCTGTGAGCATGTATTATCACGCTCACTGGAAGGAGAGTGCAGAGGGTCGAGTCCTGGTCTCCAGACAAGAGCTCCCTAGTGATGTTCGGGCCTCAGATGGCTCACCTTCCTAGAGGAAAGCCGGCGACCACTTTTTAATTGGGGTTCCAACTGCCACTTTCCATCTATCGGGCAAATCATCCCATCAAGGCACTAACATTCCCCCGTCTCCCCAGGGTGCACTGCAAAAAAGGTGCACCTCTACCTGAGGCCGCCCTGCTCACTGCTGAGACACAGTGAACACACTCAGAAGAGCACTGATGGCGCCAGTGCCCCGCTGGAGAGAATAACACCAAGAGAGGCCAACTCTGTGCGGAGTCACACAGAAATCGGAACTACTGAACACGGGCAGATTTGAAGATTATTTCTTTCTCCATTCTAAATAACCTCAATACGTAGGCTCACGACACACGCTCTCACTTTCTCTCATTACCTAACAATAGCTCACAATACAATTACAACGAAAAACAAAATGCCACAATATTTATTTATGTGACCTAAAATGCTCCACAGTTTAGGAATCTAAATTACAGGGAAACATCGTCTCTTGCACATGGACTGCACAGCACCTGTGGTGTCATTGCTCACAGCTGACACCCTGTTAAGCATACGTACCTTGTCATTTCGCTCATGATCCCTCATGTGGCGTTGAAACTGGGACTCTTTTGGAAAAGACAGCAGACAGATTTCACATTTGTGGAAGTTTGGGACTTGGTACACATAATTAGTGTTGTCCGCGTTCAATGTTAAAACTCCATCTATAAAATTGTATAAGTACAGACAATAAATACCAGTGGTTATTCTCATCGCATAAATAAAACCAAATTATTTGGTTATTGTTTAGAAACCAAATCATGTTAGAGATTTATGAGAGATTTTAGATGAAGTGAATGGTATCTGAAATTGTTTAAATGGATATGCTCGTAAGTTGGAAACGAGAAACGTCGAAATGAGTGAGACGCAGAACAGAGAATCCTGAATCCCTCTTAGTGGGACTGGCAGGGACCTGGAACTCACTCCTGCAGCTGGATACGCACATTCACACAAAGGCCTTGATGTTCTTAACCTGCCAGCTGGTTGCTGTCATTTCAAGGTCACTACAAACCCTGGAGGCGGTCCCCCTACGTCACTTGGGGTTCATCAGGAATCCACACAGGCGCCTAAATCACTCAGTAAACAAAGTGTAAAAGCTACCTCACTGATCCAATCTAGTGTGGAAAGTGCTGCAGAGCAAGCGTCGGTGGAAAAGAGAAAGACTGCGTTCTCCCAGGGAGCTGAGGGAGAAGGTGGCTTCAAGGCTTTGGATAAACCTCGGGTCTCACACTGGGCGTGCATATACCCATGTAGGTAAGTGGCTAACACTTAAAAGCACCTTCAAATAAGAATAACAGTGTAATAATCGCAAAAATTTGTCTAGAATGTCATAAAATAAAGATGCCCGAAATCTCTACAATTCTTTAAAATAATTTGGGCATGAATATATAACATACTAACATACAAAGATTAGAAATATGTCACATACGACTCTCTGTTCAAATGTCACGCAGAACATTATAACTCAGAAATGTGGAAATAGGGTAGGGTTAATTTTAAGACTCAAGAAAGTTTCTATTTCTCAGACACAGCCGTGTGCTAGTAATGAGAAGCCAGGTATTCCAAATTTCTAGACCTTTCCATCCCTCTTGGGGAAACAGCCTGCAGTTCCCAGTCCAGCCTGCAGCCCTCTGCGCCCACAGTACAACCTGGTCAGAGCAGGAACTGACCCCACAGGATGGGAAGGGGTGGAGCAGGCACTGGAGACAGCTGGCAACAGCTTCAAAAATCCTTCTGGCACATTTGCCAGTAAAGCAAACTCCAGTTTTGAAAATACTAATGTAATTCAAAAGACTGCAGCTTCATTCATAAGATGGGCCTAAGGAAAAGATACACATACTTTTTATTCTATTTATTCTGAACTATATCCACATACTATTCAAAGACCATGCTTTCAGAGTTCCTGCATTAAACTAATAATGAAATGTTTTATGACTCCCCAGGCCCAAATAAAATGATTGTTGGGACCAATTCAATTGATGTATTATGATTCCCTTTGGAAAACTTTTTACTATGGTAAGAAATAGTTTAGAGGTTAGGAAGGCACAAGTAAGATGTCTGTTGAAAACTGTGTTTCAAGAACTCAGCAGCAAGTGTTTTAACCTGACGGTTGAATGCAGTAATAAAAGAGTACCTCAAATTAACTTCTAAAATGCAAAATTAAAAAGCTATTTCAGTATGCAGAATGAAACAATTTTCATAGCCTCTATGCTGAAACTACTAATGTGTTACCCAAAAATAAGAAGGGATTTAATTAACTGCAAGTGATAAATAAAACCCGAAGAGACAGAAACTATACATTTAAAACTGAAAAATGACATTGTTTTGCTTATGAATTAAGACTTTTCCAAAAAACGTTTTCTATCTTAAGGAAGAAGATTTCTCTCCTTAACAAAGTTCAAAACATAATAAAATTATTTTCCCTTCCCCCAGTGATTAGATGATATTAATTTTGTTCAAAGACAAACCTGAAACAATAATTCAGATTAATTAAAGTAACTCGAGGGGGGGAAACACGTTCCATTTTCCATGCTGTGCGTGAATTTAAAGTCCACAGCATCTTCAAACCCCCACTTAGCACTGAGGGAGCACACTCGGTCATCATCGTGACCGTTCCCTTTGCACTGAGAAAGCACGAAGCCTTTCTCCCCAGCTGAGGTGGGCTGCTGTCACCCACACTTTGCTTTCTTTCTGTGCAGAGCTGGCCCTTCTGGGCAGCATCCTAAACCTCAAAATAAGCCCTTCTGTCCATCACACCTTCGTGTTCATTCAAATTTCTGGTACCCAGAGTATCTGTTGTTCAGAAAGGGGTCTAAGAAATGGTGTATTCTTAGGCAGGGGCTCTTAACCTAGAGGAGGCCACAGGTGGGCTTCAGGTACTGCTGAACCCTGCACAATTACACGCAATTACTGCCCATCTGTGCACACGTCTATTGTCCTGGGGGGCCATCGCATCTTGAGGGGTAGGCACCTAAGCGGGGCATGATCAGAGAACGGCAGCCTCTGAAAGGCCAGCCCTGCTGAGACACTGCACCTTTAAGAAGCAGCTACAAGTGCTCCGGAGACGTGGGCCTCACAGACTCGCGCCATTTCCCAAATCCCAATAAGCATGTTCTCTGTAGCTCCCTCCTCCACACATGAAATAAGCACAAAGCTACGAGCACTAAGCAGCACTCAAGTCCTAGAGTGCACCCCGAATGACGTTTTTCCACTATTTGCTTCTGCCCTGAGAGGACAGGGGCTGGATCCAGACTTCACTGGTGCAAGGGAGACTCAGGACATAGCATTCCAAGCAGTTTCCCAGTCAGTCACCTCGCGCACGAAGACGTGCCCGTTCTCTCCAACCAGTCAGCCTTCCCGCTACCGAGAACTCAAATTCACTACCAAAACGGATCACAAACTGATTGTACGAAGATCAGAAATTGATTGAGCAGCTTCATTTGCCCTGAGAAAAATTTAGAGACTTTTTTCAAAATCAATTTAACTATTTATGTCACTAGAGATCCTAAATAGTATATAATGCTTGTCTGTCTACCGCCCCCCAAATATTGGGTCTTCAGAAAAGTCATGACGCATGTTTGCGACAAATGGCACTAGTTCATTTTTGGAAGTACTAGAGTCATTCGTATCTATGTTATTGCTACATCATTTGACAGCCGACAGTTCTAGCTTCATTCTAAAAAAAAATTGAGTGATTTGGTTGAATTTTGGAGATTTTACAAGTTGAAGATGGAAGACCAAACTGTGCATTTTTGCCATATTTTACTGTTTTACTTCCATAAAGGGAAGAACGCATGCCAAGCTTGTGAAAAGTTGCATCAAGTTTACGGTGACAATGCTTTACAAGAACGTCTGTGCCAATGATGGTTCACAAAATTCCGTGCTGGTGATTTTGATCTCAATGATACTCCTCGGTCAGGGAGGCCCACCGAGGTTGATGACGACAAAATAAAGGCATTAATCGAGTCAAACCCATGTTACACGACACCAGAGATTGCAGAAGCATTGAACATCCATCATTCAAGCATTCATGACCACCTGAAGAAGCTGGGATACGTAAGCAAGCTCGATATTTGGGTTCCGCATGAACTCAAAGAAGGTCATTTGACGGCGCGAATAAACATCTGCAATATGCTTACTAAAAGTGAGGAAAACGATCCTTTTTTGAAGCAACTGATAACTGGTGATGAGAAGTGGATTGTTTACAACAGTGTGGTGCACAAACAGTCTTGGTCCCAACGTGATGATTCGCCTCAAACGACATCGAAAGCAGACATTCATCAGAGGAAGGTTATGCTCTCAGTGTGGTGGGATTTTAAAGGTGTCGTGTTTTTCAAGCTCCTACCAAGGAACCAAACAATCAATTTGAATGTGTACCGTCAGCAATTGGACAGTTTGAACGAATCCATCATCCAGAAACGTCCAGAGCTCGTTAATCGTAAAGGAGTTGTGTTCCATTGCAACAACGCGAGACCACACACAAGTTTGATCACCCGTCAAAAATTCTTGGAGCTTGGATGGGATGTGTTGCCACACCCACCATACTCACCTGACCTTGTGCCGTCAGACTTCCACTTGCTTCGTTCTCTTCAAAACTCCTTGAGTGATATAATGTTCAATTCAGATGAGGCTGTGAATCAGCACCTTGTTCAGTGTTTTGCAAATAAAGACAGGTCCTTCTATGAACGAGGAATTATGAAGCTCACTGAAAGATGGCAAAAGGTTATCAAACAAAACGGGCAATATATCATTGATTGATCTTTGTTCTTTACATAAATAACTGACCTTTGAAAAACAGATAAAATACGTCATGACTTTTCTGAAGACCCAATAATAAAGCCTATCTCAGAGCTGCGCAGACAAAATAAGAAAACGCGTCCAGACGCTCCGGGAAGAGGGCCTCCCGCTGATTCAGGAGCATGGCCGTCTGTGTAAGGCTCCCCTGGCTACTCCAACGGCCTGCCCATCACTCCATGAGCATACTGCTCCATAGCTACACTCAGGCCTGCGCTATATGGCTAGAACTGGATGCGCTATCTCGATTGCTTCTCCCAGACCAGGCCCCGCCAGTCAGGCCAGTCAGATAAATGGCCAATGTCTGTCCTCCCCAACCTAAGAGACCTACGTTGATCTCTTAAGCAAAATGCCTCGCTCTGATACACGTATGATGCCAAATTCATATAAAACCTACTGCATTGATAGCATTCCATGGGTTTAACTCCAATTTGCATGTCCTGACTTAAACTCCTAAGCACTGTGCTTGTAAGCTGTCCATTAACCCTGATGAGGCACTTTGGTATTAAAATGAGAGCTACATCAGTTTCGCTGTCTAAGGTAACAGCTACCCCCAAACTTTCGTTTTTGTTTTGAATAAAAATCTTTCCAGCATGCAGTTGCTCTCTCTTCCACTGCTACCCACAGGCACTGCCCTCAGTTCCCCTTTTCTGTTATCCCCTGAACGCCTCTAAGAACCCAGCTCTCAACCATGTGACCACGTTGCTCCCACTTTTCATCCTCTCACACCACAGTGCTCTCCGAAGTCACCAACTAGGCCTTTGGGAAGTCAGACAGCCATTTCCTGACTTCAAATTGGGACCACTTTGGCTAATCTCTACCATTGTCTCGCTTCTTCTCTGTTTCATTGTATTATTATTAATTATTATTATTATTATTATTATTATTATTATTCCTTTCTACTTTCTCTCCTCCCGTTTTCTACAGCTCTGCACACGCTTGTCAGCATTTGGAGTTTAGCATTCCTGGACGTTTCGGAGGCGCTGGGCCCAGGAACCCTTTCTGCTTCCTCACTGCATCTCCAAAGCCTTGGCAAGGTATGGCACATCACGTGTGCCTAACAAATATTTGCTAAATATTTGGAGACAAGATAAAAGCTAATTTCCCATTGTGTGAAGCTCCCAAGACCAGTACATCTAATTTTCACTTTCTGCCTCACTGACTCATGCCGTCCGTCCACCTCAGAGTTACCTAAATCAGGTCTAATATTTTCCCAACTTGTTATGTACCACTAACAACTCTTATCATGCACACACATGCCTCAGCCATTTGGCTGTTCCTACAAGCGAGGTGAAATGCAGCTCCTCATTTCTTTGTAGAATCTCTCTCGGAAAGCCAAACACGGTGCTAACAGCACCAGCCACATCACCTGCTTTCCTCTGGGAGCAGACAGCGGTCAACTCAGCCGTGCCTGCGCCTAGAGAAATGGGTAGCAAAGGGACGGCTTCTGCACTTCCTGCATTTTACCCATTATCGATTCCAATGGATTTGCCATTAGAAAGGTTATCATCTGGGAATAAAATAGGCTCAAATGGAAAAGTCATCCTCAAGATGTAGTCAAGGGAAGAAGCAGTATGTTCTCGATGCCACCATTTCTTTAAAACATGGAGGGGCAGAGATATACAACGTATTTGCATGTCTGTGTGTGTTATTTCCCTGCAGAAATGGAAAAAATAAGAGCGTTGGTTGCCTGTATAAAAGGCAACTACCGAACTGGGGAACAGAGCTGAGAAAGCAGACTTCCATATATTTAAGTTCTGAACCATTATAATGTAGCACCTACTCAAAAAGATTTAAATTGGAGAGTAAGAAATGGAATTTGCTTGGGGATCAAGGTGAGTCATACACTCCACCCCCTGGTGGTGGAGTCAAGGGAACTAGCACCCCAGAGAACTCAACTCCTTGGCAAAACCCATGATTCGCCAGTGGCAGCGCTAGGAGTGATTTTCAATGTGTAATTCAAGGCTCTCTCCTCACCGGGCATGCTTCCGTGCCTCCCAAGGTCATGGCTTCTGAGACAAGACCCCAGGCTCTGCCTTGTGCCCAGCGTGAAGACAGCAGATGAGCCTGGACTTTATCAACAGCATTCTATCCCAACTGCAAGCCTAAGCCTGTTTAGGCTCTTTCAATATAAAATATGCTCAACTGAGAGCCAAGCCAAGTGCACTATGTGTCAAAAGCAGGAGTAGTTTCAATGAGACAATTATGGTCCAAAACGACATTATTCGAAGACCTGCTGTAGCACAAACAATGAGAATGAGAATAACTCTACTGCTGCTATACATGGTGACACAGCGAATCTCACATACTGACCAAAAGAGGTTAGACCTAAGAAAACATTTGTATGGTCTCATCTTATAAAGCTCAACAAATGGGCAAAAGTAATCTAGGTTGTCAGACATCAGGACAGTGGTTCGTCTCAGGAGGGTACTGACTGCATAGAGCATCATGGGGACTTCTGGGGTCTGCGAATCTCGCCTTCCTTAGAGAATGACACTGATTGGTCACTCTCTAAACAGCCTGTAACTTTCAGACCCTGACCCTAGAATTCTGTTTCAACTGGATGGTGACTCTATAGACACATAAGGTTTTCTTCTGTAACAATTTTAACATACTGTGGTTTTGTTACATTTAAATAATGCGTGTAGCATTTGACTATACATCAGCCTGAGTTTAAAGTCTTTCTTTAGAAATAAAAATGTACTGGTAATAAAAGCAAATATTTGGAAAAAAAACAAAAAAAAACAAACTTCAACCCAGTAAAAAGATGGGAAGACACCAGGCCCAGGCGCTTCCCGCAGCAGACCGGTGGCATTCAGACATAAACCCCTGCTAGCACAGAACTGCGAGCTAAAAGTCCAAGTGAGATAACAGGGCACACACCAGAATGGCTAACCTACGAAGGACACACGACCTCAGTGCTGCGGACACTCCCGAGCACACGGAATGCCCAGACGCTGCTGGTAGGACAGTGAACTGTACAGTCACTCGAGAAAACTCTGGCATGTCCATCACGACCCGGAAGTGCACAGCATCCGCAGCAGCTCTTACCCGAAACGGCCCCAAACCGGAAACTACCCAGACACCTACAGCAGAAAGGGTGGCCTGAACAACAGTGTGACGGTATAACAGGATGCCACACCGCTATGAAAATGAACACCTCTGCTATGTAACAGGGATAATCCCATAAAAACAAATGTAAAATGAAGGAAGTCAGAGACAAATGGGCACATACTCCGAATCCAATTCAGTTCAGAAACAGGTCACACTAACCCCTGGTGTCAGAAGAAGGTTGTTGCGGGGGGGGGTGGTGCAGCAGTAACTGGAGGAAATCACAGGGGACAGGGACTCCTAAGGAAAGACTCACGTGCCAGGTGCTGGTTCATATGAAGCTTCACGTAAAACCCACACTTTTCTGTACAGACGTGCAAATCAAAGTAACCAAACACATCCCTGGCTTATCTTGACAAGCCCTAAGCATTGGTGACGATGACATGACACGGGGTGCCTGGCTCTGTGCCGTGCCCAGCCAGCTGTGAGCAGCGGGCACCTCTGCATCAGGGGTCTGACCCTGACAGTTGAAATTGACTTCTGAATTGAGAGCAGTCTGTCCATGCAGTTCATCAGACTACACAAATTCTCACTTTTGGTCCACTACACCAGTGTCCACCTATGCCGAGATGTCAGGGGCAGGCCCCTCCCAGGGGGCGCCATCTCCGTTCCCCACCTGCCCTCTCTTAGAGGGGGGGAGCCCTGTCGCAGGCGCCGGCTCCCAACCCTGACCACAGAGTGGCATCACCAGGAGCTTTAAAAGCAGTGATGCCTGGGTCCCACCCACCTCACAGGCTCAGATGTCATGGGAACCTGGTGGCCAGGTCACAGGGATCTTTCAAAACTCCCAGGTGATCCCCAAGTGAGCACCAAGGGTGCACACAGGCGCCACGGCCTTGCTGTAAGATGCACAGCAAGTTCCAGGACTTAGACAGCTTTGCAAACGCTGCCTATTCCTTGCACCGTCACTGTCTTCACACACAGAGACAACGTACAGACCCTGATAGCTAATAAAGTTACAAAACAATGGAGCTGACGCTAGCTAGTGAAGGCTTACACGTCAGTGTGCTCTCCCAGGACAGGTTTTGTGCCAAAGACCATGGTTTAGAACCCATAACTCACTGATTCCAGGATCACAAATCTTTAGAATTTAAGTGTATAATCACACTTTCCTCAAAATAATAAATACTTCAAGTTGCTGCCTACCTAAACAAGTTCACTTATAGACAGTGAAGGGCGCTGCTTAATGAAGAACTCTCTGCATCCTTGGTGCCCGATATTGGTAGAAACTTACGATTTTGCGCAGAACCCATCTCCCCTTAATTGTTACCTACCAATAGTGTCTAGTTTTGCCGCTGAAGCAAATGAGTCACCTTAAAACCGGAGGGCGCCCCATCTCTGGCTGCCTTCTAAGAGATTAAAGTTCCACCATTCTTAACCCATCCTACTACCCCCTCCCCTAGGAGGGAAGAGTATAGAGTTCCTAATTTATCCAAGAAAATCTAAAATGGCCTAAACTGGTAATCTGAGCAACAAAGGACTTGTTTATCCATTTGGCTCAAGGTCTGCCTGTCTCGGCTCTCTGGAAATGAACTATAACAAATATCCCTCCAACAGAAAACAGGAACTTCGCAGGCAGCCAACTAAAGGGTGCAAGCTAGGGAGAAAACTTTCATAGCATTCAACTGGAAAAAAACAGATGAAAGCCATACGATCCCAAAATGTGGTTCCCATCAAGGTCACATTACGGCTTATTAAGAGCAAACTGAAGTAACTATGACAAAGGAGAAACCCCACCTCACTCGTCTTCACACCCCGAGGGTCATGCCAGGCGCGAAGGGCTCAGTGAGTGCTCCCCATCCACTCACAGTCGAGGCTTCTTCCTTCTTTACTTCTGTCCTGGGCTAATTATTACTTCAAGAACTGTTTGGAGTACGCCTGCTCCTGATCCTTTCTCGAGGTTTCTGTTGCGACTTCGTCTTCTCTGGCGAGCAGAGACGTCAGTGTCTGTTGTCTGCTGCCATGAAGAGCGCCTGCCAGGCAGGGCCACACCAGCCCGAGCAGCCAGGGCAGAGCCCCGTCTCTGTTGCTGAGCTTGGTCTCCCCAGCCCCTAGCGGAGCGCCCACCTACCACCAAGTGCGTTAAATTATTTGTTGAATAAACAAATTAACCCATATATAGGGCTTCGTATTTATCAAGGCAGAGCAACAAAACGCACACTTTGGACTCAAATGTAGATTCAAACCCCAATTCTGACACTTACTAGCTGAGCGGACCTCTGAGCCGCATTTCCCCACCTGTAAAAATCCCCACCTCCCGTCCATGTGTTTCTTAGAAATAAAGTTTGTGGTGGGAGACATAAAAAAACAAAATGACTTCATATTATGAGAAACGTTCCTAAGAGAGCAAACCGATAGAGCCAGGGTCCTCCAATGTCCGGGTCTCAGGGCCCCTTTACATTCTTAAACAGCACTGAGGACCCAAAAGACCGTAAGGCTATAGAGGTTCTATCTATTGACATTTGTTTGCCCTATTAGAAATTAAAACTGAGATTTAAAAAATATAATTTCATAAAAAAATAAACCTATCATTTCACATTTTATTAAAAATAAAATCTTCCAAACACTAGTAGGAAACATTTTCACTTTGACAAAGCTTTTTAATGTCTGGCTTGGTACACAACAGGTGGACCCTCGCATCTGCTTCTGCGTCTCTGCTGTCAAGTGTCTTCTGAGCGACACCTGTGGGGTGACAGTTTGGTGCCACCGCTCCCGGGTCTGTGCCGAGGCCCCAGCGGTTTCCTCCTGGCTGCTTCCGCATGAGTGCAAATGCTGACCAAGTGGAAAAGCGGGCAGTCTAGTATCGCCATGAACACCCCTGACGCGTCTGGGAACTCGGAACCGCGGAGCGCCCGGCGTCCAGTGGGCAGTTCCTCTCAGACAGGTTTGGGGACGTCTCTCTAGGAAGCTGACCACTGGGACCCGCAGCGCGGGCGGAGGGCGTCCTCAGCACAGGGGGCAGGAGGGCCCTGCCAGCATCCAGGGCCACCAAGCGGCCCACGCTGGAGCAGGAGGGGCCGCGACAGAGGCGGGGCCGGAGCCTGCGGTTTCACGCGCAAGGGGCGGGGGTCCACGGGCGAGGCTTGCCCAGCGCCGGCCATCCGCCGGGCATTCTGCAGAGGCCCTTCAGGCCGACGACAAGGCGGCGCGACCAGCGAGAGGGCGGGGACGGAAGCCCACCCGACGGCCAGGTGGTGCTGCCATCGCGCAGGGACAGAGGCGGGCGAGGAAAACACGCTTTGGAGTTTGAAGACACGAGGCCTGACTATGAAACGCTCGGGGAGGAGGGGAAGGAGGAACGGTCTTGGGCGCGGGGCTCGGCCACACCGGGTGAACGGGGGTGCCACCTGGCAGGACCCCGCGTCCTTCCCGCCCCTCCTCCCGACAGGGGCGCAGGGCCGGGGTCCGCACGCCGAGCTGCGCCCCGCGCACGTGCCCGCCGGCTGCGCCCTCTCGCCAGACGCCGCGGCGGGTTCTTCCTGGACGCCTTCGAAGGCGGGGTTCACGGGGCCCCCCCGGCCCGGCCCCGGCC
>NW_017731427.1:1825011-1872160 GCF_001890085.2 Hipposideros armiger
GGCCGGGTGCGGACGGAGGGCCCGCCGACCGGCGTCACCTGGCGGCCCGGGCCCGCCTGCGGCCGGCCTGACGGGCGGCGGGCCGCCCCCACCCGGCGGACCCGACGTGAAGGCGGAGGGCGGGCGGGCCGTCGTCCTTGCCTCCCGGCGTGTGGCCACAGCACGTCACCGCGCTGGGACAGCCGTCGGGGAAATAAGGAGGAAACATGCCCTTTATCAGTCGGGGTGACCGGGTAACACTGGGAAAAAACCCAAAAGTCAGGTGCTTGATATGTGTTAACCTACGCTCGTTTGCTCCCAGGAGTAACCTGTGGCCACATGAGCTTCCTGTATCGTTCCAGGATGGTCTCGGGGAGCATCCCGCGCACTCTTTTTATAGTGGCAAAGGGCTGGCGAACCTAAATTAAAACGTCAGTCCTGGACTGACGAACCCATGCAGAAGTCTCTAAGGTGCCTATCAGGTGATGTAACACATTAGAGTTTACAATTTCAAATGGGTCGATTTTTTTGTTTTGTTGCCCATACTAACTTGCACAAATTGACAATAACAGGATAGCAACGTGTGCGGTGAGGTTGAGAGAGGCTAAGTTATCAGACAAGGAATGATCACTTAAGCCTAAAGAAAGGACTCGTAACAAGTTTAGTATCAGAAAAGTTAATTCAAAGCAATAATGAGTAATGATTACCAACTAAATGCAATGTATTATGAGGGGATACAAAGAGGAAACAATCAGTTGCCTCCAAAATTCTTGTAACTAAGGGGCAGGGAAGACGCAAAACTAGTCAAAATAGAATAATGGAGGCTTTTAAAATCCAGACAACCTTGGGAAGATCAAGATTAACTACAGTTAGAAAAACAGGAAAGACCCACTTTCAACTGACTGTTAGTAAATGGTTGCATTCTAACAAGAAAGGGCTTTCAAGATGGAAGCCACGGGTAAAAAAAGATAAAAACTTAAGGAAACCTTTCATCTGTCAGGTGCTTTATATATGTTCACTTGTGTTTACGTATATTCATCGAATTCCTGAAAAAAATTAGGCAGATAATCATACTTTAAAAGAAGCAAGCTCAGAGAGCTTTTCTAACATCAGCCAGCCAGTGAATCAATGGCCAATGGAATTTAATAATTATTCACATCTGCTGTTTTTAACTGCTTCTTACTTTTTAGTGCTTTACATAAAATCCTTCCAATCTTTACAACAGTTCTGTAAGGTACCATTTTACAGATGATGATACCGACGTTCAAAGAGTTAAGCACTTTGGTTCAGACTACTTAGGCTGTATGCAAATCCAAACTTACCTGTTAAGCCTAGGCACCCAGCTGCATCAGAGCACAAATCTACACAGTAAGTTTAGACAAAATATGAAATATGTGTTTTAGGGCTGGAGTAGGATAGAAGACTAAGAAAATAGACTGCAGGCAGATAGACCATAAGAATCTTTGGCCACTTACAAGTCCAGTTGGATCATGATGTGTGTATGAAGGTACACACTATTTTGTTCTGAAAAGAATTTTGAAGCAATTTATATCAGAGTAATAAAATAAATAGAGGGAATCACGATGAAGTAAAAAAGTAGAAAATCAAAGGCAGTAAGTGCCTAAACTAACAATGAAGGCCTATGGAATTATAAAAGGTGAATGGAAAATTGAAGTCCAGGTTTCTTCAGTAAAGAAGCAGATCATCAGTTACAAGATTCTCACCCATAAGGGACAGCTGTATGCCTTTCACTACATCGCTATGTACTTTCTTTACTCGTACATACAAGCTATCTGCAAACAGAGCACTTCACTTCCCTTATGATATGGATACCTTTTTTCCCTTACCTAAGTGCTCTGGCTAGGACTTCCAGTTCGGTTGACTAGGAGTGGTGAGAGTGGGCACCCTTGCCTTGTCCCTGATCTGAGCAGGAAAGCTTTGAATAGTTCACCATTGATTATAATGTTAGCTATGAGTTTGCCCTATGTGGCCTTTATGATGTTGAGGTACATTTTTTCTGTATCCAATTGAGAGTTTTTATCTTGAAAGGATGTTGAATTTTGTCAAATGCTTTTTCTGAATCTATTGAGATGAATATCTGATTTCTATCATTCTATTAATGTAGCAAATCACATTTATTGATTCACATTGCTTTCCAGGGGTAAATTCCATTTGATCAAGGTGGTTTGCTAGTATTTTTTTTTTTGAAAAATTTGTAATATATATTCATCAGGGATATTGGTCTATAGTTTTCTTTTAGTGTCCTTATCTGGCTTTGATATCAGGGTAACTTGGCTTCATAAAATGAGTTTGGAGTGTTCCCTCTCTTCAATTTTCTTGGAAGAGTTTGAGAAGGGTTGGTAATTCTTTTAAGTGTTTGGTAGAATTCACTGATGAAATCATCTGGTTCTGGGCTTTTCTTTGGTGGGAGGTTTTCAATTATTGTTTTAATCTCCTTACTCATTATTACTCTGTTCAAATTGTCTTTTTCTTTATGATTCAGTCTTGGTAGGTTGTATGTAGGTTGGTTTTCCAGACTTACCCTCCTGGATGTCTCAGTGAGTTCCATGGAGGGCTGCTCTTGTCTTCCTTTCTGTTTTTAAATCAATAACTACATCAGACATAAAAAGGGGTGGGGGTAAAATAAAACATATGCTCCCCAGAACAACCACACAGGGCACAGTCAGAGAACAGAACAGGGCCAACACCCTGGAAGCCCATATGTGCTCCTCCCTGAGGACATCCTGCTCTCCTGACACTACGCAATCATCCCCTTGCCTGTATGGTTGTTCAGTCTGTTTAGATCTCTTTAAATAAAATATTGGTCAATTTGTCCAACTTTTGAACTTTGAACTTTTTCTTAAAGTTCTTCCAAATTTTTCTGTGTCTTGCATCTTCACTCAGTGCTGTGCTTGTGAGAGTCGTCGACACAAGCATATAGCTGGAGTTCATGTATTTTTCACTGTTGTATAGTATTTCAGTGTAAGACTATTCTGTAGTTTATTCATTCAATACATTGTGAGGGGTTTTCTGTTTTAATGAACATACTATGCATAGTCTTGTACTTGTCTTCTGGTGTTGACTTTTTTTAATACAGCATGAAAAATATTTGTATCTATTCTAATATTTTGCTTTCAATTTGT
This sequence comes from Hipposideros armiger, assembly GCF_001890085.2. Classification (NCBI taxonomy): domain Eukaryota; kingdom Metazoa; phylum Chordata; class Mammalia; order Chiroptera; family Hipposideridae; genus Hipposideros; species Hipposideros armiger. The sequence goes on from NW_017731427.1 coordinate 1,828,134, forward strand.
CCCAAGTCACCTAAGTTTACTTTTCTCCACTTTCTTGCCTTCCTTTGGATTGTTTTTTTCTCATTCTACTTTTTGCCTTTACTAGTTTTAAAATTATATATTCTGTTAAGGGTACTATAGAAACTTCAAGATAATATTTATGAAAATAGAATGTTTATCAACATTTTTACCCTTCTCCTAATTTACTATTGTTCTGTGTTTTAATTCTACATTTAAACTGAAGAAGATATTTTATTTAGTCTAATTTGTATAGCTATACCTACTTATGTTTCATTTTTTCTCTCTACGTTCCGTATCTCTCTGCCCTACTAGCTTACTTCCTGTCTCATATACATACTTTACAATTTCATTTAGAGAGCATGACAAATGGCAAACATTCTCGTGTTTTGTTTACCTGAAAATGTCTTTATTTTGCCCTCATTCTTAAAGATATTTTCTTCTAAATAATTCTAGGTTGACAATTTCAGTCCACTGAAAATAATTCTATTTTTAGCTTGGCTTCTGTTGTAGGTGATGAAGAATCAGTTTAAGTGTTTGTTATTTTGGAGGTCATCATCTTTTTCACCGGAAGCTTCTGGGACCTTCTCTCAGCCATTGGTGTCTTGCAGACTTATCATGGTGTGCCTGTGTGGGTTCTTTTCATTTATACTTTCAGGGATACATTAGCAATTACTTCTACAAATGTGGCCTAAACCCCATTCTTTCTCTTTCTCCTGGACTTCCAGCCAGATTTATGATAGGCCTTCTCATTTTATTCTCCATATTTCTTAACTTTTCTTTTATATTTTTGTCTCTTTTTCTCTCTGTACTGCATTCTGGATAACTTTTTTAGATTTATTTTGCAATTCACCAATTTTACCTTCTGCTGTGTCTTCAGTTAAACCTATCCATTGACTGATAATTCGGTTATTTTTTTTGTTATCTTTTGTAATTTGGTTCTCTTTAAAATCTTGGTAAAATTTTCTAACTTTTTAATGACAAAATTATCAAACATACAAAAAAGTTCAAAGAATAGTATAATGAACTCCTCTAAACTGAACAGCTAGATTCATCTGTCTCAATATTTAGCCATATTTTCTTTATTCCTTTTTCTGTTTTTTCCAAACTATTTGAAATAAGCTGAAGACATCATAATATTTTACCCCTAAATACTTCAGCGTAAATCTTTTAAGAATATTAGCATTTTCTTCATATCCACAGTATAATTATTATACCTGAGAAAAGTACCAATAATCTCCTAATATACTTAATACTTAGTCCATATTCAAATACTCCCAATTGTCCCTAAAATTTCTTATTTTCTCAGTAAAGATCTAATAAGAATTCATGTCTTAAATTTTTATCGTACCTCATTTTATTTTGAACTTTATTGAGACACAATTGACATACAATAAACGGCACAGTTATTTTAAAAGGGGAAGTCTGACCATTTTTGACATGTGTACATGGATGTGAAACCATCAGTACAATCAAGGTGAACATAGCCTATCTCCCCAAACACTTTCTTGTTCCCCTTTATACTCCTTTCCCCCTCTACTCTCTGTTCCCCAATTCCCAGGCAACCACTGATCTTTCTGTCACTATGGATTACATTGCATTTTCTAGGATTTTATGTAAATGGAATCATATAATATGTACTTATTTTGTCTAACTTCTTTCAGAATAATTTGAGGTTTATCCACATTGCATGACTCAATAGTTCATTCCTTTTTATTGCTGAATAGTATTTCTTTTTTCAAGATATAAGATATCAATTTTCAAGATATAATTGATATCAATTATATATTAAGTTCAGGTATACAACGTAATGATTCAATATTTGTATATACTGTGAAATGATCACCACAACAAGTCTAGTTAACATCCATCACTTCATATCGTTACAATGGTTTTTGTTGTGGCGAGAACTTTAAAAATCTACATTCCTAGCAACTTTCAAGTATACAATATTGTTCACTATAGACACCATGGAGCACATTACACTCAGGACTCATTTACTTGACACAAATGTGGATGCTTCACAAATTTGTATCATCCTCGTCTAGGGGCCACACTAACCTCTGTTCGCTCCGATTTTGGCTTATGTGTTTAGTATATGTGAAGCAAGCCCTGAGCAGTCTTTCATGGTATGGATGTACCACAGTTCTGTCCACACTGCGGATGGGCATTTGGGTTGTTTGCAGGTTTTGACTATGATAAACGGAACCCCAACTAGGGTGAGAGAAACAAGGCACCTTGTGCACAAAACTTAAGAGACACTCACTCTCAGCTTGGTGCAGATATTCCTCTGACCTCACCCTTGTCCAGGCCTAAGGATAGATGAAACTGCTAAGAACATTTGTGTCAAATCTCAGGACAGGCATATTCCCCAGGGATCCCGGGCTCGGCGCACTGTGAGAAACACAGACGGGGGGCAAAGCCTGGGTTTCCGTGTGTGTCCTCTCACAGCATCCCTGTCACTGCCCAGGTGGGTCAGGGCGCCCGGCATCTCCTCCTTCCAGCTGGCATCGGACATGTCACCTGCTGTGATGAACCAGCAAGGAGGCTAAGCTTCGTCAGAGGAGGCGCCACAGCCCGTTCAATAGAGAACAACTCTGGTGCTTGTTTCTTTTATTCTGCTAAAACCCACAGAACATAAAAAGGACCATTTTCAGTGTGGATTTCAGCGGCACTGAGTACATTCCAGTGGGAAAGTAACTTTTTTGCTCAGGTTCATGGGAATAAAAGAGGGCTGCTGTCCAGGGACTTTTAGACCTTCAGCCAGGGCTCCTTCCATGAGATCTCTCCCCACCGTGGCTCCGCGGCCATGGTTCTGTGTTTACACCCGGAGCCCACACCAGCACCTTCCAGCCCTTGGCGCCTCCGACTGGACTGTTCCAAGGACTGAGGCAGAAGCGCCTAGCCATGTGTGCGACGGCTCCATTGCCTACTCTTGAGTGCAGTACACAGAACAAGCTCCGTCCTCACGCCAGACAGCCACCACGGAGCAGCGAGTCAGCAATGCTTTTTCATGTTGTTGTTAGGGCTTCACACCGGTGGGGAGCCGTGTTAGGTCATGGAAGGAACTGCCCAGCATGTGTGTCCTGTGGCCACAGCCGAACCTGGGAAAAGATAACCTCCTTGGAAGGGACAACCGAAGATACCCCTTCTGACACAGCTGCACAGACTCTTGTCCAAACTCTGCAGCAATCACCCCGTTTAGTGAAATGAAATTCTATTTATGTTGTTTAATTGCACTCAATAAATCTTTTGAATTTCCGTTTCCAGAAAATGTCGCAGGGCAACATGAAGCATGAACCTGAGTGACACAAAGCTTCATTTCCAAAGTACAGTGTGTGTCTGCACGTCCACTTGAACAAACCAAAACACCGTGGGCCCGCAAGTCCACGGCAGTGTTACCCCGCGGCAGCTCCCAGACCCAGCGGCCTCCAGTTCCTTCTCCCAGAAAACTGCAGGAGCTGTTGGCATCCTGTGGTGGGGGTGACAGGGTGATCACTTTGCTCCTGAGTAGATAAAACTCAGATCAGGAAGGGAGGAGACGCTCATCTGTTCAATTCCTCCCGAAAGAGAAGAGGTTTTGTGGAAACTGGGCCTTCCTGCCACCCAGTTAACCTCAAGTAACTGCCCTGCACCTGCCCAGGTGGGCCACAAACTACCCCTTCCAGACACACACTCACTCAGCTTACCAGCACATTCCACAGTCAGTGTTTTGGGAGGTGACAGTTGCCTGTGAAGCTTAAAACCTCCAACAAAAAGGACAAAAACCTTTTGTCCCAGAGATTGCTCAGAGTCTCAGACAGTAAGCTTTTCATTTCACAGAAAATGGAGGTGTCAGGCTGTATGACCCTAAGAATGTTATTTCTAACACAAGAAACTTGGACTGGCAGCTCTCTGAGGTCCCCGTGCAGTGTTCATATTCTGTGACTGTGCTTCAACATAAACCAGCAAACACTGATTTTCTTTTCTTTTGTTTTTTCAGGAAGAGTCTGTTGGATAATAGTTAAAGCAGAACCCTGGAGCACACACTTCTGGGGCTGGGCGTCCCCATATGCCTGTTGGTGACAGATGTGAGAGTTAACTTGGTTGTAATAAACATGAAAATGCACTAATGATGTACTAGCAAACGTACTCCAGCCCCATTGTGCAGTTCGCTGCCCCCAGCTGCCCCTAGCTGCCCCGTTTAGGAGGTGGGGTGCACAGCAGCACTGCATTTAAAGAAACGGCAGGCTCCTATCCACCTTATCCCCCACCCCGCTTCCATCCAGAGCAGCCCCACCGTGAACCAGTGAGCTGTGCCTTCACCACCTTTCTTTACTGGTGCCAAGACCCCAGAAGGCCTAGAAGCGCCGCTCTAGGTTAATCTCAGAGTGAGTGCACCTGAGCTGCTGTGGCCCGACTCAAGGTGAGGGGACACTCATCTGAAGGAGGTTAGCTCGTCTTCATATGAGGTCTGGCAATTAAGTTCGCAAACTTGTTGCAACAATGTTGCTAACCTTTTTTGGTATCAGAAGGATTATTCATTAAGAATTTGTACCAACTAGACAAACAGTCAGCCAAGTTTACTATTTGGAAGTGCTGAAAAGGCTGCGTGAAAAAGTTAGATGACCTGAACTTTTCGCCAACAATTCATGGCTCTTGCATCACGACAATGTACCAGCTCACACAGCACTGTCTGTGAGGAAGTTTTTAGCCAGTAAACAAATAACTGTGTTGGAACACCCTCCCTACTCACCTGACCTAGCCCCCAATGACTTCTTTCTTTACCCAAAGATAAAGGAAATATTGGAAGGAAGAAATTTTGATGACATTCAGGACACCAAATGTAATCCAATGACAGCTCTGATGGCCATTCCAGAAAAAGAGTTCCAAAATTGCTTAGAAGGGTGGACTAGGCGCTGGCTGGCGTTGGTGCATAGCTTCCCAAGGGAGCACTTTGAAAGTGACCGTAGTGATATTCAGCAATGAGGTGTGTAGCACTTACTCTAGGATGAGTTCGTGAACTTAATTGTCTGACTTCCTATTACCAGATCTAGACTGCAGTGTGAGGGGAAAGGGGCCCAGGGAGAGCGGGGAAGGGAGATATTGGAGCGCCACCTGGTGGCAAGTCATGCCTCCAGCACTTTCTCAGGAGCCACACAGACAGATGCCGTTTATTATACATGCCTGACCCCCAGTGCTGAAACAGCGATCGGCACATACTGGCTGCTTACAATAGGTAACATTTACTTATTGAGCAACAACTGTGATATCTTTTTTAATCGATGGATACTTTTTAGATTAACAGAAAAACTGAGCACTTGGTACAGAGTTCCCACATACCACCTCGCCCCCACCATACACACTTTTTCCTATTAATAATATCCTGCATTAGTTGTAGTGCATTTGGTACATTTAACGGACCAACACTGATACATTGTTAACTAAATTCCACACCTTATGTTAAGAGTTCACTCTTAGTGTTGTTCATTCTATGGGATTTGACAAATCCATGTCATGTATCCACCATTATGACCATTATGATATCATAGAGAATAGTTTCACTGACTTCAAATTCCTCTGTGCGTTACCACCTTCCCCCCAACCACCCATTGTTGAATCCCTGGCAACCACTGATATTTTTACTGTCTCCATAGTTTTGCCTTTTCCAGAATGTCATGTGGTTGGCATCATACAGTGTAGCCTTCTCAGACTGGCTTCTTTCACTTCGCAGTATACATTTAAGATTCCTTCCTGTCTTTTCTGTGGCATAATAGCTCATTTCTTCTTAGTACTAATACTCTATCGTCTAGATGCACTGGAGTTTATTTATCCATCACCCACGGAAGGACACCTTGGTTGTTTGCAGTTGTTGGCAGTTACTGCTATAAACATCGTGTCCAGGATTTTGTGTGGACCTAAGTTTTCAGTTCCTCTCAGTAAACACCAAGGAGCGTGAATGCTGGATCACATGGTGAGAGTGTGTTAGTTGTGTAAGAAACTTACAAACTGTCTTCCAGGGTGGCTGCCCCGTCTGCATCCCCACCAGCTGTGAGTGAGTGTGGCTCCATGCCCTCCTCAGCACTGGGCGTTGTCAGTGTTCAGATCTGAGCCATTCTAGCAGGTGTGGAATGGTCTCTCATTGCTGATTTAGTTTGCATTTCCCTGATGGCACAGGATGCAGTGCGCCTTATGCTCAGATCTTTGTCTATTTTGTTGAGTTTTAACTTTGTATATTTTGGTTCCCAATTATTTATCAAATATGTGTTTTGCAATATACCATATCTCCCCATGTATAAGACGCACCCTTTTTCGAAAAATTTGGGGTCTAAAAATTGGTTGTGTCTTATACAGCAGTTGTAGATTTTTTTTACTTGCATTGCCTGCTTTATTCTCACTTGTTTTTGTGCTCATACAACCACTGTATAAGACACACCCAGTTTTTAGACCCCAAATTTTTCTGAAAAGGGTGCATCTTATACATGGGGAAACACGGTATTTTAATATATATGAAATAAATACACAGATATTTAAATGAAATATATTTTATTTAAATGAAATATTTTATTTAGCTATTTTTGTTGACACCACAAATATGTTGGGGTGTCACCTAAAATCATTTCCTATACTATCTGTGGTATATGTACAATATTTTGTGAAATATTATTTAAGTCTCCCAATTAAAGTAAAATAGCAACAATATGACAGGTTCATTTCTGTGGACATATATTTAAAGCACAATAACCACAATAACATCCATGGACACTCACTTCCCATAGGCTGCAGCCTCCACAGACATCTCTATTTAAAACAGATGGACTATTATGACTCATGGTGCAGGAGGCTGAACACACACCGACATTCAGTCAATGCTATTTGCCTTTGGAACTCACTCACATGTAGAGTTAAATTCTATTTATTTCTTAATTTTCTTGATACCCATCTCAGTCCATTTGGGCTGCTGTAACAAAGTACCACAGTCTGGGCGGCTTATAAACAACAGAAATGTATTCCTCACAGTTCTGGAGGCTGGAAGGCCAGGAGCAGGGTGCCAGCATGGCCATGTTCCGGTGAGAACTCTCCTTCGAGTTGCAGACGGCCGTCTTCTTGCCATGTCCTCACATAGCTGAAGGGGTGACTGAGGCTCTGGGGCCTCTTTTCTAAGGACACATCCTTCATGAGGGCTCCACCCTTAGGACCTAATCACTGCCCAATGGCTCTGCCTCCTTAAACCATCACATTGGGGGGTAGGTTTCAACACCAGAATTTTGGGGCGACACATACACTCAGTCTATAACAACATCGTCATAATAACTACTGCTCCCAGAGGTAGATCTTGGTAATTGTGTAGTTTTAGACATGCTGCCTACATAAATTGAGCTTCAATTTGAAAGGATATATAGCAAAGACTATGTAACTTTCTATTGCATTCTAAGTCTTTCCAAGAAATACTCTGTAGCGTGACACGACAGAAAGAGAGCTGGGGGCCGGCCAATGGTTAAGAGTTGGCTTGGGACACCAACTCTGAGCAGCAGGGCCCCGGTTCGGATCCCACATGAGGGCCAGTGATGCTGCGCCCTCTACAGCTAAGATGGTGAACAACAGCTCCACCTGGAGCTGGGCTGCCATGAGTCACCGTGAGCGGCTGTCCAATGGCCGGCAAGCAACTGCCTCACCCGGGAAGAGCGCAATGATAATACCAACATGGGCCAGTGAAGCAACGTCCTCCACAACTAGACTAAAGAACAAAAGGATAGCAACTTGTCTGTTCCCCTCCCCCGATTCCCCAATAAAATCTTGAAAGAGAGCGAGTGAGCAAGCTGGATAGGAGACAAGAGGCCGAGTTCTCATGGGGATTCTTTATTTACTTGTAGTGTGTTAAGTCAATTTCTCTGCAGCTCAACTTATCATCTAAAGTAAGTGATTGCTAATGTTCTTTCTAGTTCTAACACTTTTATGATGCAATGATTTATTATTATTAGTTTCAGGTGTACAAAACAATAGTTATCCTTTCACCCCTCCCATAGTGGCAAGCCCCCCTCCCCCTATCGACTGCTCCTCTACCCCCGATATCATAAATATCTATTTCAGTTCCACTGACTCCATTCCCACACTCTACTCCACATCCCGTGACTATATATGTACTAAATTATAGTTGACATATAATATTATTTGACCGCAGCTTCAGGTGTACAGTGCGGTGGTCAGGCCTCTACACCGTCCATGAAGTTGTCTCCCTAACAAGACATGAGTCCATCTGACCCCCTGAAAAATATATTTTCAACATTATTGATTATATTCCCCAAACTGTCTTTTCTATCCCTGTGGCAATATTGTAGTTACCAATTTGTATTGTCTCATCCCTTCCCCTTCTCCTTCATCCCCACCCTCCTCCCAACTAGCAACCCTCAGTTTTTCCGCTGTGTCTCTGAGACTATTTCTGTTTACTTTGCTCATTTATTCAGTTCTTTAGATTCCACATATAAGTGAGATCATATGGTATTTGTCTTTCTCTGACTTATTTCACTTAGCATAATGTTCTCTAGTTCCATCCATATCATTGCAAATGGTAAGATTTCCTTCTTCTTTATAGCTGAGTAATACTCCACTGTGTAAATGTACCATAGTTTCTTAATCCAGTTGTCTACCAATGGGCATTTCGGTTGTTTCCAAGTCTTAGCTATTGTAAATAGCACTGCAATGAACATAGGGGTGAATGTATTTTTTTGAATTAGTGTCTTGGGGTTTTCTGGATAAATACCTAAGAGTGGAATTGCTGGGTCATAAGGCGGTTCCATTTCCAGTTTTTTGAGATGCCTCCATACTGATTTCCATAATGGCTGCACCAGTCTGCAGTCCCACCAACAGTGCACCAGGGTTCCCTTTTCTCCACAACCTCTCCAGCACTTGTTGTTTGTTGATTTATTGACGATAGCCATTCTGACCAGAATGAGGTGGTATCTCATTGTGGCTTTTACCTGCATTTCCCTAATGATTAGTGAGGTTGAACATTTTTTCATATGCCTGTTGGCCATCTGTATGTCCTCTTTAGAGAAATGTCTCTTCATATCCTCTGCCCATTTTTTTGTGATTTTTTTTTTTAGCTGAGCCATCCTGCCACCTGTTGGCAGCTCAGCGGCAGCTCAGCTCAATCTGGGAATTGAACCACTGTTGCTCAGAGCGAGCTCTTAACCAACTGAGCCACTTGGCCAGCCCTCTGCCCATTTTTTAATTGGGTTAATTGTTTTTTTGGTGTTGAGTTGCATGAGTGTTTTATAAATTTTGGATATTAACCCCTTATCAGATTTATCGTTGACATATATCTTCTCCCATTCATTAGGCTTCCTTTTTGTTTTATTGATGGTTTCCTTTATTGTGAAAAAATTTTTAAGTTTGATGTAGTCCCATATGTTCATTTTTTTCTTTTACTTCCCTTGCCCGCAGGCATGTATCAGTAAAAATATTGCTCACGGTAAGGTCTGCAAATTTACTCCCTTATTTTCTTCTAGGAGTTTTATGGTTTCAGGTCTTACATTTAAGGCTTTAATCCATTTTGAATTTGTTCTTGTATATGGTGTAAGGAGGTGATCCAGTTTCATTTTTTTTCATGTGTCAGTCCAATTTTCCCAGTACCATTTATTAAATAGACTATCTCCAATGTAAATTCTTGCTTCCACTGTCATAGACTAACTGTCTGTATATGCCTGGATTTAGTTCTGGGCTCTCTATTCTGTTCCATTGATCTATGTGCCTGTTTCTATGACAGTACCGTACTGTTTTGATTACTGTAGCCTTGTAGTATGTTTTGATGTCTGGTAGCATGATACCCCCGACTTTGTTCTTATTTCTCAGGATTGCTGTGGGTATTCAGGGTCTTTTATATATAAATTTTAGGATTATATTTTCCATTTCTGTGAAAAATGCCCTTGGTAGTTTGATAGGAATTGCATTGAATCTATATATTGCTTTAGGTGGTATGGACATTTTAACTATATTAATTCTTCCTATCCATGAGCATGGTAGGTGTTTCCATTTATTTGTATCTTCTTTTATTTCTTTCTTCAGTGTCTTATAATTTTCTGAGTACAGGTCTTTTACTTCTTTGGTTAAATTTATTCCTAAGTATTTTATAGTTCTTGAAGCAATTGTAAATGGGACTACTTTCTTAATTTCTCCTTCAGTAGTTTATTATTGGTATATACAAATGCAACTGATTTCTGAATATTGATTTTGTATTCTGCTACCTTATTGAATTCATCTATCAGTTTCAATAGTTTTTTTGATGGAGCCTTTGGGGTTCTCTCTATATAGTAGATGATGCAATGATTTTTGATGCTTACCCTTAAGACACAGGAAATTGTGACATAAAAAACTCCACAAAAGTAGCACAGTATCTAACATGTAGCCACAGGAGGAAGGAGACTGAAGCTTTCATTTTATCTTGAGCTGAGATCTGAAACAAACAATGGAGTTGTAGGTGGAAAATTACAAGCCTATCTTATTGTGACAACCACACGACAAACTCATTATGTGTTGATGTGTTGGGCTAAATACATTCAGCAACAGAAATGAAGATGAATAAAACATAGTGAAAAAATATTCAATGAAAATTTCAGCCTAAAATGAGACAATGCCGTCATTTTAGGACATTGAGCATCCAGAGCACAAGGTTAACCTGAGAGCGCAGCCCCGGGAGCTGGACCCGCCAGCTCTGGGCACTGGGCGAGCCGAAGGGCTGAAGGATGCCCTGCCTTGCCTGCCTCCACCAGAGCTTGTGGGAGCTGTAAGTGGTGTACGTACAGCACAGCAGCCTTTGGTAAGGCTCAGCCATTGCTATGCCCGCAGGCCCACCTCCAAGCCCCGGAGTGGTGAGGTACACATGAGCTGCTATGCGGGGTTCCAGACAGACCCCTGCCCACCCTTCCTGGCACTCTGGACACCTCCCCGCTCTGCCTGCCTTCTCGTCCTCATCCTCTCTTAATAAGATTATGCTTTTCAGCTCTCCAAAGGACCTCCTCTATTCAGTGACTAACAATTTCTCTGGAGGCAAAAGGAGAATGTCAAAAAAATCAGGACAGACCTGGAAAGGATGATGAGAGATTTGTTTTCCTCCATCGGTGAAGCCCAAGAGAACTGCTTCTATTACTTCCCCATTTTCTACATAATGACCCTTTTGGGAGTAGTGGTATCTTATCTTGGCTCAACTAAAAGTACAAAGGCTTGTGTGCAGGTGGAGTATTGGAGAATGAGACCTGCGGGAGCCGAAACAGGGAAGAAAGGCCAATGCAAGGGTGTTTTCTCCAGGTGGGGCCACCATGACCCCTGTGGAGACTGAGGAGCCTCATGAGATGCATTCCAGAACCATCTTCCAGGCTGACGGAATGAAAGCTCAGGGGGGCATTATCAGCCCTGCACTTCTGGGTGGCACATGCCTGAGGGCAGAGTGGGCTCCTCAGGGGCCCCAGGACGGCACTCTCTGGAATACGGGTCCATCCCTGGAAGGATACATGACTGCCCGCCCAGGGAAGAAGCATCTGGTATACCCAGGCTTCCACCACTGGTTTCCCTGTGGGACGGTCCCTTGTTGAGGGCTCAGCACATATCTTGTGATTGGCCGTGTGTCTTTAGCAGTGGCAGGCACTAGCTCAGCCTTGGTGACAGGGCGGCCTCACTGTCCTCGCTCCCCGTCACGATGGCTAGTCTGTTTGTGGCTCGCCACATGAGCGGGGTGGCTGAGGACAGGCTGTGTCCACTTGGTGAAGTTTACACTTGTCCATCGCATTCACAAAACACCCTGTTTTGCAGAAGCCGAGTAAGTGGTCTGAGCAGGGGTGCGATGGGGCTCGCACGCCTGCACCCCGGCTTTGGGAGTGGCACTTGTCTCGCAGAGTTGTTCCAGGAATGGGGATCGCTTCAGATTTACTTGGTTGGGGGAATGAAAGGGAATGGGTCTGTTTTAGGGACTTCTGCTCAGCCTCTCCTACCATAAATGTCTCTTACCCCTTAGGACAAGGAATGTGCAGGTTTTCCAGTCACTTACCATTGAGAACTAGGGATCCAATCCACCAGACGGACTTGACCCAGAACCTCACTGTGTGGCCTTCTCAACCCTCACTGCTGGGCTGTGAACGGAGGGTGTGCGGTTTGCCCCTGGCTGGGTACTGTACGGCTGCTGCTCTGTGGAGCCCATCAAGGCCTGCTGGGACTGAGCAGCTGCAATGTGACTGGAGGAAGAAGTGGGGCCAAGAAAACGATGAAGTGGGGGTTGGGAGGCATCCCTAAAAGAAGTGCCGCGAGGTTGTGGATGCATCGATGCCATGACGACACGTTTGCAATATGTATCAGCACTCGGTGGTGCCTGACACCGAATAACAGATCCGAGACGAGATGAGGCTGCTCACACAGGGCAGGAACCTGGCTGCACTGGTCTGGCTCAGACGCCAGGTGACCACGCGGAAATCAGAGGCTGTGAGTTAGAGTGAGGATCCAGGGAGAACACAGAGCGGCACCCAGAGCCCGGGAGACCCAGGCACAGGGGACTTCGGGCTACATGGCTGAAAACCTGTCGGAACCAGGAGGCACAGGTCCAAAAGGGCACAGCAGGCAGGGCAAGAGGGAAGACAGGCCGTGTCAGGATGGAAGGGCACTGGGTTCTGCGGCACCCTCTTAGGAGTTCCTTACATACATGCCTTGGCACAAATACGTTAAAACTGTGTTGTCCTGAGGCCATGACAGAGGTCACAAGTGCTGGAAGGCGGACACTGAGGGAGAGCCCTGTGCTCAAAAGGCAGGCAGGCAGCTCTCAGTGCTTTATTCTAACCGGGTGACACTCTGCGCTGATGCAGAGCTAGCATGACTCTCCTTGTTGACTGTGGTCATCTGAAACGGGACCTCAGACCCAGAAACAAAAACAAACCCAAAATCCCAGCAACAAAAGGGGGGCCTCTGAGCATCCAGCAGCCTTTACCCGAAAGCTGAGGCTTCTTACTCTAAGAGAAGAACATAAGCTCCCTTCACACAGCAAGCACCCGAAGGCGAGAAGCAGCAGGACAGACAAGTGGCACTGCTGTGACAGAAGAGCCGACCATGGAAAGGGTGGCCTTGGTGCCGGGGACACGAGGAGCAGCGGGGCAGCTCGGGCCTCAGGAAGCAGCAGCTCACGGGGGCTGCCAGCGGTGAGGCACACTCACTCGGGATCTGTGCAGGGGCCCTGTGTGGTGGACGGCCAGCTGGGCGGCCACGGTAAGACTTTCTTTTTTCAATTGTGAAATCGACGTTTCATGTCTGGGCTTGTGCAGTTGAGATGACCAGTGTGACAATCTGTGGAAAATATCACCCAGCCCGGAACACAGAAGGCAGATGGTGTGTTCCTACTGTGCTTGACGAGGCCCCATCTTCCAGGCACACATCTCAGTCCCGGGCCATCCTGGAAGCCCGAAGGTCCCTGAGTCACCGTTGGGCTGGGGTCAGGTAAGCCTCAAGGACCCCCTGCTCATGGCTTTGACCTGCCCAGGGACCTGGGACACTGGAAGCGACTGCAGATTGCTAAACTGTGCCCTAGAGACACAGGGACAGTTCAGGACGGTGGTGGGCAAGGCAAGCTCCCCAGGGGAATCCGGTCTCACGTGCTGAAACCAACACAGATCTCATTCAGGCCTCCTCATCCCAGTGCCCGCGCCGCCCCCCCCACACACACACACACCTCCACCCTACATGACACTGAGTAACACACACGGCGAACAGACAGGAGAGAATGACGTCACAATGGCCTACACACCAGCAGGAAACTAACAAAAATGAAGCTGATATCCATTATGGCTGCACTGGGAAAAACCAGTTGATGGCTTGTCTCCAAATGTGGTGGGTATATTTGGCTCTATGGCATCTAGCTGAACTTTGGGGATCCCTAGGGGTCCTCATCTAGATGGGCACTTGTCCTCCTGAGCAGCTGAACCTGAGGGACAGTGCCAGGCCTGTGACTGTTAATCTAGAGAGGAACATCACACATACTAAGCTGCTGTGGGCAGACAGACCCCCAGCAGTGGGACTGAATATGAGGCCCCAGTAACAAGTCCTGAGAGCAGGCGGTCCACATGCAGAGCGTTGGTGTTTTTTTTATTCCAGGGGCTTGTTAATGAACCAGTTGTGCAGCTTCCCAGGTGGGAGGGACGACAAGATTTATATATTTATATATTTATTTGCCTACTTACTTAGTATTAATGGCAAACAATTCTTCCAAAAGACACAAAGCAACAGGTAAACACATTCTCTTTTTAATCCTAAATGCTAATGTTCTGCAAAATGACAGTACAATATCACCGCGATTGTTCTATACAATTTCATCACAGCATCGTTGGTGTACCCCCAGGCACAGTCAAGACGCTGAATGGTTCCAGCACCACCGAGGCCCCTTTACAGCCCACCTACCTCCCCCACCCCCATCTCCAGGCCCTGACAAGCACTAGCCTGTTCTCCATTTCTAGAATTGTGTCATCTCCAATGTGTCATACAGAGGAGTCAGGGGTGAGCAGGAACCCCAGAGGCTAGGAGACAGGCAGGACCTCCCCGAGAGCACGGCCCTGCAATGCCTTGACGTCAGACCTCTGGCCCCCAGGCTGTGAGGGACTGAATCTCTGTTGCTTTACACCAGCCATTTGTGGCACTTCTTCGTGACAGCCCCGGGAGGCTAATACAACAGAGAAAAGTTGCAAAGGTGCAGCAGCAGGTGTGTGAGGAACACGGTGTGATTCTCGAACAGCAGGTCTGCCACCAGGAGCAGAACCCCAGAAGCTTCCCCGTCCTCATTTGGAACAGGGGTCAGTACAATGTAATCTGAAAATAGTGTCCCTGTTATGTGACGTCTAGGCTGTTTCTGGGTTTTCTTCTTGTCCCCATGAGCGTGGAGATGGATTAAGGCCCATAGATTCATCCGGGCCCACAAGCCCTCCAGGTAAACAAGTCCATGCTCTTACGATGAGCTTGCTGGAGCCAGCAAGGCCCCTGTCTGTGTAGATGGCGATGCCACGCCTGTTCCCACCGGCAGCGCACAGTGTGGCCGCTCTCCAAATCTTCACTAACATGAAGCTCTTCCGTCTAGGGCAAAAATCCTGGGCAACTTGTAAAGCTCAGAGGGGTATGCTTTTGTTTTGCATTTCTTTAGCAACTTGAGAGGTTGGGCATTTTCTACTCATTCTTTGGCCTTTCAGGTTTTCCTTCTATGAATACTTGTTTGGATCTTTGACCATTTTTCTACTGGGGTGGAGTCGTTGGGTTACCTTTGTCTTGTTGATCTGTGGGAGTATTTTATACATTAGTCATTAGGGGTGTTGCTAGAGTGATTAATTCGTAACTCATTAAAACCACTTCATTGTCCGTGATTATCAACTCAGAGCATTTCCAGCCCCTCGAGGACACTGGGCCCCACTTCCTTTATTCTCCCTCCTCTGGAAAGGCGCTTGTATGTCCCCAGAGTGCTCTTGGTGCCACAGGGCAAAATGGCAGGCAGGAGGGGCCTCTGGACAAACGTGCCCTTCTCACTCCTACCCTGCGCCATTTCTAACTTCTTCGCAAATGCACAAAGGGCATTAAGACACTTGCAGGGATTAACAAGCCACACATTATGCTTTAAGAATTATTTGACATTTCAATTGCCCTGAAGTGTGAAAGGGCTCTATTGTGCACAGACTCAGATTCATTATGACCTCTCATGGTGTCCTGGTTAGAAGGCTGTTTTTCATTTTCATCTCTGTATCACAAGCGATTTCCTCTTGGAGTTTGAAGACAATGTTTCGGTTATACATCCAGAAAAGAACAATTTATGCGTGGTAATCAATGAGTCATTCATTCTCTTAAGCGGCACTTCGTGCCCGTATAAAGATCCCTCTAAGGTTTCTCTCCGCACACACTACTAACTGGCGTCTCCAGGTGCCAATCGCCGAAAAGAGGCGCGACACAGAGAATGGGCGGCACGCATGGGCACAGAGCCCGAAAGGACAGTTCAGAAGCCCAGGAGCAAATCTCCGGCCCTCCTTGGGGCCAACAGAGGACCCTTTTAAAAGAGAAAGCCATAAATTTTCAATTCAACCCAAATCATTTTATAACATCCTCTTTAAAAAGACTATTTGGTTAAAATATTTGTTATTTTTCAAGCAAACTAAGGTACGCACATAAATAGGGGAGCGATGGATGCGGTGAGGAAGTGAATCTCATTACAACAGCTCTATGTGGAGACCTGTGGGCGGGCTGCAAATGAGGGGACTCTCCCCTTTGTGTGGCAATACACTCTCCGTTTCACTCTTCCTTCTTGTATTAGCCAGCTCACTGACCAGGAGAGTACAGGCCTGTTTGCTCCAATTACACTGCCCTGGCCCTGGCTGAAACAAGTTCTGGAGAAGACACCTGAGCAGTTTGTAGGACAGAGAGGGTATGGAAGAAAGGATGGAGCGAGGGAGGGGGAGAAGGCGGGAGGGGGGGAGAGAAGGAGGAGGGGGTGCCCGGTGCAGACAGGCCAGTGTGCTCTTGGGAGGCAGCGGCTGGAGCGGGGGCACTCCCCAAGCCCCCACCATGACTTTGGCACAATGCACGGCAGTCAAGCCAGGGCACCCCGACTGCTGGCCCCCCGGGCACACAACCGCATTGAGTAGACTCCCAAGGCGCGAAAGCACATCTCTCTGTCACAGATTCATCAGGGCGGTGCCAACCTTTAGGATTCACGCACAGCCCCCGGGAAGGCCTGGCTCTCTGCAGCCACTACAGAATCAGATTCAGCTGAACCCACGTGCTCTGGGCTCATCCTGGCTCCTCAGCTCCTACGCAAGAGTCAACCACAGCACACAGGGTCACAACCCCGCTGTCCCTGGTCACTCTGCCCAGTGGGCACCACCTGCCTATTTCTCCCCTTCTGTCAGACGCCTGGGTCCAGATGCAGCCCCACTTCTGGGGTTGGGAATAAACCCCCGCCTCTCCAGCCTCCATGTGTCTCCCAGTGTTTGGCCTCCGTGCTGCTGCTCGCGCTGTGCTCCTGGGATACACCGCTCTGTGTTAGCAGATCCAGGCCTACATGTGTCCCCACCTGCCACGTCAGTCTCGGCCGCAGCGCA
Organism: Hipposideros armiger; assembly: GCF_001890085.2. Lineage (NCBI taxonomy): Eukaryota > Metazoa > Chordata > Mammalia > Chiroptera > Hipposideridae > Hipposideros > Hipposideros armiger. Next base: position 1,845,209 of record NW_017731427.1, read on the forward strand.
CACTCAGACCCTGCCAGCCCCTTTGGTGGCCTGCTCTACGGTGGCCCATCCGCTACTTGACAGTGCCACCTATGTGACTAGGGACCACGAGTCACCCAGGGCAAGGAGAAGGACCACTGGCGCATGGGTGTGTGACCGTCGAACGGCTCGGAGGACAGGGAGGCTTCGGTTATGGCCTCTGGATTCAAACAGCTCACTTTCCCATGGGGACTGTGGACTAGGTTAAGGAGAAAAACACTTTTCACTTCATCGGGCTTTTAGTAGTATCAATAGGCTGATGCATAATACCCACGTTAGAACAAAATGGAGAGAAAGGTAAACATGAATAACCATTAGGTGCCTCTCGTGAACTCTTGGCTGCTATGCACACCAGTCCTGCACCCCTTTCTCACAGCTAACGCTTGAGGTGCACGTGATGAGATAAGCCTGGCATGTCTGCAGGTGGGCACGCTGGGAACATGAAATCCCATGGCGGCATTTCCCATCAGAAGAATGTGCTATTCCAGCTCCGCTCCCCGCAAACTTCCTTCATCCCCTTGCCAGTTTGTATGTGTCCTTTCACTCGTCATTACATGTTTTAAGTATCTACTAGGTGCCGACATGATTCCAGAAGCTGAGATGAAGCAGTGAACAAGCAGGCATGATCCTGCAACCAGGTGGCTGATGTTCTAGGAGACAGAGGCTGAGTAGAAGCACGGAACCGAGCGAGTGCAGGGGAACAGTGTGGCATGCAGGCAAGTGCGGGAAGAATTAAACTGGGAGACCCTTAGACGTGAGTGGAATGGAGGAGCCAGTGCTGTGGAAATCGGGGGGACGGGAAGACCTAAGACACTGTGACAATGTCAGCATCACCAGAGTGATACACAGATTCAACACGCTTCCTATCAAAATCCCAACGGATTCTTAGATATGAAACCAAAGAAACGAGAGCAACCAAAGAAACAATAGATAAGTTAGACTTGATCAAAATTAAAACTTTTGTGCATAAAAGGACAGTACCAAGAAAATGAAAGGAGCCTACAGAATGGGAGAAAATATTTCCAAATCATATATCTGATACGAATCTATTATCTTGTGTATATAAAGAACTCTTACAACTCAACAACAAAAAAAGACAAAGAACCCAACTAAAAAATGGGCAAAGGACTTGCATAGACATTTCTCCAAAGACGATATACAAATGGCCAATAAGCACATGAAGAAATGTTTAACATTAGTCAAAACCACAATGAAACATCACTTCAGGTGCCCTCAGATGTCTATAATCAAAAAATGGAAAATAAGTGTTGGCAAGTATGTGTAGAAATTGGCGCCCTTGTACTTTTCTCATAAAATGGTGCAACTGCGGTAGAAAACACCTTTGTGGTTCCTCAAAAAGTCATAAGACTCAGCAATTCCACTCCTAAGTATATACCCAAAAAAAAACGAAAGCAGGGGCTCAAACAACAACTTGCACACAAATGTTCATAGCAGCACTATTTACAACAGCTGAAAGATGCAAACAGCCCAAGTGTCCATTAACTGGTGATGGATAAACAAAAGAGGGTCGATCATACAATGGAATACTACTCAGCCTTCAAAAGGAATGAGGTTCCGACACACACTACAACATGAATGAGCCTCAAAAACATTATGCTAAGTTAACTAAGCCAGACACCAAAGGTTATGTACTATATGATTCTACTTATACGAAATACCCACAATAGGTAAATCCACAGAGACTGAATGCAGAATAGTGGTTGGCAGGGGTCAGAAGGAGGGATTGAGGACTGTCTGCTTCAAGGGCCTGGGGTTTCCCTTTAGGATGCAAAGATTCTGGAACTAGATAGTCGTGATGAACTTACATAATGTCACTGAACCATACAGCCTAATTAAGATGGGTAAGTTTATGTTACGAGAATTTTACTTCAAAAAAGGCCATCGGGAGAAGCTCAGGGCGTAGGAAAAAATGGACTGTGTCTGAGAATCAGAACATCCCTATGGCTGAAGTATATTCCACAGAATGAAGGAAGGAGAGCGCCAAGTCAGGCTGGGCGGGCTGTCACAGCACACTGTGACGTTACCGTGGGTGTGAGCACGCCAGTAACACGTTGGCTGACGTCCTGAGCCATCACTCGGCTGCCCAGGCCATGTGGCCTGAGAGACGCAGGTGTGGCAGCACACACCTGAAGGTGGTTGGTGTAAAAGTGGAAGTGAGAACGGGCTCTGCACCTTTAGGGGGGCAGCATGTGGGGGTTCACAGGACTAGGTGATGGATCAAATGCAGGGCTGAAGGAAGAAGACCAACAATTAGATGCACAGTTCGAAATGTGCACATAATAAATAGTAAGTGAACTAATGAAAACTCTGGCTGTGTTTCCTTTCTCTAAAACAAGCCTGTGTTCTTTTTCATAGAAAATAATTTAAGATAACAACAGATCACAAAATAGCCCACAGGCGATGAGTGCTTGCACTGCAGGATTTTAGAGCTGAAAGGGATGTCAGAGACTGCCAGCCTCCACCTTCTCGGGCTGCAGACGAGGCAGCAGATCCAGGATGGAAGGTGGCCCCCAGAGGCTGAGCTCAGGACCCCGGACAGGCTGGAGTGGGCTTAGGTCTTCAAGTGTCAGAAGGCACCATTCTCTCTTCCTGCCTCTTTCATTGTCAGCACTCGAGACAGCTGAGGCTTTTGGGTCCACTGCCTCCAATTGCATGAAGCCTGCACCCACAACCCACCGCCGGGCTCAAATCCTGGCTCCATGACTTTCTGGGGTGACCCTGAGCAAGTCCGTAAGCATCTCTGGTTTTGGCGACCTCAACCACAAACGGAGTGGGTTCTGCAGGTTAAACAAGCTTGTCCCTTCCTTCACCCTTGCCCTTCTAATGACAGCCAGTAAACCCCAAGGTTATGTGGAACACCTTCCCTCACAACCAAGGCACCGACACCACAGCAGCACAGGAGCGCCGTCTGCAGACCTTCCCAATCCTGCTGGCTCGCTCCTCTCCCTCACCTTTGGTCACCTCTCACCGTGAAGTTCAGCAGCTCCTGAGCACCTCCTCCAGCACGCCTCCACAGGTAGCTTCAACGTACACTAGACCTGGAAGTTAGGTCAACCATAAATCAAGCAAGGTAACTCGGTTCCAGGGAAAACAGCCAGTTAGGGGGGTGTGCGCATGTGTGTGTGTGTGCATGTGTGTGTGTACGTGTGCGCGTGTGTGTGCATGTGCATGTGTGCGCACACGTGTGTATGTGTGTGCGTGTGCGCATGTGTGTGTGCATGTGTGTGCGTGCGTGTGTGCGATGGGTGAAAGACAGAGGCGGGCTTTGCTTTTGTTTGGGGAACATTATTTTCTCTTCCTTCTCTAAAGATCAGCACTTTAAAAATCCATGACTGAATTCTGGGAGAGCCCCATGGCATTTAAACTGTATAAAATTAGTCATGAGGACACTGACTCCTGATTCGGGAACCTTTCAGATGAATCATGTGTTTCTTCCAAATGGTTGGAGTGATGGTGCCACCTTGGTAGACAGCTGTCGTGATTGACACTTACATCATCCAGAAGCAAGGACTCCTATACATCGGATCTCTATGATTCCTGCCTTAACACGTCCCAGGAAAGGGAAAAAAGAGACTGCTGCATCGTCAGAAATAATACTGTTGTCAGAAGTAACGGTCTCTGAAAGCCGTAGTTTATGTTCAGACTGGTGTTTGCCTTTCTCTGAGTGCAGACATGGAGAAAGTGAATTAGAGAAACCTCTATATTTCAGTTCTAGTCTCTAAGGCAAAATGTACCTCTCAATGCTATTTATTATTTTACTCCTTACTGGTTTTTTTTATGTTGAGATAATGAAGGCTAAAGTAAAAGAGGTTTTTACATTTCGTTGCTCTGTGTTGAGAGGAAAAAACCCGAAACTTGAGTTTGTTTTACTTCCTGACCTCCATCCTCTATCCTTTCCCATTTTGTTTTCTTTTCTTTTTAAACTTTCCCTTCCCCTGACCTCATTTTCCCCATGATCTTTGTAAATATTTCAGAACTTCCCAGGAGGACTTTGGTTAAATGAGCAGATTAAACACACATGGCACTTTGGCATCCTCCCGAAATCCTACCAAAATGACTATAAAGGGGAAAAGGTTACAAACTCTTAAGAACAAAGAAAATCCAAACATTACATCGATAACACAATTTGGGGAGATGGAAAATAGATAGATGAGTGGCCCTTGACTTAATAACAGGAGAAAGCTAAGCTAAAGTCGGCTTGAGGCAACATCAACCAGAAGCCAGCTGGTGTATGAAATCCTTAGGACCTGGCGGCACCATCTACCTCCGGAAGTGGAGTTAAAGAATCAACCTGCTCACAGGCTTGGTGTTTACAGGAACTCGCAGTCGCACTGCCTCAATGTGTGTGCAGCAATCACACACCCAAACATACCCTCCACCCACACCCACCACAGCCCCACAGGAGACTGGAGAGAGATTCTGTGGAGGAACTGGTCTCACGGACTCTAGTCTCATACTCTAGGTATGGCTGAGGGCACGGGCAAAGCACTCGGCCCAGAGTTGGCAAACTGGGCCCACTGCCCATTTTTGCAAATAAAGTTTTATTGGAACACAGCTGCGCTCATTCATTTTCATGTTGTCTGCAGTGTCTTTCATATTACAACACACTGGTACAGCATGGTGGGGGTGGAGTAGTTGCAACAGAAACCACGTGACCCACAAAGCCTAAAATGCATACTACATGGCCAGTCACAGACAGAATTTGCTGATTCCTACCTTAGAGTGAGAACCCAGTCAACCACAGAACTTCCAGTCAGGTTTAGCTCTCACTCTTCCAGTCATGACTGCTCTTACTAAACATGGACAACTAAAGGTTTCCAGACATTTGAGGAAATAGTCCAGCATGGAAGACAGAGACAAAACAAGTAGAGCAGAGGAACGCAGAGGAAAGAAAAGACAGTGCAGGGAGCAGAAGAAATGTTAAAAAAAAAAAAGTTTCTATAATTAATGTCCTTCAGAGGTAGGAGAATATATTTTCTCCATGCAACATGAACAAGGTGTCATACAAAAGGGCATAGAAGAATTATAAAGTTCTTGGAAATTAAAACATATAAGCAGAAACAAAATAATTCAGTAGAAACATTGGAAGATATAAAGAAATTTCTCAGTAAGTAGAACAAGAAAACAGACATAAAGATAGAAGACAAATTAGAAAATAAATTTGGGATGTCCAACTGCTGATAAATAGAAGTTCCAGAATACAAACAAACATGGAGAAGGAAATCACCAAAGAAATAATATCCTAAAAGTTCTCCAAACTGAAGGACATAAAGTTCCAGGTTGAAAGGACCCACCAAGGATATACCCAGTGAATGGACTTACATCAAGCACATCACTGGGCAATTTGAGGAAGGCAGTGATAAGGACCCCAGTATTTTCCAGGAAGAAAAAGGAAACTTTTAAAAAGTCCAGGAATTAGAAGGACATTGGACTTTTTAAAAACAAAATTAGATGCTACAGAATAATGGGCCAATGACTTCAAAATTCTGAAGAGAAATGAATGCAACCTAGAATTACATTTCCAAGTGAACCAGCGAGCATGAAAGAATAAAGACACATTTGAACATGTCAGTTTCCTGTGTTTGCAAGTCTCTGGCAAAATGTAAGAATAAACACAATCAACTGTGGAGAAAAGGGCAAGTGTGTGTGAAAAAGAATGATATAAAGTATATTCTTATCTTCTATTCAGAAGTGGTGGGACAAATACCAGCATAAATGGCTAACTGCCCCTGGAAAGTGGGACTCAGAGATGGGGACAGCTGGTTTTCAATCCTAAAGGACCCAGTGAATTTTACCACATCTATGCACTACTTCTAGGGAAAAGGCTACAAGTCATCCTCCCGACGAGTGTGTTGAGCAATGCTTCATGTTCACCAAACCCATTTCATTTCCTCCTGCATAAATGACTGGACTGTCCCCTCTTGCAGTGCGGTCGGAGCCACCTGCATGCCAGCGGAAGCAGTGTCTGCCATGCCCAGCCTGGCACATCAAACTCGCCCCGTGCATCTTCTGTCTGTCCTTCTCGGCTGCCCTGGAGGCCACCTGTTGAGAATGGTCGTACCGGAAGACCAAAGGAGCCTGGCTCCCCAAGCCGCTCCCTGGGCGAGAGCGGCCTGACTTGCACTGCACTAGGATGTGCGTGGAAAATAAATTTTATCGTGGTAAGCCAGAGATTCGGAGATGTTTATCACCCAGGGCTTGCGCAGCACTCCATGGAAAAGATGAGGCAGAACGTTCATGGCTCAGCCGGCTGGCCAGTATTTCCGGAAGGTCCTCTCTGTGGGCGCCCTGGGCACTGAGGCACGTGTGGTCTGCCAGCATGCCTCCAGGCAGGCCGTCCTGTGCCTGTGCGGCCTGAGCGTTTCTGCAGCTGTCCCTCAGCCTCTGCTAGATGAGGGTGGTCATGGAGAGGACGTGGGGGTGATGTGGGGGCAGAGAGGGTGCCAGGGGACAGCCTGCCGTGGTCCAAAGCTCCCAGTTAGGGCCCTGATTCCTGCATTTCACTCCTGCCATTGAAGCTCAAGCCGCGAACTGTGCCACACGCGCCACACTGCTGGAATCGTCCCCAACCCACAGGTCGTTATCAATCACAGTGCATTCCACAAACTCTTCCGTAAGGGAAAGGGGATTTCATAGCCGGTGTGTGTTAGCCCCAGAACTACGGACGCCTGAGTCAGGCCTCAGGTGGAGGAGACACGGGAAGCGTGCCATCACCCACGGCCCCGTCTCTCTCACACACCATGACACACCACCTCACTCTCTCCCCGGCGCACGCACGTCATCTCACTCACACACCCTCACATCCACTCTCATGAATACATACATACACTCATATTTTCTCTAATTTACACATTCACACACACTCACACACTTCACACAACATCCAACGTTCTTTTTCCTCACATTCTCTCACACATTGCCATTACACACTCACATTCTCACACTCACAACCACTCCCACACAACACACTCACTCACATTCTCTCACATGCACTATCTCCCACACACAATCCCTTACACACTTTCCCACAGCCACACACACACTCATATACATTTTCTCACACCTCTCACACACAACACTCTCACACTCACACATATTCTTTCACATATTTTCACACTTTCCCACGTACACTCTCACACACACACTCTCTTTCACACATTCTTTCATATACTCACACTCACATTTTCTCACACAGAAACTCTCTTAAATGCACTCTAGCACACACACACCCACATTCACAAGCCCACTCTACACACTTACTCATTTTCACTCTCACACATCTCACACACTTACAAATACTCCACATACATGCTTTCTCTCACACTCTCACCATTCTTTCACCACTCACAACCCACTCTCACTCACTCACACACTCACACTGTCTCACATCCTTTCACATACGTCCTCACACTCACACACAAGATCTCAGTCTGATCACACGTTCTGACACACGTTATCGGTACCATGTACCCATTCTCTCAACACTCTCACACATGCTCTCAAATATACACACTCACACACATCCCTTCACACTTACACTGTCTCACACATCGTCACATACACTCACACACACTCCTCTTGTGCCACCACAGAATGTACCCCCAAAGTTTTCTGGTTGGTTGGTTTAATCAAGGAGATATGTATCTCTCACAGTAAGGCACTTTCTGAAATAACACATGCCAATTAATCCCTAAATGGGATGCTTGGGGATTAAAAGCATCGCTTTTCATAGGAATGCCTCAAATGTGTTTCAAGGACAAAAAGAAAGAAGGCAGGAGGACCACACCAGAATGTCAGAAGTATTAATAGCAGAGCTTTCTGGAGTCAAGGCAGAACTGGCATTATATGGAGACTGACAGCTTCATTCTGCGAAATATGCAGTAAGAACCCAGCCTGGAAAACGAGGCAAGAGGTCTAATTCCCATTCCTGCACCAGGTGAGAGGTCTTACTCCACAATGCGCAACACTTCATGATAAATAAATGACACTTTGGCAGGAGTGCTGCCAGGAAACACATGTAAGCTGCCCCGGCATTTTCCAGATATACTCTTTTTAAAAATCCCAGTCTACCATTAAAATGAAATGCTCACAAAAATGTGGCATAGGTTATCCTGTAGGATTTCAAGGACTGACTAGACAGTGCAGTCATTTTGGTTACATATATTTAAAAATTGAATTAGAATATTGTTATCATATCTGCTCTGTCTGTACTCCTACAAATGATCTATCTTAAACCTGAAAATTCGCAGGACTTTCAAATGACCACAGCAATGACAATTATGGTTAGCAGTGCGGCCAAGGATTCTCCCGAATTGGTGGGTTGGACGTTCCTGCCCAGAAACAGAGACGGGACTCAGCATTTGCAGGATGGGAGCGAGGACAGGCCCGCTTGTCTTCTGTCCACGGAAGTGGAGAGAAGTAGACGGCGATGCCTGGCACAGCAGCCACAGAGCGTGGAGAAGGGGGTCAGAGGCCAGGACCCTGCGGCCTGCCCACTCTGCAGCTCCAAAATGTCACTCCTGTATTGCTTGTCTCTGCTGGGTAACAGTCTTTTACTGGTTTTTATTTTATTCTTGGGCTTCTATTTCCTATGTTCTAAAATGAGCAGCATCTAACTTTTAATCAGAAAAAAAATCAATGAAACAGGCAAGCAAACGAGGTAGCAGAGGTGGTCAATGAGCCGGCCTGTGCTGTCACTCTCCTTTTCAGGTGTTCTTTTCTCATCCATCAAGTGACAGGAGGGTGTCCCTGTCCTGGCTCCGTGATTTCGGATGCAGCCTGACTTAGCAGTGAGGGCAGAGGTGCTATCACTGCAAAGGTCCCCACGGTTCCCTCCGGGCTCCTGGGAGGCTGTGCCCCATCTTCACCCCCGCCCTTGGGACCGGGAGTCCCCGGTGTTTTACACTCAGAGAAACTTCCAAGTCTGCCTCCCATGCTATTCCCAGAGAGCGGACAGACTGGAAGCGGCTTGCTAACAAACTCATGGCCAGGCAGCACTGATGCTGTGGTGAGGTGAGGAGCTGACCCTTCAAAGACAACTGCATTTTTAAAAGATTGCCTGGGCTGTTCCCCCAAGGAAGGGGAGACAGATGGGAACTGCGCCTCAGGAGGGAGGTGCTTCCTGTTCACGTGGCCTGGCTGTTCCTAGGTCACTCGAACATCACCACACAGGCAGCCCCTCAGAGGAAGAACTAGCTGCTTACACATCTCCTGCTAAGCAAGTCTTCTGTTCTAAAAATGTTTTCAATCCTAACTTAAAATTAGGAAAAGGGAATGAAAAAAAAATTTAAATTATTTCTGAGCTTGTTACTTATGTTCATATAACAACTAAAGTGGAAAAACAAACAAACACCTAATTTATCCAAAAGATTATAATTGTGATTCTGTGGGAATCTTCTCCCACTCTTACTAATTCTGCCCAAACTTCCTACCCTTTAACACCATCATGAGAAGTCTACACATTAAGCTGCTGTAACTTTCCTCAGTCCTTGATGTTGCACATTCACAACACCGGGCGTTACCACTTTGCCTATAAATGGGAGGACGGGAACTATGCAATTAGCGGAACAGGAAGCAAACCACTGTAGGTCTGTCCTGGGCTTCACACATGCTGAAGAAAGCAGGTCTGACTTCTGAAGGCTGTTGTGTGAGTAATGACCACTCCACTGCAGAAGAAGTTCTCAGGCAGGTAGCTCGATGAGAAGGCAAATAGCTGCTCTGTAGGTATTATTAGTTCCTAGTTAGCAAGACCATGGTATCCTGGTAAGTCACGTGGTCCCAGTAGAACCATGACTAGTGGTGCAGCTTTCTCTCTGCGGGTGGAACTAGTTCAGCTATCAACTTTAGTATGCAGTATTTTGTGGTTGTTTAGGGATTAGCTTTCACATGAAGTTAAACCCTTTTCCAAACACAGAAGATGGGTGCCTGTTTAAAGAATTTGTAAAATTTATGACAAAATACATAATATCTCACAGTAAACTAGGTTAGCAAACATTTTGAGTTGTTTTTGGGGTTTTTTTGTCCATAAAATTTTCCAATGTATAAGAAATAATAGCTACAAAACCCTATATTGCGAATGAATCTATGAGCACAATCCCACAGATATGGTCTTGGGGAGAGTGACATAGATGTTGCTGTGTTTCTGAACCTCTAGCCGTAGCTCTAAATGGAGGACTATGCCCCCATTGTGAGCTCTGCCCCACAGGTGACTCCAATGGGTCACTTTAAAGCATCCCTAAATTCCTTGTAATACCTAATACAATGTAAATACTATGCAAATAGTTCTCATTCTGTGTTGTTTTGGGAATAACAACAAGAGAAAAACGAACGTCTGTACTTGTTCAGTGCTAGCTACACAGCACATGTCAGCAATAACACATTTTTTTCCCAAGTATTTTCAACCTACAGTTGGTTGAATCTGTGGATGCAGAACCCATGGATATAGGATTCAAAATCAAAGAAAGAACCTGTCAACCTAGAATTCTGTACCCAGCAAATGGTCTGTCAAAAATGAAGGCTGTATAGAGCATTAATTATGAACACAGAACGGACTCTAATAATTCTGATAGCTATTGGTCGCAAAGTGACAGTCATACCAGAGCACCCCATGAAAGGCAGACCCAGTTAACACCCTAACCAGATAACTCCAGATGCAGGGTAGAGTGTGACCATCTGGATGGCTTTATCATCAAACTGCAGATGGGGGCACCACACCCAGTCTCAAGCATAAGATCACAGCTCCCTGACGGCGCCTCACTCAGGCCTCAGCCATGAGCTGACAGCCGCACCTGCACTCGTCCCAGCCGGAGCGCTTGAAGCCTGGTCTCCTGACCGTCTCACCAGCCCCGCCTGACGCCCGATGCTACGCACTCCAGCACCGAAGGGACTCTCACTGAACACCAGACTCTCTCTCACCCTTCTTTTCATCCTCTGTTGACCTTGCCTAACCCTATTGCTTACAAACTGTGTGAAACTGCTCCGCCTGGATTAATGGAGATGATCCTCCAGCCAGACCCTCAGTTAATGTCCGTGGGAAACCAACAGTAAGACCAGATCCATGGCTTTATTCTAATGAAGTCTGATATGGTGGAAAGACACACACGTGTGTGAGACTGATACTTTGATAGTCACATCCCACTCATGACAAAGGCAAAATACTTTCTCAGATATATAAAAGCTGAAAGAATTAACCACCAGTAAAGCAGCTCAAGCACTGCTGAAGGACAGCCTTCAGATGGTACCGGAGAGAAATCTGGACCTACAGAAAGCAAGGAGGAGCATCAGAAATAGTAAATATGTGATCAATAGAAAAGACTATTTTCTTCTTTCGAAAATCTCTTTTAATTGGTGAGGATAGTTGAGAATTTGATTTCTAAAAGAATTGTTACAGTTTGGCTCTGGGCATGATTTAATAACCAATTTTTAAACTTCCAAAGTTGGTTGTTAGTAGTTGAAGTCCTTCCATGGAAATGAGAAGGTGTCTTGTTATTTTTAAATACCCTGTCCGCAATGCTTCAATAATTGTCTATTATAATAGAGCACAAAGTGAGAAGAATTGGCCTTGGCTTCCAGTCACGTCTCCTTATCTCATGGAAAAGTCAATAAATCTTGTGAGGGCAGCTACCCCCAATGAGACCGACGATGAAAAGTACACAGAGACGTGCAGGTGGAGGGACCTTGCCCGATGCAAAGACCCTGAAGGTCGTCCGCAGCTTCCTCTGATTGAGGGAGACAGACAAAGCCCTATATAGAATGTGCGTGGGGGGTAAGCAGTCAGTACATAGGGAGCTCCCTTGTTCCGTCCTGACTCCCTCTACATCTCTACTATCTGTCCTCGGCCTGTGCACGTACTGTTCCTTTCCTATCTAGTCCTTGAGCCGTCGCCAGCCACCTTTGGCTGACACGTACCCAAGTTGCTCTCCTGCTCTGACCTTTCAGAGGCACCCTGCAATATTGCAATCCAGTTCTGTGTCCCTACAAAATCTCAGTTTCATTATTTGTAAACTAGACAATAATATCACTTTGATTGCTGTTCATGGTAAGAACAGCAAAGACCATCTGTGTAGGCAGGCGTATAGATGTTAATAATTATTATTAGCCCTTGCAGTAGGATCAGGTTAAAATTAACATAAAGCTCAGTCGAGAAGGGAAAGAGAAGTGACACACTTCCAATGTCAGCGGTGAGCAAGGAAGGAGAGTGGAAATCCCAGTGTTTCGTCTCTTCAGTGGTGGGGTGGGGGTAACGTGGAGTCTGGGTGACGGGCTCAACACTACGTGTACAGAGGGCCCATTTGGGGAAACGGGGCAAAGCCAGCCTCGAAATGGCATCCAGTGGGACTCCTCAAGTCCATCCCCTAGGGACAGTATTCTTACTTTTAAAGTAATTTTCATGTTACACATAGCACAGCATCCCACAGCGATGTGGGCTGACACAGGCAGCTTCCACAGTGTTTGCAAAATAACCTGTACTTTCCATTTTGAAATTTTTGTGAATGGAGATAAGTTTCAAGTATTTCCGTGCAGCAACAGCTCCATAAACCACACAGCTTTCTTTGTCAGACGTACTGTCATCTGTAAAGGTCTTTCTGACTCACAGGAATTGTTCGCACAACTGTGGGTTCTTGTCTCTGGCGTGTCAGCCATTCCTCTCCATGGCTCCATCAATTAGCAAGAGAATATACAGCTTCCCTCTCCTTGTCAAGTTCCATCAGCACCAGGGAAGTCGTTTTTTTCTTACTTCCATTTCTCGCTACTTAACCATACCACTGACCAAACCTTTCTCTGACTCAGGGAGATGGCACCACGGACGCTGTGCAGATGTCCCCGGAGTTGGCACAGACTTGCTTCGATTTGTCCACACTCTTCACCAGGCTTCTTGAAGAAGGATGTCACACACTCTGCCAGGGGCAATCATCCTTAGATGAGATTTCCAGCAACAGATGGAAACTCATGGCCTGACAAACTTGAACACATCTATGAAAATAACAGAATATCTGAAGCTATGACTGTCCCCCAAAATACGTAACATAGTCACAGTGCTGGTAAGACGATCCCGCCTGGGACCTGGCCTCATGAGTGTCCAACCCTAAGCAGCCAAAGGGGCAACTAACTGCCTGTGCATTCCTCTCCGTCGCACCATTTCTTCTGCAGCAGCCTGGAATGGCCTGGACGGACACGGCTGCAGCAGTGATAAGAAAGGCAATCCTAATAGGAACTGTTGGCATTTATTTTCTAACCACATGCGGGCTGCATCGATCAAAATTGGTAATCTCTTGGTGTGGAGACAAAGTCCTGAAGTAGACAAATTAGAAGACACAGGCGTTGTACTGAAGGAAGGCGTCTGCGCCTCCGGGTTTGTATGTCTGGCTCTGTCCCTTTTTCACCTTGGACCGTCCCAGGCTGCAAATGCCACTAGCGTGTGGATCCAGTGCCTCGGGACAACCGGCCTTTTGAAAACACAAAGCAGCGAGAAGAAAATCCAGGAGGTGACTCAGTGATGACTCACACTGAAGTTTTGGCGTCCATGCCGGGTAGTTAGCTGCACACATCCTCGGCAGCAACAGTGAACTGGCTTTTTCAGTCTTCTTTTTTCCTAAGTGACGGTAGCATGAATCACGGTGGGTGGTCTGCATTCAAATAGAGAAACTCTTGATCCTAATGAACAGAATGTGTCTTTAATTTCTCAAGAGACCCGTTAAAATACCTGGCAGGCAGTTCATTTGGATGTCCGTTGATCTCAGAAGTGCCACTCTTCTAAAAGATGTTCCCAATCAGGAAGGATCAGGGAACGGTTAAAAACATAGCAACAGAACTTGTGTGTGTGGAGGCCACCAATCACTGGTACGGGTGACAGACAGTCCAGACACACTCCAGGGTCCCCATCTAAAGATCCCAGAAGGCCTTTCTTGTGGCTGTCCATTCTATCCCGTCAGCCAGTCCTCCGTTGTTGCATTCTCACCCTGGAGAGAAGCAAAGCGACCAGGACGCTTCCCCCCGACCCACCCCCCAGCCCACCCGCCAACACCCCTGGCTCTATTAGGACCATGCTGTCAGGACCACGCCCTCCGAATGGCCCACACATCTCCTGGTTCGAAGACTTGGCCCCTCTGCCCTCACCCAACCTCTGAGGTGCCTTCTCCATGTTAAAGGGAAACCGGGAGGGGTATCACTTTGCAAGGAGTGAAACGTCTGACCATTACATTGTTTTGTACCCCTGAAACTAATAAAAAGAAGTTTTTACATCAGAGGGTGCTGGGACCTCACCAAGGAATGTCTGTCTTTGGTCTGTGTGGTCCACACACTAGGAGTTTGTCAATAATGCAGAGTCTCAGGCTCACCCCTGGCCTGCAGAGACAAGATCTGCATTTTCACAAGCCTCACAGGTCATTTGTGAGCACACTGATTGGACGAGGTGACGCTCCCTAGCCTGGAGTTGCCTGTGGGACCTAGGTCTGTCCCACACATCTAGGAGGGGAGCGGGGGGGGGGAAGGGAGAGAGGGAGAGAGAAAGAGAGAGGGGGACAGGGAGGGAGAGAGAGAGAGAGAGAGAGAGAGAGAGAGAGAGAGAGAGAGAGAGAGAGAGAGGAGAGAGAGAGAATGATGGGAAGGAGATACAAAAGAGAGATGGGAAAATCCATCGGAATATGATTTATATGAATTCGACTCATGTATACGAATAGAACTCTAAATCACCAAGGGCTGTGAACAACGAACAAGATGCCAGGTCTAACCAAAAGATACATCCCCAGTATTAACTTGCTTTCTATTATTCAGTCTAATAAGGAGCTAAAAATAAGAAGCTTAATAATTGAAAGGATTTCAACTGACATGCATTTCCCTTCTGCCTCTTTGCAAGAATCTGGGGTGTTACCAAAATAGTGGGCCTTTACCCTGGAATTCTTAATGCTACTTTCAGAAACTATATTTTTCCCTAATACAACCTCAGGTTTGTAAGCTTATCTTTCCTTTCTATTTGAATATATAAATAAAGGGGTTATGGCATCTCAAAATATTGTATGGTACTTAGAAATACTGCTTCCCCTGTTATCTCACTCCAAGTATTTTGAGACAAAAGACCAACAAGGAACATGCTGTGCTTTGGCCTTTCACTCTCAGAACTGCTATTTCAACAGGCCCAGTAGTTCCAAAGAAACGTACTTTATAATTCCAGATATGAATTGGCACTTTTAAAAGTTGTTAACTTAGGGCATATTTTGTGGACATGTGTGACCAACCACAAATTTAGACATTGGAAGGACTGTCAGAGAATGCCGCTCCCCACTGCTGGTTGTAAGAGCACCAGTGGCGTTCACTGGGGAAATGGGCCTGAGGACTGCATTTCACACACCGCCGTGGCTCTCACATCCGAGCACAGTGCATGCAGCGAACTCTTGACGGACGTGTGTGTGATGCCTGCATGGCCCTGCACACCGGGCACGGCTCTGTGCCCCGGCCAAGGGCGGGAGGCAGAGGCAGAGTCCTCTCCACCACTGCACTGCTGGCCCTGGGGTGACTTACAGAAAAGGGGCTGAGCCTGCCGGCCTCTCACTCTGCTTGCGAGTGTTGTGTGTTGGGCTGAACAGTGTCCCCTCAAATTCACACCACCTAGAACCTTAGAATGTGACTTCATTTGGAAATAGGGTCTCTCACACTGGATTAGAGTGGGCCCTGAAAGCAATGACTGGTCTCTTTCTAAGGAGGAAACCTAGACACAGACACTGAGAGGAGACGGCTATGTGAAGACACGAATGTGCAGGGGAAGAGGGAGGCAGAGGCCGCAGTGATGCAGCCGTAGCCAAGGGACACAGAGAACTGCAGGGAGAGGCCAGGAAGGCTCTTTCCGGGGGCCTCAGGGGGAGCCCGGGCCTGCCAGCACCTTGGTTCGCGTCAGGCCACCAGAACAGTGAGAGAATCGCTTCTGTTGTTTACACCATCCAGTTCGTGTAATTTGTTCCAGCAGCCCTAGGAAACGAACCCACATGGCAACCTTTGTTCTGGAGGTGTCAAAGCTCCTAGGTCTTCACGCAGAAGGCCTGCTGGCCGTGCACGTGGTAGTGGGGGCTTGGTGCGCTGCCGGCGTGGCAGCAGGCGGACACTCAGCCATGCACGGTGGATGCACAGCTTCCCACTCTCCAGAGAGTGGTTCATCAAACAGGCCAGTGAGCCACTGACTCAGCAGCAGTTCAAAGGGCACCAGAAAATGGGTCTGCTTCCTTTGAAAGATGGTATGACTTCTTTTTTTCCTGAGGGCTTGACGGGGAGGGAGGAAGTAAACTTTGTCAGATCTTCTCAACTACTGTGGGGTCGCTGGACTCAGTAAATTAAAAGCTACCAAAGTCCCAGAGCCGCCATCCACCCTGCACGTGGCTGGGCACCAGGACTGCCAATGTGTTGGGTGGGGAGGCTCAAGGAAGACACGTGACCCAACAGGCCCGTCAGCTGCCAGGCCCAGGGCCCTTGGGGAAGATGATGTCTGCTCCCAGCGGAAATGGAACGATTCCCTCTCAAGTACATGAAACTCATCCTCCGGTCTGGGGACACGATCGGCTTCCCCTGGTTGGTACTCCAACATTTTAGAAGAATTTCCTTCCACCTCAGTGTGGCAGGACTCAGAAATTCACCATGGAACAAGAAACCTGAAAGGCGGGTTACACTCCCGAGGCCTCAGTGAAAAGTCAGCTCTGGGCTGTTTGCAGTGACAGTTACACAAAAACGATGTACACATCCAGGTACAAACAAGCGTAATGTTTTCCCTCCTAACTGACCTCATACCCACATCTGCTTCCTGGAGATTTTCAGCAAGGTCTGCCAAAGACCGGGCCGAATCTCCTGGGATTCGTGCAGACTTCACAAAACCCTAATTTCGCACACACTCGCGTGGATGTGAATTCCTGTTAGACACAGCGCCAGCTCTAGGGCTTCCTAGAAACACTGCCACGGGTCTTGACAGTTCATAAACCACTGCGAGCGACACTGTGACTGGACCCTCCGATGGCCTGGCAGAGAAAGGTCACTCCGGCTGCAGTGAGAACACCGAAGCTGGAGAGGCTCAGGCGAGGCGTGGAGTCAGCCTCCCTTCTTCGTCCTCCCCCTGACTGCTCCCGCCACCCCCTCCTCCTGAGGGAGGAACCCACCCCTGCACCAAGGACCACTCACCAACCCACCCCCACCCCCACAAGAGCCCCGATCAAGCTATGGAAATGCTTGGTGTTAACTGCTCTTTTGTTGTTACCGGTGCCACCATGGAGCACTCACTCAAACCACACTATGTCATCTCCAAAATGAAGGGGGAGACAAGACCTTTTTGGTCCACACTGTTGTTTGTTGCTGACAATTCTGCGGCACTGACTGATGAGGATGGAACCTCTGGCTGCTGATGCAAACGCCATGCCACTTGTCAGATGTACGCAGTCACATCTGGGTGCAGCTCATCACCCCGCAGGCTGGGCTGCGAATGAGATAGTTGATTCCTTTACAATGTTCTTGTCTCCTCTCAAAGTTGTCACCTCTTGCAGTCACTCCTGATCATTTCCATTTCTGGCATCTGCTCCTTTTATGTCTGCCTTTGACTTTCTTTTTCAAATATCACCGCAGTTCCATTTTCCCTTCATTTCCACAGCGTTTTATTCTGAACTCCAGAGAGGTTCTTTGTCTTCCACCCTCACGATGAAATCTTTGGCTCACATTTTCAACACTTGCCCTTTTTTTTTATTGTATGACCTTCTCTTTTTTTTGGAGGAAATTCCTAAGAATCTTCTCCTTGGGCCACCCTGAAAACTACAGTAGGACTTGAGACTTTCCACGCCCTTCCATGAACTCTGACAAATGTGTTTCTGTGTTTTACCCACAGCTTTGAATTTAAAGATAACAGCTGAGGAAATGGGCAGCAGAACGTTAGCTTGGACCTTCAGATTCTTCCCTTTTCAGCACTGAATTAGGCATGTCCTTTCATCTCTCTTCAGTACCCTTTCTGTAAATGTGGAGAACAGAGTCATACACCTCCTGGGGTGTTTGTACAGACTGAGGAAGACTGCCTACAGGTCTGGGTGGGCATACCAGCGCCCATTCCCAGGCCAGTCCATGCTGCAGGCAAACGGGCCACGACCAGCTGTGCTGCCATTCCTTCGCTGGCTGCAGTGTGAGGTAAGCACCTCTGCTCACCTCCTCACCCTCAGACCGCTCTTGCCTCTCCACCCACCTTCCCTGAACTCTCCCAGCCTTCTGCCCTAACCTCTGTGGATTCCCCGCCAAGGTAAGCCACATTCTCTCACATTCCCTTACAGCATCCTTCTCTTCACTAAACCTACTTCCATTTCCTGATCTAATGGAGTCCTGGACGGTCCCTGTAAACAGTTTCTCCCTCAGCCCCTCAAAGGGTTGCTAGTAAGGATTTTGGTAACTGACCCTACACCCTGACTGGTCAGCCATTTTTAGGCTGCTCATTTGAGCTTACATTAAATGTAAATGGTTTGAATATCCCAATTCAAAGAGAGCAACAGGGTGAATTAAACATGACCCAACTATATGCAAGGGTATTATGAAGAAGAAAAAAACAATGTCAAAAATTCACTGGGCCGGCTGAGTGGCTCAGTTGGTTAAGAGCTCGCTCAAAGGTTTGAACTCTGAGCAACAGCGGTTTGAGTCCGGCCGGAGCTGAGTTGCCACTGAGCTGCCAACAGGTGGCAGGATGGCTCAGCTAAAATAAATAAATAAATAAATAAAAAGAAAAAAAAATTCATGTAATATAGGATTCCATTTACATAACATTGCTGAAATAACAAAAGTACAAAACAGACTACTTGGTTTCAGGGGTTAGGAATGGTGGGGTGCAGGGGCACAGGTATGACTCTAAAGAGGTAACTAGAGGGGGGGTCTCCATGTAATGGAACAGTTCTATATCTTGATTGTGGGAGTGGTTATGTGAAAATCCACATGACATAGAATGGGTTAGAATGCTACACACACACACACACACACACACACACACACACACACACGTACGAACATCAGTGTCCTGCTTTTGATATTGTACCACAGTGGGTACCAGATGGTATGATGTAACCATTTGGGGAAACGAAGCGAAGGCTACACAGAACCTCTATGTACTATCTTTACAACTTTCGGTGAATCTCAGATTATTTTAAGATTAAAATCTTAAAAACAGTACAAAATTCTGTACATGATTATGAGTTCAACCACACAAACAACTGTATTTAGATAGAACAAAATACCAGAAATAAATACACTTTTTTTTTTTAATAAAACCTCTAATGCCATTGCCTTCCATTGCGGCATCAACATCAGGGCACCACAACTTTCACTGCATCGTTATTCAGCACACATGGAATCCGTTTCCTGCTCTGGTTCATCAGACGACAACCTGGAGCGAATATGGGAGAATATAAGCAGCGAAGCTACACTAGATGTTGGTGCTCTACTTTGGTGAACTATTTTTGTCTCCTCTTTGTCAAGCAAACACTTACCCTTATTTTAAAAGCATGTCTTGGAGCACAAACAGGATTAGTGCAGAAATACGCCTCTTGTCTGGTAGAGATCGTTTTCTAAAGAGGCGGTGATGTGGACTCAGATCACAAGTAGGTCAAGTTTACCCTGTAGGTTACAGCTCCACAGGGTCAAGGAAGATTCCAGTCACATTACTCTCTTACAGGGAAAAGCATCACACATACATCTTGGGGGATATGAAATTTCAGATTTGCCGAGAAGTAATTTTTGTTCCTTGTACCACAAGCAGTTCTTTTCTGGATCATACGATTAACAAGGATGTAATGTATTAGAGTTGACAGTGTGGATTCAGCCTAATTCTCAGGCCAGCATCTTAATAGCATTTACACAAAGTATTACCCTAATGCACTATCTGTTTATCCATATTGTATTTCTTCACTGCATGTGGAGCTCGGTGTATTTAAACACGGAGAGCCCTGTATATCAAAGTCAGCTTTTCTGAAAATGCTACTTTGAACTTCACACTTCAGTGTGACACCTGAGCTAGGCGATGCGTGAGAAGTCAGCCCTCTTGAAGAGCGCCTGCCCACTGCTCCTGGGAGGTGATTCACCAGGAAAGGGGAGGACTCCATTGCGTGACCTCTGTGAGTGCTTTTTCACTGGTTGGCTTTTCTTCATTTGTTCGTTCAGTATCTATCAGGTCTTTAGCTTATTCCAGGCACTATCCTACATGCTTAAATGATTTTTTTCAAATGGAGAACTACTTTTGTCTATCATGGGAAAATTATACAGTTGAACTAGACAGGATCGCTGAGAGCCACCAACAACCTGTGTAGCAGGGTGTATGGAACTAGGTGAAAGCCACCCGTGGTCTTGTTAGCCCACTTGTTCCAGGTGCTCTTGGGGTGTTATGCTAGGTACTAGGTATCCAGGGACAAATGTGACACTGTCCAGGCCCTCGATGGATGGTCTCCCTGTTTAGTTCAGGATAAAGAAGAAGCGGGTACCACGTGACCTGTCACAAGTGCCAGAGAGAAAGATGGAGGACTTTCTAGGCAAAGAGGAAAGCAGAGGGGTGGAGATGTGAAGGCTGTGGCTCTCCCGGGAAACCATTAGGGTGAGAGTGGGAAGTAACAGGCAAGGAGAGAGAGCCCAGACAGGGCCATGTGGCGCACAGCTGCAGGATCAGGTGAATGTGCTGGGACATGGAAGGTCTTAGGAACTCGACAGCTCTCTTGTACCAACCTGGGAAGGTTCTAGAACCCCTCCCCCCACCTATGTGGATGTTTCTAAAGCTCCATCCCCCCAGATCAAGAGGGACAACAAGGACCATGTATATATACATCTTGTTCTCATTTTCTTTTTGCACCATCTCACAGGACCGGAAGGGAAAGGCTTCAAGATTGCTTCACTATGCCATGTCTTCCTTCCGGCCCAAGACAACTAGATGGCTGCTCAGACGGTGAGACTCAATGACTGCTGTTCTTCAGGTTTGGTTCTTCCATGCTGAAAGATCCCTAGAAACTGGTATTTTCGATGCACTGTTATTCTTGCTTTCTCTTTTGTTATGTCTTAACAAAACCTGGCTTCTAAGATCATCATATTGTTACAGAATCAACTAAATCTAAATTGATGTCAAAACTGGGGAATGATTTGGGGTTCTTATGGGAACCCACCCTCCTCCTGAAGCTCTACAACCAGGACAACACAGTTTAGAAAATACATAAATACTACTTCCAACTGATTTTAAAATTACAATCGCCTCTCAGCCCTCTTCCCACACCCCACCTTTATAATTATGCCTTTTAGTCCATCAAGAATAGGAAAGAGATTCCTCACTTAGCCACTTCCTCTCAACGGTTTCTTCCTTCGGTTACCCAATACTTTGAAATAACTGCTTAGAAGCACTCAGTTCATTCTTAGCCAGGCCTTGGGCCCAGTTACTGTTTGTAAGGAGGGAAGGTGGTGAATTCCATTATTGGGTTTTTGTGAAGAAACCACTCAGCATATGATACATATTCATAAATTGTAGCGGTTACTGTTATTCTACCAAATGAGAACTCTCTCCATTACCTTCTTATATAAAGTCATCATCTGTCTATTTCCCACCCAGATGGTTAATACTCTTTACCAGTTTCCTCAGGTATAAAAATGGGATTATAATACTATGGCCTCATAAGATTATTGTGATAACAGGTAATACATGTCGATCATATAATACAAAAGTGTTTAAAAACAAAGTGTTTTAAAAGTAGTTATTATTTGTAACCATTACTTTTAATTATCAAAGTGAAATTCACATAACATAAAATCAACCATTTTAAAGTGACAATTCAGTGGCATTAGTATATTCACAATGTTGTATGACCACTACCTTGATCTAGTTCCAAAACACTTTCATCACTTCAAAATAAAACCCTGTGCCATTCCCCATTGCCCCTTCCCCCGGGCAACCACCAATAATCTGTGATCTGTCTCAATGGATTTACCTATTATAGACTTTTCACATAAATGGAGTTATACAATATGTGGCCTTTTGTGACTGGCTTCTTTCACTTAGCATAATGTTTATGAGGTTCATTCATGTTGTAGCATGAAGCAGTACCTTTTTTTGGCTGAATACTATTCCATTATGTGTATAAACACAATTTCATTTGTTTATTCATTCATCAGCTGACAGACATCTGGGATGTTTCCACCATCTGACCACTGTGACTAGAATAGCTATGAACACGCACATGCATGTATTCGAGTGCTTGTGTTCAGTTCTTTTGGGTATATATCTAGGAGTGTAATTGCTGGGTCGTATGGTATTTCTATGTTTAACTTTGTGTGTGTGGAAATATTTTTTTACTGTGGTAAAATACACATAACATAAAATTTACCATGTGAACCATTTTTAAGTGGACAGTTCAGTGGCATTAAGTACATTGTGCAACCACTACCAGCTATACCACTATCCATCTCCAATTATTATTCATCTTCTCCAATCGAAATGCTGTTCCCATTAAACAATAACTCCCCATACTCCCCTCCCCACAGCTTTCATAAACACCTTTCTATTTTCTCTGTGAATTTGAATGCTCTAGGCACCTCATGTAAGTAGAATCATACAAGATTTGTCCTTTTGAGACTGGCTGCTTTCATTCAGCAGAGTCTTCGAGGTTCATCCATGTCATAGCAGGAGTCAGAATTTTATTCCTTTTAAGACTGAATAATATTCCATTGTATGGACAGACCACAGTTTATCCATCTATCCATCACTGCACATTTGGACTGTTTCCAGTTTGAGTTCCTGTTTTCAATTATTTTGTGTATCCAGTCTTGTGCCTCCTAACGACAGGGACAGGTTCTGAGAAAGTCATTGCTAGGCAATTTCCTTGTTGTGTGAACATCACAGCATACACTCACACACACCTAGATGGTACAGTCCACTACACACCTAGACTCTATGGTATACTGCGTTGTGTATGTGGTCCGCCATTGACTGAAATGTTGCTATGTGGTGCATAACTGCACACCCAGAAGCGGAACTGCAAGATCGTATAGTGATTCTATTTTTAATGTTTTGAGGGTCTGCTATACTGTTTTCCACAGAGGCTGCACTATTTTACATTCCCACTAGCAATATATATGGTGAAATTGAAAATATTCAATTTCTCAACATCCACTTATTTTTTTTTAAGGTATAGCCATTGTAGTGGGTATGAAGTGTACCTCACTGTGCTTTTGAGTTTCAGTTTTTTGATGACTAATGATTTTGAGCATTTTTTTCATGTGCCTATTGGAGATTTGTATATTTTCTCTGGAGAAATGTCTATTCAAGTCCTTTTACCATTTTTAAATCGGGTCGTCTTGTTGTTGGGTTGTAGGAGTTCTTTATATATTCTGGATATCAATCCATTATAACATATACAATTTGCAAATATTTTCTCCCATTCTGTAGGTTTCCATTTCACTATCTTGGTAATGCACTTTGTGTGGTACAACTTTTTAATTTTGATCAAGTTCAATTTACCAATTTTTTTCTTGTTGTTGCTTATGCTTTTGATAAAAAGCCATTGCCAAATCCAAAGTCATGAAGATTTATCCCTATATTTTCTTTTTAAAGTTTTATAATTTAGTTTGCATATTTAGAATATTTACTCATTTTGCATTAATGTTTGTATATAATGTGAGATAGGATTCCAAATTCATTCTTTTGCAGTTTCATTCATTTCTTTTGTGGATATCCAATTGTCCCAACACCATTTGTTGAAGAGATAATTCTTTCTCCGTTGAACTATCTTGCACCATGTTGAAAATCACTTGGTCATAGATACAGGTTTATTTCCGAATTTCCAAGCCTATTCTTTTGATCTATATGTCAGTACCTTATGCCAGTACCACACCATTTTGATTACTGTAGCTTTGTAGTAAGTTGTGACATCAGAAAGTGCGAGTACTCCAACTTTATTCTTCTTTTTCAGGACTGTTTTGGCTATTTAGAGTCCCTTGTAACACTGCTGAAATTTTGTTAGGGATTACATTTGAATTCGTAGATCACTTTGTCATCTTAACAATATTATGTCTTTCATTCCATGAACATGCAACATCTTCCCATTTATTTAGGTCTTCTTAAATTTCTTTCAGCAATGTTTTATAGTTTTCAATGACCAAGTCTGTCACTTTCTTAATTAAAATTATTCTTAAGTATTGTATTTTTTATGCTATTGTAAACGGAATTGTTTTCTTAATTTTCTTTGCAAATTGTTCATTGGTGGTATATAGATATACAGCTGGGTTTTGTATGTGATCTTGTACCTGCAACTTTGCTAAATTTGCTTATTAGCTCTTGTAGGGTTTGTTTTTGTAGATTCTTTAGAATTTTATATGTATAGGATCATGTACTCTGCAGTAGAAAAAGTTTTAATTCTTCCCTTCCAATTTGGATGTCTTTTGTTTCTCTTTTCTTGCCTAATTGTTCTGGCTAGAATTTTCAATACAATGTTAAATAGCAGAGGTGAAAGTGGGCATCCTTGTCTTTTTTCTTATCTTAGGGGCAAAGTTTTCAGTCTTTTTAGCTATATTTTAAAAAACTTTATTCTTCCTTTTCCTAGCTATGTACAACTTTCATTAGACCTTTGAAAGCAGTTCCACACCACTTTAATTATCCCCGTAACAGCTTTTTCACTTGGCAAAGACACAGGTTTTGATATAAAAATGGCACTCTTGTTTTCTTCTTATTCTAGTTTATAAATGTTTATAAATAATGTTCATAATTGTCCCATCTCTGCTTCCTGAGCTTTGCAGTATGTGAGATAACATACCTCAGGCAGCTCCTCCTCATCAGATATCAACTTGCCCTGACAGAGATTTAAGCAGCAACTTGGCCCAGTTCATATTCTAAATAACTAAGTGCTGATCAGTGTCACAGTTAAGAGTTCCACCCATCTGAATATGATCTAATTTTTTTCCATCCAAATTCTCATTTCTCATTAGTGATATGTTCCAAACACAGATATTTTAGTGAAAGGTTGAGCCATAAATTTAGTCAGTTCTGTTTCAGTTATCTATGCCTTCCAAATTTTCTTTGACACAAACTGCCAAAATAGCAGTGTTTAGAGTATGCTGGGATCTTTTATTGCCTGGCTCTTATCACAAATTTCTGCCTAAAAATGTGCTTATGAAGGGCATTCCCATAGAACAAATTAGCGGTGCTCTAGCCCTCCTTAGATTTGGTACATCTGTTTTGGATTATGTTATAATTTTAAAATTTTAGGCTAGGCAATGTTCTGGTGTGGTGAAATTGCCAGGGGACTCCACACAACCCTGAATACTGCCAGACAGTTTGAAATAACATGTCAGTGAGTTTGGAAAGACCTACTTTTAGAATACAAATGGAATGAAAGACACTTCATTCACTTTGAGTCGGTCCAAGAAATGAGGCAAAAGATGACCATCAAAGGCTCTGAGGGTGACAGAGCATCAGGGCCACCTACAGCTGATCCACCCCAAGAACTGGGGGTATTGTGATGGCCAGCCTTGTGTTTATGATATGTCTATTCTGTGCCATGTGTAATGTGTACAGTTAATCTGTACACATTAACACAACTCTAAGAAATAAATATTATCAACTCTTTTTCACTAACGATGAAACAGGCTCAGTGTTAATTTGCCTAAGGTCCGGTGCATGGCAGAACAGGATTCGGGGTCTTATGACAATATCTCTGCTCCTTCTCCCATCCCAGGGGTCAGCAAACTAGGCCCGAGGGCTAAATCCCACCTACCACCTCTTTTTTGTATATGAAGTTTTATTAGAATGCAGCCAGGCCCACTCATTCAGGCACGGAGTGTGTCAACTTCTGTGCCATGGGGGGTGGGGGTGGAGGGTGTTGAGTAGTTGAAACAAGCTTTGCAGTTCATAAAGCCTGAAATGTTTATCATCTGGCCCCTTTCAGAAAAAACATGCAGGCCTTTGCCCTATACAGTAAGACTTTTCATACTTCTGAGGTTCTCCTCCATATGTCTTGTCCCCATCCAATAGGAATCCCAGAAAAGTCTATGGTAAGTCCTAAGACAGTGGCTCTCCCACACTCCCAGGGCCGACAGAGACAGACCCAGGAGGGCTGTTCTTCACGTACTTTAACCGCCGTCACTACTGAGCAAGCGCCTGCCACACAGCAAGTCTTTAATTCCCTGTGAGGCTGCTGCCCAGCTATCTGACCTCATCACAACATGCCGTTTCTGCGTGTGGATGGACAGTGGACCTGAACAACCAAGAACTAAACGTGCGCTTTATTGATGGGTCACTGGTTCGTGGCTTTGTTTTGGCAGCGACTCACTGCTGGTGTGCAGGACCATTTACGTGTGAGCTTGGAGACCAGCGGTCTAGAGACTTGCGGCACTTAGCAGTTAGAAGAGGAAGCGGTCAAGTGCCTGACAGAGCAGCTCTAAAATGAAGATGCCTGCTTCCTGAATCCACAGCTGAAAATCCTTAAATCCTGCCGCCTGGCTTAGCTTCCCTCCTTCTGCACTGAGCTTATTCATGCAGGAGATGGGGAAAACGACAGGCTGCATTTAATGCAACCTCATCTGAGAGGCTTCCTCACTCTTCGTTCCTGGGATGACGGAGAATATTCCAGTTCCCTGGGAAGTTCCCTGGGAAACCGTTTGAGAGGGAGCAGGGAAGATTCAGCCAGGCATCCGGACCGCAGTCCAGCATCTTAGCAGGGGAAGCCCTGCTTGATAAGCGTCTGTTCTTTGCATTCGGGAGGTCAAGGCTCACGTTTGAGCATCGCCATCTACTTGCTGTCTAACGTGGGCCACGAATAAATTCTGTCTGTCTTAGTTTTTCACTTCACAGCATTAAGTGAAGGAACTTTGATAAATCGTGCTGCACTGGGCCAAACCTACCGCAAACACACTTCCCTTTCTCTCTTCACCTTCTTCACCGGCTTAGCAAAGAGTAAG
>NW_017731427.1:1874080-1932583 GCF_001890085.2 Hipposideros armiger
GAGGAACTGAGGAACACAAGTGTGACTGAAACCGCAGGTTCAATCAACGGTGTGGCACGGAGGCCTAAAAATCAGCCTGCCTGTGAGTGCTCTGGGCCAAGTGGGCAAGGCTGGAGGGGGCACCTGGAGAGGCCTGTGGGGGCGGGTGAGAGGTAAAGGAACATCAGTGGGCAGAAGAGCACCGTGCTGCTGTCCAGCCCCCACGAAGGAAAGGGGCACAGGAATGCGAGTTCCGAGAAGAGGAGAGAAAATCAGCCAAGTTCCTGTGGCCCCTCGTTTTCCGGGGTGGCCCAAGATATGGTCCAGGGTGATTCCGGGTGAACCTGGGTGGTCCAGACACAGAGAGCCGAGGCCCGGTCCATCCCGGTGGCTCAAAAGCTGGTTCTCGGGTCACTCCCCAGAAGCTAGAGCCCCTCCTGACAATCGGAGCACTGACTCGTGGCCTTTACACTTGAGGTGTAACACGCCACTTTCCATAGCAGAGGGCGGCGGGGCCCCTGTGTCACCGCTGGGCAGCAGCTGCCTCCAACACTCAGAGCACAGAGAAATGGAAGAAATGTCTGACAGGGTGTAAGAAAAGAATGACCTGGAGGCCGGAGCGCCTGTCTGATGTCCACAGGTGGAGTAAGGAGTAGAGGGAAGGAACGGATTGGTATTTTGAAAAAATTCAGTCTCTCTTGGGCATTCCCACTTTCTACCACATTTAAGCCCACACTTGAACCCTTCACTACCCCTTGCTTCAAGTACATGGCCCCACCCCTCCTGCCCTTCAGCGGGCTCAGGGCCCTAAGCGTCCAGCCCAGGCCTCTTTTTGGATTTTCCTTTGCCATCTTACATTGAAAACAATGCCTTAAAAGGGAGACAGCTGAGATTTCTGCAAGACCAGTTTCATCTCAAATTTCTTGCCTGCAAGGAAGGAATAGGGGGAAGGGGCCCCCCTTAATGGGCGGGAGCTGACAGTGTGACTTACTTTAGTAAGTGCAGGCCGTTCTTTACCAGAAAGCTATCCTTCCTCTTCCAGCCCAAAGCGCTGCTAGCCTGAGACCACAGCCCAGGGTTTTAGGAGGGAAAAGAAAAGCAGACAGCCAGGGTGAATGGCGGTGATCTTATCTAAACATTTGCACTCTGTTCTTATCAGCGCCAGACCTCTGAGTTTACGATGCCACACGGGCTGTGCGTTAAACAATTTAGCACAGAATGCAGGGTTTCCTAAGAGGCAAGGCCTGTTGAAGAGGACCCAGCCAGGGAAGGAAATCGAAATTCCAGTCCACTAAGCAACTTCAGCGAAGGAGCACTCTTTCCCTTCTCAGGGGCAGCCTCCTCAAGGCTGCTCAAAGCCTGTCTCCCAGCCGGGGGACCCCCACAGGGGCCTCTTCCATAACCTGGGTAAGGCCCAAGCCATGTGTCCCTAGGGTCAGGGTTTGTAAAAGTTGCAAAAGTAAGGTGTTTTTTTGTTTGTTTGTTTTTGGTTTTGTATTCTTAAAGAGTTTCCTTTCCTCAGAAAGTGTAACAATACCGAGTTCCACAAAACTGGGACCTGAGCCTGCTCTCATTTTAAATAAGCATACAGATCAGTGAGTGGACCTCAAGATAATTAACAGGTGTACAGGAAGAAGTCACTAGAACTTCTGTATCCCTCTGTCTTTTTAGTCATATAATAAAACCAAACTTTGCTAACACTGTACAGACTGCCCCCCTTCCCACTCCATGTGCCTGTCTGGTGGGGACATAGCCCTGCAGAGAGAGGCAGGAACACCCCCTACCTTGCATTCAGCATTCAGTATATGTACCAGTATGTAGTTCACACGTGGGAACCTTTTTGTTCTTACTACTTGCACTTAAACATAAGTTGGAGCTAGCAAAAAATACATACTCTTAAAGTTAAGATAAAATAGTTTAAAAGCATAGTTTATTTTTATCACACCCTTTACAATATGTGTGTTTATAGTAAACAAAGCATATTAGTGCAGTAATTGTGCATATATATGTGTGAAATCAATAAATCATTTGAGCTGGTGCTCATTTTTTTTAATGTGATAGTGGTGAACCATCAAAAGTTTGGAAATTATAGCTTGAAAGTATAGTCTTAACAGTACCATCTCCATGCAGAAGAAAGAAAACTATGGGCTACCAACTTTCCCATAGACATGCTTACATAATATGATTCTTTACCTGCATGTAACGCTGGCTTTTAAATTCCCTTTGGATTCACCAGTTACTCTTTTAGAATGCAAAGCCACCTGGGAGAAGGGTTACAGGATGGGTCAGCAATGGACCATTCACACCTTAGTATAAATTATTCCAGTCACTTCCTTGTCACCATCAGGCACCATGAGAATGAAAGATTGGAAAAGTGAAAGAAAAGGAATCAGAAGTTACTGATTTTTGATGGTGGGGACTTGATCTGAAAGTGCAGCTTCCATGGGACCCCGTGCTAGGAGTGCTGATCTGTGTGACCCCAAATGAGGAAAGAACTGAAGGTGAGATAGGAAGGCAAGGGGTGCTCTAAAGACCAAAGTGGTACAGACATAGGCTTAAGTCAAGGTTTGGGACTTATGGGGGAAAATAGCCTCTGTTTCGACCTTCCCCCACTCCATTTTTATCATCAGAAGAAATATTTCTAATTATTTTAGTGGCTTTTTGGTCCCTGATAACTTTCTTGTCTGTTCTTGAACATTGTTTCTTCAAATAAGCTTTAGAATTATTTTAATCAAAAAAAATTCCTTTTCAAATTTTATTGGAATTTTTTTAATTTAAAAAATAACTTTGAGAATTAATTTCTTTATAATAATGATTGTTTCTTTCCTGAAGTATCTTCCCATTTATTAAAATCTTTCATGTTCCTCAGTAAATCTGTAGAGTTCCCTGCCCCCATACAGGCCTCTGGTAATTCTTTAATGTTTCTGTAAGCATTTGTGTGTGTGTGTGTGTGTGTGTGTGTGTTCAGATAGCAAAGACACACACACATCTTTGCTATTTTAATCATATATCTTTCGTGTGTTTACTAAGAATACATTGGTTCCTTTCAGTCGTTTGTGTCATTGCGCCCACCCTCGCTGACATACAGTAAGAAAGGAATAATAAGGCAGCATTGGTGGTGACTTTGTTTCCAGGCCACCATGTTTGCAGCAGGGATATCTGGAGTCGTTGGCACCAATGGCAAGGAGATGGCACACTGGTGCTGGCATTCAAAATATATAGAAACTCGGGTAATACTTTATTTTTTAATATATTAAAATACTATAGACGTGATTCCTTCAAATCACTGTGGTCTAGTAACTCAACATTTAGGATGGAAATGTGGGCAAAGATTTCGGTACATAGGTTTCATGAGGGGGTGCCGATCTCTAATGGCTCCTGCCAGCATCCGGTCTCCTCCCCAACAGGAACACACAGATGTATCCACCACAGGACACACACACACACACACACACACACACACACACACACACACACACACACTTTCGAAGAGCCACCTCCGTTAATCTTTGCATCCAGCTGGAAAGTCTTTGTGGAATCTTTTCTACCCCAGTGGCTGCCTTCTGCCTCCCTGTTACCTAACTCTTTTGTTTTCAGCTCATTCCTTGCAGTGTGCATCACAATGCCAATCGTGTCACTGTTTGTGCCCTTTTGGGTTTTTATTTTAATTTTTTTAGCTGAGCCATCCTGCCCCCTGTTGGCAGCTCAGTGGCAGCTCAGGTCGGGCCAGGAGTCGAACCGCTGTTGCTCAGAGTTCAAACTCTTGAGCGAGCTCTTAACCAGCTGAGCCACTCAGCCGGCCCCTCGTTTTGGGTTTTTATATAATGTTCTGTAAAGGGTACAGTCTTGTCTCTTACTGTTGCATTTTCTACACGTAGTGTGAGCACATGGCACATAGCGGGTGCTCACTGAACATTTGTTAAATGAAAATAGAGTGAAACACCGGAGCCACCTAAATGCTTAACAATGGCAACCCACTCAGAGACTTTTAGTGGCAGGAGAAATGGCTTCTTTTGATAGCATTAGCTTTGTGCAAATCAAAAGTCACGTGTAGGCACAGGGAAATGTCCACGATGGTGATCGCTGAAGGGGAAAACTTTATTCTTGTGTTTTACTTTAAATGGGCCTGAATTAGTTTTCTAGTCAGAAAAAAATCGTCTTTGTTTTGTTTTTAAGTTGATTCGGAATATTTAAGGCTAAGTTACTGGAAAAAGTACCTCTGGGGAAGAGGGAAATTGGAAGCAAAACCATGTTTAAAAACACAGATTTCAATAAAATAATATTTTAAATGCTCTGTTTCAACAGAGCCCTGATCAGAAGAGACAGGAAATAAATTGTGACACATCTCCCGGTGGCCCACTATCCAAGAGAACAAGGGGAGTGTGGTGGCACATTCCCGTGGATAGAACCTGCAGGGAAATGTGGAGGGAGAATACGTGGTGCCACTCGCAAGTGAAATCCATGCACGATTCAATTCTATCCATGTTTCAAACCCGTAAGATACTCTTTATGGTCAGGACGCTTGATTATGTTGCAAAGGTATGAAGACGTGGAGGCGACCAACACCAGCTTCTCGAGGACGGCGACTCTCGTTGGGGGAGATTGAGAGGGAGGAGAGACAAGTGGGGGGATATTCTGAAGCTGAGTGGTGGATAATGGTGTTATTACATACTTCTTTGTGCCTTTGGCCATGTATGTAACATTTTATAATAAAATTCCAAAATTTCATAACCAATTTTGAAATAAAAGCAAACATGAAAGGAATCTGCTATTTGCTCATGAAAAAAGATTCTTTTGTAAAATGGAATAGTACATTTTCATTGGTTTATAAATTCAAACTCTCCAAAATCGACTCTCTCTCTCTCTCTCTCTCTCTCTCTCTCTCTCTCTCTCTCTCTCTCTCTCTCATTCTTTTAAGGTAGTTTACACTTTTTAACAGAGATGCTTGTATTAAAAAAACTTAGAAGTAACGTGAAACCCAACAAATAGCTGTTATTGCGGCACTCGGCATTCTCGTTCTGCCTCATAGGATTACAGGAACTTGGAGGATTTGTCCAGCGCTCTGTTACTAGTAAATGACATTTCATTTCTGTAGGTTTCTGACTTGGCAGGTGCCTAGAAAGCAAGCAAGTAAAAGAGATCTTCCCCGGCTTTATTGAGTTGCAACTGGTATCATTTTCCGGGATCAACAATTTGATCAATTGGCTTTCAGCTTTTTAATATCTCCAGCTGCGTTCACTAGATTCCTGACCATACACAGCGGGAAGAGGCTACTCAGAGAGTGGCCACGTGGTTTGGACTCACTCCAAGAGAATGAAGCGGGCCTTCCCTCCAGCGCCCTGACACCCAGGAGGGAGGGCACAGCCCCTCCGCAGGTGACTGAGCAGTTTCCATTCTGGAAAACAGGAGATTAGCTCTGTGTGCCAGAGGTCAGAGTTCTCACTTTGCAAAGTGCTGCTCCATTATAGCCTTCTCATCTCACACGGGCTCTGGGATTAATGTTTGTCTGCTGTGCGAGGAGAAAATCGTTGCTTAAATATAGGAAGAATACTTCTATGTGACGAACGTCAGAGAGACGAGAAACAGGATCCTTGGCCTACACAGAAGTGAAGCCACTTAAGCGCCTTTTATGCTGAGCCACTGATAATCTTCTCACCTAATTTTAGCCACAGGTTCAACTTCCACCCCTCATCTTACTCAAGAAATCAAAAAAGGGGACTTCTTTTTGTCCCCTTCACATACCTGTGACGGTGCTAGATAGAAGCCAGACTGCTGGGAGGCTGACGGAGCTGAGGACGCGTGGCCCAGGGTGCCCCCACCCACTGGGGATGTCAGGACCCAGATCACTAAGGGCTGACTGTGGTTGGAGCCTTCATGCTCCGACCATCCTGCACTGCTTCCCTCCCTGCATTGTTCTGGAGAGCATGCGGGCACACTCACACCCGTACACGGATTTGTACACACGTAAGCACAGTCGCTCACACGGCCCGGCCGGCCTCCCACTGGCTCGGCCACACACGTCTGGAACAAACCACTAGGCCTGATCTGACGTCCTGTGGTTCAGAACTGACCCACTTACTCTGTGTCTGCAAAGGTCAAAGCTGAGCTGAGGAAATGGGCCAGACATGAAAAACCGACTCTGCGGAACCGGATCCTTCTGACCCACTTCCCAGGATGGCATGGCCCAGCACTGGGTTTCTCCATTTCACTTTCCCAGGGAAGTTGGGCCCAGGAGTGCCCGCTGAACCTGGCCAGCCGTGACCACCTCAGAAGGTGTCATCGGGCAGTGATTGGTCAGCGTGCTGGGACTCCCACCTCCCTCCCCCAGTCCTGTTCCTGCTCTCAGATTTGAAGCTCTCATTCCTACTGGCCATCCAGGAGTGCAGATTACGGCCCACATTCATAACCCAATCTCCTGTCGTGTGCCTGCAGAGGTCACCAGGACAGATAAATATCCTGCAGTCTGGGGTAACGCAAACATGAAAGCTACCCAAAGAACTAGAATTAAATTGGAAATGCCCAGAACACGGTTTCTATCTGTAGAACACGTTAAATCTAAACCCACAAACAGGTATGGCATGAATTTGGATCATTATAATTTTATTAATTAAAAGAGTCTCATTTGCAAGTGGCAAAGGTAATTATTGAGAAAAATAACTTGGTCTTCTTGTTTATATTCAGGAACCAACTCAGATTAAAGTGACCTTTTAAAAGGGCTTGAAAAGGAGAATAAATCAGTGTTGGTGTCAGTCTGTCTTATTTCAATGGGTCACTATGGAAACAAATCGCTGACCTATTTCTTTTCATACCTCCCAGTAAACAATAGGGTCTCCACTTTTCCGTGTATCCTGTTTCCTCTGGACAGGAATTTCTGGTACAGCGTGTCTCTAAAGCACTTTTCACCGAAACCTATAGTCCTTCCCAACATGCTTGTTTTCCTTGCTCTAAACCTTCTCAGCCTCATGGATCTCCACGGGGAGCGGCAGCCGGACACTTGGCCCCACCCTGCAGTCGCTCCCTGCATCTGCTCAGAGCCAGGACACAGAGGCTGCTCCACGCAGATTTCAGGGCAAGCTACAGCCAAACATATCGCAAGATGCCCAGTGCAAGAAGTCGGCAGTTTTGGTTTAGTTTCTTTTCGTTCCGGGCTGATCTATAATTACAGACAAATGGGAATGTCACAGAAGGTCATTTTCTGCACTGATCAGGAACAAAGGAACAGAATACTAACGTGTGTGCTTCCTCTGCTGTGCCCAACCCACATCCTAAATCCATTTAATACCTGGCTGAAGCAGAAGTATCTAAATACAGAGGTTGTTCTCTCCCCCACACTCCCAGTCAGCCTGTGGGGCTGTCTGTGACCCCACGGGCTGCGTTGGCCTGACTCCCATTAAACAGCCAAGGGGGGCCCGTCCGCGCTGCACCCTCATCTCCAAGGACAAACTCTTACTGAAATATCAAAAGGAAGTATACCATGTTTAACTTCATCTATTGCCTGCTATTTTCATGACCTGTAAAGCCTTCCTCTTCACTTGGTTATTGTGTGAGATGGAGAATTACAGAGACATATTAAAAAAAAAACAAAAGACACGACTTACCAACTGAGCTCCATACAGCTGCAGGGCTCTCCAACAGAGCGCTGAAGAAAAGGCAGCAACTTTCTCTGTAATGTGGTTCTAACAATGAGAGCAAAACGGCCACAGTGATTCACCTTTACCTGACAGATCTGTTTTTAAGAATGGAAGGGAGCCTGACCTACCATGGCGATGCCCCAAAGTGCCTCAGGGATCTTGGGAGAACTTTTTGAAATTTCATTACAAATCCTACTTTCCTTATCCTCTTACAGAGCCATGATTTTCCAAACAGCAATGTCCAAATGCCAAAGCAATTGTTTGGAACGCGCGGAAACCTTAATCAACCTGAAAACTTGGCGGATTGCTTGCCAACGTGGCTCCAATTTTCCCAGGATTCCTTTGTCCGTGCCCCTTGCCATGTGACTTTGCACTGCACCCTTCAGATCTCGGCTGGCTCTGGGACAATGTTGACCATCAAATACAGCAGAAGTGACAGTGTCCCAGCTCTGAGCCTAAGCTTCACTCTCTTTGGGCCGCTGCCACGAGAGCAAGCCTGGGGTCGCACACGGCAGGATGAGGAGCGCAGGACAAGGACCGAAGCATTCCAGCTGACCACGTAGACAAGAGGGAGCCCGACTCAGACGGGAGATCCTCCGGGCAGAGCTCAGCCTCGATTGCTGACCCACAGCATCGTAAGTAAATACATGGCCCTTGTTTTAAGTTACTAGTTTTGGGGCAGTTTGTTACACACCAGTAGCTAACTGATATCCCTTTTCTTTCTCACCAACAGCCCAGCTCCCAGTAATTGTTATGGAAAACGTTCTGGCAGGAGACCTAAGTCCTAGACCTGACTGAAATATTTAGCTGAATGATCTTGAACAAGTCCCATTACATTTCTGAGCATCGGTTTCCTTGTGCCTATGTTTACACACAAGATATTTCTAGCAAGAGCATCTGCATGAAAGAAACTGGCAGAGGGGCTTGAATTCTTCCACACACCGGTGTTGAGTCCCTTTAAGAAGTGTGCCTAACAATTGTATTCACGTTGCAAATATGCTGTTTGACTCAGCAGTCCCACTTCTCCACCCTTACCCTATGGAAGTAAACACGTGACGTACTAGCTTTTATGTGCAGGGATGTCTGGAGCAGGATTATTTGTAGGACAAACACCACAACATAACCTGAATGCCTATCAAGGAAAACGGTTGGACAATTAGTGCTGTCTTCATACTATGAAATATTATGTAGCTATTTAAAGAATTCTCTGGAAGAAATTTCATGATGTATTTCCTTTTTAAGTGAGATATGTGGATTTCAGGGTTTAATACCATTTTTGTAATGAAACAAAGCAAAATAAAACTTTCATATGAGTATATAGTTTTTATGTAATTGTTTGGCCACCGAGAATGGTTCAGAAGGATACAGACCAGGCCGATTGCCTGGGCTGGAGGCAGAGGTTTATAACAGCAAAAATGTTGAAACAACTTCAGTGTTTAGGTGTCAGGGTTTAGTTAATTATGGCATATCCGTATAGGGAAATAATATCCAGCTGTTAAAAATAATGATATATAATACATGGCAATAATCCCATGCAATGTATTAAAAATTATATTAATGAACATGAAACAGAATTCAAGGAAATAAAAATGCATAGTCCCATCTGTCTAGAGAGTCTCCAGGGGAGACACACACCAAATAGCCACAGTGATTTTTAATGATCCCGGGTTGTAAGTCGCTTAGCCTTATTTTTTTTTGAAACTATGCTTTCTAATTTTGCTAAATTAACGTATAACAGGGGAAAGGCTGAGGCAGAGGCAGAAATGTTTAGTGATTCAAAGATGATGAGTAAGAGACAGAAGGAACCCGAGAAGACCGGGTCCTTCACAAACTTAATACTGTCTCTGAGTGATAGGGAAGTGAGGGTGTTTTGAATTGGAAATGAGGGCCCGTGGAAGGCGGCAGAGGAATGTAGTAGGTTGGGGGACCGGTGTCTATAACGTCTTTGATTCATACAATGTGATGAGAATGAATGAGATTATTAATATTTATAAAGTGCATTAATATCCTGCAGAAAAAGCTGTTGTATAAAATAATACTGTCTTTCTCACCCCAGTCCTGTATCTTTTCTTCACGTGACCCCAAACCACTTCTTTCGGCTTCCCCCTTGAAAGATCACTTGCTTATCTCCTGGGGAGTAAGTGTAGTCTTTGTTTTCTTAAACAAGAAAACCTTGATTGGAGAAAGATGTCACATTCCTTTTTTCTATACATTTTATAAATCAAAACAAGACACTGTTTTTACCTTCTGAGACTACATTTGTACTTAGATGCTTCTCATCAAATCATCAGCTTTCCATAAAGTCTTTCTCAGCCAAGTTTAAGAGACCCCGGACACAAGAGGAATTTATAATTAAGGCTAAGGAGTTAGCAAACTGAGAGTGAAGGTAACAGCTCAGTGGGCACCACGCGGATGGGAAGGAGACAGGGCAGTTCCCAGGATGTGGCCGGTGCCAAGGACCAAGCCCTTCCCCCCAGAGCCAGGAACTGACCCAAGAGGAAACACACGGATACTCTGGCTAAGTCCGTCATTGGACAAGTTATAATCAAACGGAGCTCTGCTGAGAGTGCCTGGCCTCCAGTGAAACCCATGGCCCTTCCCTGCAGGGACTGTCCTGTCTGTTCCACAGTCCTTGGGGGATTCTGTAAGGGCTTGTGAGTGAACACCATGCATCCTACAGGCAAACTCAGCGCATTATGATCATCCTTTTTACTCTGGAAACAAAAAAAAATCATTGTTTCTTCCACCGAGACCCATCACAAGTCTCAGCACGTTGAAAACATTCCAACTGCAAAATTGGTCATTTCAGGACATAAAGCTACTGGATCAGAGGTTTGGCAACTGGTCTCCTTCCTGCCCCTTCAGGCTGATGGCAGAGGAACTGGCTCTGTGGGTTTCTCGGGCACCCCCACGCCGCACACTTGCCTTCCTCAAGGGCCATCAGCCTGTAAGCTCCTTGGGATACAGAGCAAACGTGTCAAGTTGCTTCTTTTGTCCTGATGTTGAAACTTGCTTCTCAGCCACCCTGCTCTGCTTATTCAGCCCTTGATCCTGGCTCTCATCCTACTATTTTATATGGACATTTTATCAATGTGAGCAGTAGGGCGCCATGACTATTTGCCCCAGAGGAATGAATTCCTGTCACAAGAACAAAGGCTCAAAACTTAGTCTTTAAAACTGTACTTCCTTAAAAGTGGTTGTTGTTTGGGGGATGGTTTGTGGCTAGGATTTTAAAAATGTGCCCCAGAAATTACATTCCCCAAACAATAAAAACAATCCCAGGTTGAGAAGTGTTGCCTTTCTTTAACTTCTAGTGCTTTTCTGCACGTGACTTGCGGGCTCAGTGGAAACCTCGGTCCTGGACCGCCTCGGGAACGGATCTTGTTACCAGGAGGAGAATCTTCTCCACCAGGAGGCAAGTCTGAGAACAGGCAGGTCCCGAAGCTGTCATAGTCTGTATCAAACAGTCATCAAAGTTTAAAAATAACCCTTATGAAATACGCTGTATCATGTCGTGATACTAGCAGTATGAGTAAAAACTACACTTTTTAAGAAGCCACACTTTTAGCACCAATGAGAAAATTAGTGTTGCCGTCACTCCCTGGAAACTCCGTGCCCAAGGCTGTGACAGCCGACTGAGCGCAGCGGCCTGTGTGGTTGTGGCTGACCCACCTATGAGTCAGCTGCACAAACCGCCAGGTCAGCTTAGAAACAAATGCAGTACAGTCTATTTCGAGGGCAAAGTACTGGAAGGAACTTGCTGACCAAATGTTTAAATTTGAAGACCAGAACCTCGTCATCGGGCTGGGAAGTAGGACTGGCAGGACCTGGGGCTTCTCCAGGTACTGGCTTGTCCCTGTGTCACTGGGCCTGTCCCCCAGCAGGCATGTCTGGAGGATGTCAGTGTGACGCGTGTTGTGTAGACAGATGTGAAGGGGGGGCAGGAGGCAGACATCTGCCACTGAGAAGCGTCACACACATCATTCCTGTTGGGATATGTGCGGGGTGCTGTGAAGGGAAATGAAAGGATGCTGTGAAAGAGTGTGACACGTGGACCTGGGTCCCCCGGGGGAGCCGAGAAGGCTGTCTGGCCAGGGACATGTGAGCGGGGACCCCTTTGCCCACACTGATGCGCTCTATCTGCCCATTCTTTCTTGTGGGAGGCGGCACTTGGCCCGTTTGACGCTCGTCCTCAAGCACAGTGTCTGGTGGAGTAATGCCCGCGGGCCGGGTGTAACTCCAGTGTGGGCAATAGTGACTGAAGATAGACGTGAGTGATAAGATGTCCCGCTTGCATTTTTCTTGTATCCCTGGGCCTTG
Source organism: Hipposideros armiger (assembly GCF_001890085.2). Taxonomy (NCBI): domain Eukaryota; kingdom Metazoa; phylum Chordata; class Mammalia; order Chiroptera; family Hipposideridae; genus Hipposideros; species Hipposideros armiger. The sequence continues at coordinate 1,886,011 of NW_017731427.1, forward strand.
GTGACAGCACTGCTGGCACGGAGAATGCCCAGCATCCGGGTTGATCTGACTTGCCCTGCACAGGGATGCATTCATGGACGGGAGCCCCCAGCCCAGGCCAGCCGACACCCAGGAGCCACATTGGAGACGAGCCCTGACACCTCCCATGCCCCAGGAAACAGAACTCCCAGCACCGTCCCTTGCCCTTTGCTTTGTTTTTCATTTGCTTCAACCTGTGTTTCTACCAAGCTTCTAACTAGCAGGTGTATTCCAGGTCACCGCAGCAGGTGGCACTTTTGGTGAGCCATCCATCCGGCGTTTGTACCCGATGGGGGGGTGACCTGCAGCTGAAGCCATGTCTGACCCTTCACATCGATAAGCTGTACTAACCAGCATGGTGGTTGGGGGCCTCCAGCTTCTACCATGAAAACTGCCGCTCAGCCACTGTTTGAGAATAGTTGAGACTCATCTGAACACACCCCTTCAAAATATTCCATTTAAAAGTGGAATTTTTTTTTCACTGAAAATGAATCAGCACTTTTTCATCGCTGAAGGATGAAGTATGAGCCCTTTGAGAAATACAAAAGTCTGACATTTAGGTTTAGCTTTTCACGGCTAAGCACGCACCGCTGGTCTTAGGTGTTGGCTGCACTGTCTTTCCCCACTTCACAGGCGCCATATTTAGTCCAGAGCCCTTCAGGGCAGGGGCCCTCCAGTGACAGCACGCGTGTCGATGAACTAACAAGGTCATTCCTGGTTTATACACATTTCCTTTCACATTTGCTACAGTAGCGTGTGTCCTTGGGGAGATGTACAGGAAGCCAGTGTGAGCAAAATGAAGATGGAGTGAACCTGAGACATGGCCCTAAGGGTGAGCTCAGCGGGTGGGGAGGTGGGGGGGGTACTGCAGGAGGGGCCTCCTGAAGACAGTGCAAAGGCCTTTGGCAGCCAGTCCCCAGGTGGGGCTGATCTCACAGTGGCAAAACCATGAGGCCAGAGGTTGGAGAAATGAGGAGCTAAGGATGACGTGGTACATGCCCACATGCACACAGAACAGACATGTGCACCTGGGCAAAGGAACTCAGGGTTCCGTGGGGCCGTCCCAGTGCATCAGCTCGCGAGCAGCCCCACTCACACCTGGAACCTCAGAGCTAGACAGAGCACTGTGGGCCTGACCTGACCTCTGAGATGGCTGGCTCCCTCCGCCTGCTCTCCCATGGCCGGCTGCCCTCCACAATTTTTGGTAAAATCACTGCTTCCTGACGCTGACGCCATTCCACCACCCTCCCCACATAGGTCCTCCTGTGGGTCTGGCAGAGGCCAGAGTGTGCGTGAGGTTTGGCTTTCCCAAAGCCGTGTGCGCCTCCTCCAGCCCCGCCCTCCCTCAGTGAGGTGGCCGCCGCCGGGAGGACATGATGGTCCTGCACGGCGTGGGCTGGGGACGACGGACGGGCCTGAGCCCGCTCCTGCAGTGCTGGCTCTCACGCCTGTGGGAAGCAGGGATGGAAGTGGGCAAACTGGGAGGGCCTCATTTCAGTGCTGGGGAGGAGGGAGGCAGGGGCACATGGACAGTCTCTATATCGAGTTTTCTGTGAGGACCCCAAACACTTCCTAGGGCGTCACTGTCAGGCCACCAGGGATCCAGGCAGGTGAAATGGCCTCAGTGACACCCGATGCCCTGAGGACTTCTCTGGGCCCCATAATGCTCCTGTCCTTCAAAGGACAAAACCCTGCAGCTCTGCCTAGAAGAAGCACCTGTGATCTGAGAAGGCCACGGAGGAACCGGGGCCAAGTGAGCCACTCCTGGTCCCCAAAGTCCCTTCCCTGCTTGTCTGCTTTGCCCACATGCTCGCTCTCTGGTGCAACATTATCAGCAACTCAGGAGCAGGTCCTCGGTCCCTCCCCGACTTTGCCCTCTCTGGTCGCCTGTTAGAAACCCTCCAATTGAATTCATTCTGCGTCCATTAATCCTGAGGGGCTTAGAAAGGCAACGGATTGTACAATTTCATTTCAAGGACTTATTCCCCCCGAAAGACTCATGTAAAGGCTCTATTCTGAAGAGCAATGTGTCGCCCCTACCTGTTGGCTGTCCCTTCCGTACTTGGCATGTGGAGGGGTGAGAGGTCAATGCGAGAGCGCAGTGTCACGTGTGACAGGAGCCTGCACGTGCCCTGGAACTTGCTCGGAAAGCTACATTTTAACGAACTTGACCTAAATCAAGCTTTGAAAAGTGCCTTTCCCAGGACTTCTCGGCGTGTCTCTGTCTTAGGACAATGAAGTCACAGTTGCCGTGCCCAGAGGTTGGTCTGTGAGCGATGCTGACACCATCTGTGGCAGGTGGCCTGGCATCCCTGTGACCCAGTACCTGCCGGGGCAAAGACCTGCTGACGTCAAGTCCTCATATAACCCTTGCTTGTCGGCAACGGACGGGCGTGCCTCTGTGTTATTGCCTTGTAAGTGTGGCATCTGGGTCAGTCTGACCTACAAGTGTGACAGGTGGCCCTGGAATTACCTGCCCCTTCTGAAGAGGAAGAAACAAACCAATGGTGACTAAGGGTCTGCTGCCTGAGTCACACACTTTCGCAGGCTCCCCGGAGATGGCTGTCGCTTTTTGGGGAACAGTGCCCACGCTTCCCCTGCCTCCCTCTCCACAGAGCGAGCAGCCAGTTGTGGAAAAGCAGGAAATCAGAAATGCTTGGGCTTAACCCTGCTCTTTTCTTGAAGCAGCCGTTGCTCAGTGATCCCCCCACCCCCCAGATGCAATAGTGACAGTCATCCGCCAAGTGTGGGAGCAGAGCGCTCACGAAAGGCAGCTCATGGCGGCACAGTCAGGCCAGGGAGCTATGTGAGATTAAAGAAGGCCTCCTGTGTGTGTAGAGACCTTCCTGTTCTTCTCAGAGATTTAACCCTTTCAGGATCATCTGGGCTGTACAAGCAAAACTTAACCCGTGCTTGCCACATCAAGAGTGAAACAAACCCAGCACCCACAGGACCAGGTTTCAAGAAGAAAAGCAAAAAGAAAGTGGCCCTCGGGGCTGGGTGCCTGGAGGTTTGTGAGGCCACTGCACACCCAGCCACCTGAGAGGGGTGAGGGTGGCAGGGCTCACGTGCCCTGGGTGCTAGTGATGGGCCAGACACGCTCCGCCAGGCTCAGTGTCACGTCATAAGAATCGGGAAAGGGCTGTGTGCGAGGTGTCATCCTGTTTCACAGGTACAGAAACAGTCACAGGAAGTCAGTCGACCCGGAGTGCCATAGAGTAGCTGGAGCTAGAGTCCTGGCTCCTGACCGGGCCCCGCAGCCGATGCTCCAAGCACCTCCTCCAGGGGCTCAGGATGTCCCCGAGAGCTCCGTTATCACCTATCTCCTTCAGCAGGTGAATGTTCTCACCTCTGTGGGCCACGCGCCACCAGGCTGCCTCTCTATGTTCTCAACACAAAACTTTTCGAAAATTAGCAAAACCATAAGTAGTTCCGAACCTCATTGTCCTCAGTTTTATTTCAAATAGAGAAAATGGTCCACTGCTGAAAGTCAAGGCTAGCGGTGTGCAGGGGTGTGTGTGTTAGACCCACGGCCTGGCCTAGCCCTGGAAACCTGGGGGGCTGCTGCTATCCCTTACCAGAGTCCATGATCGCTTCCCCTCCTGGGAGCATCATGGCCTGTAAGGTCCAGGTAGGACACACAGCACTACAAAGATGACAAACAGTATGGCATGGAGGCCACGGGGCCATGGAGTCAGCGGTAGGAGGGTCTTAGATGTGTGGCCAGATGGGTGGTCACAATATAGCATGGCGGGCACTGATTTATTCAGCGTGGCTGGAGACAGTTTGGGCATAAACCACGGACTCAGAAAAAGAAAGGCCTGCCACTTCAGCACAGTCCTATAACTCACTCATGTGTAAATTATTCTCTACCTTAGGAAGCGTTACAGCTCCTCTGCAGCTCGCACAGAGCAAACGCTTTCCCTTGGTGTGAGTGAGTCAGCGAGATGCCAGACGGGGCCCATGCGGAGTGAAGGCCTGTGCTCAGCAGTCCCCGGCCAGAACACTCTCCCACATCAGGCTTCCAAAGTCAGGACAGTGGGCCGAGGACAGGACAGGGAACGGGTGTGACTGAAAGGGGCGCTGGTGAAGCGGGAGCCAGTACACCGCGCAGATCCTCAGCCGTCCGCAGAGCACAGGCGGGCCGGGCAGGTGGCACACACGTGGCCACTGTGTGGCACCTTCCCTTGGGGCAGCCTTAGATGGCAGACAGACAGACCAAGGCTCACTGAAGGACCATAAGTTCAAAATGAGACCATCCTAGGAGCTGTGGTTCTCCCCCTGCCTGGTAAGGAGGCGGCCCCGAGGCCCCACTGTCCCCCCGGGAGCACCCCAGGCCTCCCAGGGTCACACCTCAGGCCAGAGGGTCTTTCCTCAAGTTCTTCCTTACCCTTCCCTGCTTGTTAGAAAGAGTGGACGTGGCAGCGACGAGCAATGGTGAAACGGGTTAACACTGGATCAAGGGGTGACCAGCGCTGAGATACAGAACGATTCAGACATCTTCTGTTTACGCGGCTCCTGATACTTCATATAAACGAAGCACTCAACCAGCGTGCTCTCATCCTGCAGTTGGGCTCGCTCTCTGCCTGCGACTTCACATAAGAATGACACTCTGCCTACAGACAACACTAGGGAGCCACGTTAAGATTCTGATAAAAACAACTGCAGTTGCATTTATCCTCACAACCAAGGCTGTGATACAGGGGTTCCCAGCCTGGCTGCCATGGTGATGTGACGGTGAGCATGTGACCTGGACACTGGGCCCGAAAAGCGCCCCCACCCCCATCCCGGTGGCTCTCACAGGCAGCCCACGCTGGGGACCACTATAAGATGGGAGGGGAAAAAAAGCTTGATTAGTGTATATTTGCATTTTTTTTTATTGAATTTGTAACTATGAAGATAGTTATCTGCCTTATGGGATGTATACAGTATTGAAATAGAAAGAAGTAGAAAAATAGTTACACACAACCTCATTTCCCAGACATACCCACTGTTAATGTTTTGTCATATTTCCTCCCTGGTCTTTATTACTTACTTTTTAAGCATAATTGAAATCATGTAGTGTATGTAATCTTGGAAACTTTAAAAATTTAATGTAGCATAAAAATTTCCCAATGAATTAAACAAGTTTGTAAACACACAATGTAAACACAATTTTGAATGGCTGCATAAAACTGAAATATACGGATGGAGAACACTTTACATTTTTCCCCTCTTAAACTGTGATTTTAGTACTATTAATACCAGCTCCTACTCACTGAGCCCTTACTATCACCAGACACTGTGTTTAGTACCCCATATAGCTTATCTGGTTTTAATTCTCACATCAACCCTGTGGAGTGAATGCTGTTATTTTACCATATCTGAGATGAGGAAACCTGGCCTCAAGCAGAGCTAACTGTCCCCAGTCTGGGTGACTCAGCTCAGCAGGGTTTGCACTGCAGGGCATCCAGACAGACAATGACCTGCTTCGCTTTGGGGACGCCACTGTACCTTCCCAGCCTGTGTCCTCTGGGGTCAGATAGAGACACCGAGGCCTGTTGTGACCACTGGGAGGGACAGGAGACCAGAAGGGAACTGGGTGAAGGTGCGTCCCAGGTGCTGAGCCTGGGAGGACCGGAGGGGGTGGGGGCGCGGTCCAGGCGACGCCCCGCCCAGGATTTCAGAAACAGTCTGCACCCTCCGTTGGTGTCTGAGAGTCATCTGAATGACAGACTATTATCCAGCCTTAAAAAGGAAGGACGTTCTGACAAATGCTGCAACATGGATGGAGCTGGAGGAAGGTGGTGATGATCGCACCACAATGTGAATGTACTCAGCGCTGCTGAAATCCACACTGAAAATGGTCCTTTTTATGTTCTGTGGGTTTTAGCAGAATAAAAGAAACAAGCACCAGAGTTGTTCTCTATTGAACGGGCTGTGGCGCCTCCTCTGACGAAGCTTAGCCTCCTTGCTGGTTCATCACAGCAGGTGGCATGTCCGATGCCAGCTGGAAGGAGGAGATGCCGGGTGCCCTGACCCACCTGGGCAGTGACAGGGATGCTGTGAGAGGACACACACGGAAACCCAGGCTTTGCCCCCCGTCTGTGTTTCTCACAGTGCGCCGAGCCCGGGATCCCTGGGGACCTGCTGGAGGCATCCGGGGCTGCAGTGTCCCTTCTGGGACCAGGACCCCGGGACCTGCACCCCTCAAAGTTCCACCACCGCTTATGCTCCCTCCTCAGGTTTCATTTCATTACCGGTGTCCAGAAATTTAGGACAATTGAAAACGACCCACCCAAAGGAATAAACAGATTTCAGGCAGACCCACATGAGAGATTTGAGGGGTGGGGGCTCCAGACTTTTCTCTAGGGGGAGGAAGGACTCCATAGCCATGGGACAGCGGTGAGCAGTGCGGGTGGGCGGCAGAAGGCAGGGAAAGTTCCCTGCGGCTGGAGTCCCCTAAGTCACCCCAAGAAAGGGTGGTGACAACCCCTTACCTGGGGTAACTCACTGGCAACCTCATTTAGCAGGACCAGGACCTGGAAACAGGAAGCAATTTTTGAGAGGCCTCTGAGCAGTTGAATTAAATAGTGCAAAGTTCCTGCACTAAATCCTGTGCCTTTTGCTGACAACAGAGCTCAGGGGCAGTCACTTACAACCACTTATTTTTATAGACAATCCACACCAGTCTGTGGTATTTCACGTGAAAACCGCAGCCGTGGGGCTGCCGAAGAGCGGACCTCGGTGGGACAAGCCGCTGGCTCCCCTCTGAGGCCAGGCGTTGCGGCATGCCAGCCTTGCTGTGTGTGGGCTCCAGGGCCTCAGGCCCTGGAGAGGCCGATACCCTCAGACCAGGCTCCGGGCGCCCCAGCTCCAGGGCTCGCAGCAGCGCAGCACGTTTGGTTCTGCTGCACTGGGTCAGCCTCATCCTGTCCTTTGGTGCCTCCCCACCTTTGCCTGCAGAGGAAACGCTCTCCCTCCTGACTACGTTTGCACCCATGCCAAGGGTGCCATTTGTCTTGGACATAAAGGCAGCAGGGAGGATGTGTGGCCCAGCCTTTCCCAGGTCAAGGAGAGCAAGACTCCTCGAGGAGGAGAGCTTGGAAGGCACTTTCCCATTTCCTAAGACAGCCCTGAGGGAAAACAGTCATAAACCTACCACCCAATTATATTTCAATAGATCCAAGTTTTTTCCTGGTGTTCTTAGGCTCTCACCATGCCCTTTGCCCCTTGGCAAATTTGCTTTGCCTTGTCTGTCTTAATATAATGAACTAGGGTCCAGACCACATGGCCATCCTGTCTTTTGGTGGTGTGGGCACTTGTCATCAGCAAGTCAAGTGATGTGATGATTTATGGGGCTTTGGGCACTTGGCGGGGGCAGGGTGGGGGGGCTGGAGAGCCTGCTGCTAAGAGACAGGCAGTGGGCGGTGGTCAACTCTGACCTTTGATTTCCTCTTTACTTTAGGAAGGTCACGTGATCTTTGTGAGTTTTCCTATTTGTTTCTAATAAATGCCATGAGCCCATCACCTCCACAGATAAGGAGCTCAAAGGACCGTTTTCTAGGTGAATGGTATCCCCAGGAAGCTGTGTCCCAGTCCTGCCCCCAGTACCTGTGGATGTGGCTTATTTGGAAACAGGGTCTCTGCAGATGTGACCAAGGTAAGGTGAGGTCACCCTGGTGCAAGGTGGCCCTGATGCAATGACCGCTGTCCTTATCAGAAGAGCGGACATTTGCACAGAGACACAGAGAAAGCACCATGTCCCCACAGAGGCAGAGACTGAGGTGATGTGTCTACAAGCCAAGGATGACCAAGGGCTGTGGGCCACTTGAGAAGCCGGATGTGGCCAGGAGCAGGGGCCTCACATGGAACCAGCCCCGCTGACACCTGCATCTTGAACCTCTGGCCTCTGGTGCTAGTGAGAGACTAAATTTCTGTTCTTTCCAGCCACCCAGTTTATGGCACTTTGTCATGGCAGCCTTGGGGGCTAGCACAGATGCCTCCGACCATAGTCCTCCAGCTATGGTGACAATGTAAAGCAGGCTGCTGCAGGATGGAAAGATAAAATACAAAATGGCCAGCAATTCCCTATATTTGTAGGATCACGAATGCTTTTTTTTTTGTTTTTGGTTTTTTTTGTTTGTTTGTTTGTTTTGTGTTTGTTTTTTTTTTAGCTGAGCCATCCTGCCACCTGTTGGCAGCTCAGTGGCAGCTCAGCTCGGGCCGAGACTTGAACCGCTGTTGCTCAGAGTCGAATGCTTTTTAAGATCTTATTAAAAGTGAATGTTTATACATCATCACAGATAACATTTCAAAGAAAAGCAGTCACTATTCAGAGAGCACAGTGGTGTGTGTGGGTGAGCGCCCACCTGTGGGAACAGCAGGACCACGCTGTGGGGCAGGCTGACACACATGGCAGCAGTGTCCTGGACGATGTGCTGTCTGCCTGTAGATACAAGGAGGCGGATTGACTTCAAGTTAAACAGAATCTGAGGTAATAACTTGCTGAAAGCGAGGACAAGCCACCACCTGGGGCTTTGCGACCAGAAGGGACAGCCGAGAGGCGCCGGCTGGCCTGGGCCCTCCTCACCCACCTGTGTGCCCCTCAGGCCTTTCGTCTGTGCCACAGGATGACGTGGCGTGGCTTCACCGAAGTCCCCAGATGGTGACGATGACGAAGAAATACGGAGGTTCTTGGCGATTGGAAGAGGCAACTCAAAAATCACACGTCGTTTACAGCATAAACTTGGAAGCGAGCCACAGAACACGAGAAACACATTCACCTTCAAATAGTGAAAACAAAGAAAAGTGCTTTTCAGAAGTCACTCCCCCTGACTGAGCTCAGAAGTGCCCCTTCCCGTTTGGTGGCTTCTCCACAGGCCAGCTGTGTAAGGGCTGCAGGCACCCCGCATCGGAGTCCGTCTCCCACACACGGACGCATTTTCACTGGTGATGGAAATGGAAATAGAATTCGAGAACTTGAAGATAGAGGCTTGCTTTGCACTGACCATCCCTGGAGCAGACATGGCTTCACTTCAGCCACCATCGGGATGATGGTTTTTCTTTCAGCTTGGAATCCTTGGATATTTTTCAAAAATTAAAGTAGCATGTTTTTCAAAGATTTCACATTTCAGTTGAGAGCTTAGCAATACAAACATGGCGTTCCAAGCTCCTTGGAAGCTCGATGAGATTTCCTGCCCCTTCCCAGGGGACAGAGTGGGAAGAAAACTATGGAAACGCCATTTCAGTTCCAGAACCACTCCAAGTAATGGGGGGGAGGCAACGGCATCCGTGGGAATTTTGGCAAGACCAGTGGGAAAGGTTCCTTTGAACACAGAGTGTTTCTGAAGAGGGTGGTCCCTCCCTGTCCCCACCCACCCTGCTTTAGCAGAGACCTTTCCATAATCGGGAATTCTGAAGATGAACAAAATGTATGAGGACTTTCAAAGGCTAGAGAAGTTGAAAATTCAGACAAAGCTTGAGCAGATCAATAAGGATGGGTTATCGTGTACCTAACTAGGTTTCATTAAAGTTTAGAGAAGTGGGTGCTGAGAAAACACCAAAGGACATTGTATTGTCTGGAGAGGAGAGATGCTGAGGAAATGACAGCCTCTTTCTAGAACAGGACGAATTACTATTAGGGCAGGAGCCACAGGTCCTTCCGTCTGCCCCGTGGACAGATAGGAGAGCAGGGCTGCGGTGGTTTGGGGGCCCCCACCCTGTGGGACAGATTCCTCAGGAAGTCCCATGGGGCGGGACAGGGGCCTTGGATGCTGGGCAAGACAGCATCTCCCTGGAGTCTGTGACCAAGGCTGCCCAAGTTGTCCCCATCTGCTCTTGCAGACGCAGTTTGGGGGCTGATTTCCAGCAGACAGGTGACAGTTACAGCTCACACTGTTTTCTGGTTTGTGGCACAGTGAAGGTAATGGCCAAGCCAGCGCCCAGAGTCAGGAAAAGACTCCATCTCCAGCAGACCCCTTGGGATTCAGCACCACGCAGACCCTGCCCTCCCCCTGCCCCCATTTCTGGTGCTTCAGGAGGTGACTGGACCTGTGTCAGTTATTTGTATTCACATGACAGGCGCACTGCGGTGCTTGTCACGTGACAGGCACTGAGCTCAGCACTTCCTAGGCATTAACCTGTTTCTGCTCTTACGACAGAGGCGAGTGTGTCAATAACCCTACTTCCCAATGAGGGGACTGGGAACAGGCAGGGAGAGCAGCCCCTGGAACCACGTGGCTGGGACGTGGGCAACACGATGGCACACCCGCTGGACTCGCTTCTCCTGGCGTCCGTGGGAAGTGTAATTAACCACACCTGCCTAAAAAGCAGGACAGAACCCTCCCAGCCTACCCAGCATCTGCCGTTCTCAGGGACAGGACTGTCAGCTGTCCCCAGCACGGTCCCCACTTCTTGAGCCTGAATCAACCCCCATATTTGTGCGAATGCTGTGTTACTGGCCTTGATAAATGCACGTTTCTCTAAATGAGCAAATGTTCCATCTTCAGACGAAGCTGGAGACCTACCGGCCTCACGTCCGCTCTCCCAGCGGTGTAGCTCGCCATCACCAGGGCTAAGATGAAAGTACTACGTTTTCTTGGGTCGCTAAAAAGATTGGGCTATAAAGGAAGTTGCCCCGAAATCTCCAGCGAACATCTTAATTTAATTAGAGAGCTTTCTTTGTTGGGCAATGTCTTGCCACCTCACAGAAAGGAGAAGGAGACATGAAAGCACATTTGTGGTTGGGTGAGAATGAAGGAGCCATTTTTAAACAGGACGTGCACAATTCCCCAACCTTTTGCTGGCCTCGCAAACTTCTCGTACAGTCATATCTATTCTCAAGAGCCCCGGGAGAACTTTCTGAACCATACAACCATTTCTGCACAGTGTGCTCTGAAGACCCAATTTCGAGTTTAAAAAAAAGTGTTTTTTGACCAGTATGCCACTCAAGATTGATTGCACTATAACATTCATTTTAACACAAAAGTTGATCATCGTTATGATAAAGACACATTTCAACTGTCACCATTGAAACAGCGTCAATCTCCATGGAATTTATTTTGAGATAAAAGCATGGCCTGTTGACAAATACATTTTAAAATGAGACGCTACCTGCTGTTTGGTCCTGGCTCGGCACATATACTGAAACGTAGTTGGGTATTTAGCTCCATGTTTATCAGATCAAACCCAGACAAGAAGCACAGTGATGGTCTGTTCGGAATTTTTGCATTCTGTTCTTTAAAACCCAAGTGATTCTTTTCTATAATATTTATATTTTTACATGGCCACTAAGTGTCACACATGTTTATTTAACATGCCTTTAGATATGCAATAGAAAATTATTCTATCTTAAATGGAAACTATATCATTTCATTCTTTCATATAAAAAAATGAAATGTTATTACCACTTAGCAATATGAACCCCCTTATGGGGGGTGGCCTGTAATTACGATGTGTCTTAACATGCAATTTGGGTTTATACTGTTTGGGGTTTGCTTTTATGTTTATGTCTTGCTAAATTTGGGAACGTTTCATCCATATTTCTTTGAACCTTGCTCCCCTCCTCTGGGACTGTGCCGACAGGAACGGTCGGTCTTTTGTTCCAGGTCCCGGGTTCCTGAGGCACTGCTCATTTTTTTTTCCAGTCTATTCTCTCTATGCTGCTCAGACTAGGAAATTTCTGTTGTTCCACCCATTTCAGGGTCTCAGAAATTGGTGATTAATAGTATCAACAGTTTTCCTTACACTGGTGTCAAATTTCACACTTTACTATTAGGCCTCTAAAAAAAAGGGGGAGCATAAATATTATGTTCAAAGGACAATTCCTTGTGACTTGGCACCCCTAGTACCAATTTGACATGAAGCCCCCGCTGCACCGATGGCCACTCACCTAGCCACCCACCATGGGAGCACTGACACGGCAGGATATTAACAGCGGGCAAAGGCAGGCATCTGCCCTCTCCCAGCCCTAACTACTCCACATGTTAGGAGCGTCCCTTTGTGCCCAGGGCCTCGTGGAAGCATAGCATTGACCAAGATGAGCGCCTTTTCCAGTTACATTAAGTTTCCCTGTCAAATGTGACAAACACAAAGAACAAAGTCTTGTCTAGTTGTGATCTCAACTGTGGGCCTCAGAATGTCACCTGTGTGCATCCGTCAGCTCCCCTCGCCAGCCCGGAGGACACCCCACGGGCTCACACACCCAGTGAGTTTAGTAACTTCAGCACACGTAGAGGCACACCGTGACACGCAGAGGACGCGGGGACCCTGTGCAGGAGGAGGCCAGGGGGACGCCCGGCCCCACCTGACCTCTCTGCCTCTGGTGCTACTCTCTGCTCCATCCGCCTCTGCATTTGTTACTGACCAACAGCCACATAACTGGATCAAGCACCGGAGCCATAATTGCTTTACCACAAGAGATTGTGAACTGCAGAAATCTGTGTGCCCTCCCGCTGGACGAGCAGCTGCCTGCATGTCCCGTGTGCAGAAAAAAACAAACCAAGCAAACAAAAAACACAAAGGGAATGGTTGCAATGTCTTTCATTTTTGTGTCTTTCTCCTATAAAAATGCCTTTCATGTTCTCTGATACCTGTTACTTTTTTATACTAGAAGTGAGTAAAAGCAAACGTACGATTTGATCTAGCACAAAATGTTACTTTTAATGATATTATCGGGCTCTATTAACTGTTCATGTGATCAAGCTTGAGGAACACTGAAGAACAGAAAGGACGCTGTGTTCCAGCGCCCGAGCTGACGGTGTTCCTGTGGGCGGCGTGTGAGCCGTGCGAGCCTGGACGCGTTGCTTCACTGCTCAGGGCCTCAGTTTCCCCATTTGTGAAAGGGAGCTAATAGGAGTCCCACCTTCAGAGAGTTGTTACCTGGATTATATGAGTTAAAAGATAAATGTGCTTAGAACATTATTGGGCAGATAAAACTTCAGGAAATGTTAGCCATTTTTTATTGTGATTAAACACAATAATAAAAATGCTCCAGGGCAGCTCTCACACACTTGCCTGCTTTCTCCTAATGGCTACGGTTAGATTTGGATGTTTAGGCCCCTCAGGATTTGGGTAGAATGCAGCTTCATGCCTGGAAACTAGTGCTTTCCCCCGCCCCCCAACCTGCCCCACCACCACCACCACTGCAGGGCCCTACAACCTTCCTCGTCCAGATGTCCGGGGGCAGTCTCGCTAGATTATATATGTGCCTGTCATTTACCGTTCACATTTGGAAAGATTGGCTGGAATTGTTATTGTATCTAAACATACTATTTTTGCAATACTAACTTAAGGATGTATGACATACACTATAGTGGTTCTTTTTATGTTAGCACAAACCCTGGGGTCCACAGAGGTTGAGCCCAGGCCCACCCCCTGGGGTCCCTCTGCACCCTTAAGACTTGGAGTGGGGCCTTGAATTACGCCAATTACATTCACGCTCTGAGAAATTTGTGGGTTCCTCCCCAGTGTGTCCTGCCCTCCCAGTTGATGGCCAATTGATTATTCGATGATTTGTTCTAGCATCTTCCCAGACATTGATTCCAAGATGAGCGGTCTGTAATTAGGTCTTAGGTCATCTTGAAAGACGGCCATACTCCTCCTTTGGAAGACCCTCTAGGAACTTTGTCCTCTGGGACTTCTCATGTGATGGCCCTGTCCCAAAGCGACATCTGCCAGCGCCTGAAGAGGCCCGGAGTGCACAACACCAGACTCCCCTAAAGAAACAAGAGCTTTTGCAAGGTGATACTCGAGGGTACGTTTTCTCCTTCCAATCTGCCTTTTCATCCATGTGTCTCACACAGGAATTTGCAATGTTGGGCGCTCACACAAGTATTCTTTAGCAAAAATAATGAACTGAAACAATAAAAAACATATATTCTGTGTTTTTAGTGTTCCATTTTAGGGAAAGGGGTTTTCTATTACATTTCCCTTCATTCAATATATTTGAAAAGTGTTCATATTTCTTATTTTTTCTGTGCTGTGGAATCCTCTTAAGCTTGTGGCTACGTAACTGTGTCGTTCACTAAGACCCCATCTTTTTTTTACCTGGTTTGGTTGTGACTTTATGAGGAAGCAATTTAAGTCCATAGGTGTGTGTTGCTGCTCTTCTGGACACCATGCGGTGTATATACATGGGTACAGGCGTCTGAACGCGGTCCATCCTGGGCACAATATGAATTCTTCTGCGCATGCGCATGGGCAGGAACCTTGTTGCAGCTCCCTCTAGAGGCAGGTCCACCCCAGCTTGGTGGGTCCCCTCTCCGTGGTCCCTCTCTGTGGTCAGCCTCCCCACCTCCAATGCCACGCCTTCGCCCCCCACAGCCTTCTTCACTCAGCTGTTTGTTTATAGAAATCTTGTTCCCAGATGTTTTCTTTATTCTCTGCGTATATATATATTCATCCTGTCCATGTTTCGTGAATGCAGCATTTGCTTATCTCTCTAAGGACATTCATATTTAGTTTGCTTTTTAAGTTGATTTCTGCTCCATTCATTTTCATTGATGACTTCCTCTAACTTCATTGTTTCTAGTTAGTGTTTCTTTCTCCCCGTCAAATGTCTGGTGCTGCTTGACTACCCTGTCACACTGATGACTGAGGTGCTATGACTCAGATCTGCGGAGCCCACGGTGGCGCTGGTGGACTGTGAACATCATCTTTCTCCTGCTGCAGGAAGGTCGCCCACACCTGGTTTCTCACTGGCAGGGAGCAGGTGACACAGGGGTCCCGGAGCAAAGGGAATTTTCCAGTATCCCCTGCCTGCAGCCTACTCCCCGTGCAAGTTATTAGTGGTACCTGGGTCCCCATGTTCAGAGCATCTACTGTTCATTTTCCCCACTGAGTAAAGCTTCAGTCTCCTGCAGGATGGCGAAGCAAGGGAAGTGGTCCTCACCAGCTGCCCAGAATGCCGAGGGGACCCTTCCTGGTGGGTCCTCCCTCCTGCGGATAATCCGCCTGCAGACACTTCTCTGCTTCAGTCTTCGCCAGGCCTGCATCTGCTCCCTGCCTTCCTTCAGGTGCTTGTCCAGGTATCTCACCTGTCACTGCCTTGTGTCCCTGTTATTCTGAACGAAACCTTTAAAATGCCTTTGCAGAGGCCTGGGGACAAAAACACAGATACATGCATCTGGTCAATCCACGATGTTAAATAGAACATGTGTTGCCTTTCCTGAAGTCCTTTTTTTTTTTTTAATTACATTTGTCTAATTTCACCATTTTCTTTCCTTTAAACATTGCACCTGGTTATTTTGTGATTTATTCCCCTAAACCATCTACTTCCCAGCAATTTATCTTTAAATCTGCCACTTTACTTCCCTGTTAAGGATCAGGTTAGTTATGGCCTCTGTCCTATCTGATTCCTCCAACTTTCTGAAAGAGGAATTTCTCCCCAGGGGATTTGGTGGTCTGTGGTCAGCTGAACTGGTTTCCCAGAATCTAACCGAGTTAAATGCCCCATCCTGACTACATGGAACTGAAAGCTTTGGCAAGTTGACCAGAAAAAGGTTTCCTTGACCTCTTCTTGGTGTGGATGCCTATAAATAGACGCCACCGAGACGTGGCCCTCTCAGCCTTACCCTCTCTGCTTTCATGCTCAGGGTCCCGGAGAGATTTTATTCAGCAGATCGTGGTGCTTATCCACAGTGACTCAGAACCTTCCTGCCGTGATCTGATAATGTGACAATGTGCAGGGGGTTCTCCCCAGCTAAGGAAAGAGCTGAATTTCTTGTTAACTTGAAGAAACTTTTATGATCATCATATTGTTCAGGTCTGGTCTTTTCAGAAAGGTACCAGAGGAAAGAGAAGGGGAAAATAACAAGAAATGATGACTTCTCTGTAATAAATGGTGTTCTTTTGTGCAAGTTTTAAAACATTCTCCCCCCTCTCCCCCCGGGAGCAAGGAAGACACACACCAGCTTGTCTGTCAGTGGCCTGTCCTTCCCACACCTCTGCTGCCACCACACTGGTTCCCAAGTTCCTCTCCGTTCCTTCCCACCCTTACTCCCAGGGGTTAATTATATACTGCGCCATGATTCAGATCTTCTTACAGTACTTTAAACTCTCAAAGCCCATGAAGAGATTATGATCACTTCCGTTTCAGCCAGGCTGCTCAGAGGCTTTGGTCTCTGCATTTCACTAGCTCTGCTTTCTCCGAGCCAGCAGGGCACGGCCTCCCCCTTTGAGCTCCAATGAAGGCCGTGGTCACACAAATGACCCAGACCCAATAACTGCATGCTTGGGACGGAGCGTTCCAGCCTGACGCTGATGACAATAAATAACAGCTACATTTGGGCAAAACAATTCTAGAGCTGTTGAGAGAAAGGTGCTGTGAGAGAGAGTAAGACTTTTTTAATGTTTTTGAAACCCAAAATTAAATATTTCTACTAGTTAAATCTGGAACATATTTGAAAGAGCAATTGCCATGTTTTTAGACAAATTCTTTGATTTGTAGTACCCTATCATATTTATTTTGTGCTCTATGTGATCATAACATTGGTAGACTATCAGTCGCTGAATTTGAAAAGTGAGAACTGTTTTCCAAACGAGCAAGGGGAGAAGTGAACAGAATGTAACTCACAGTTGGGATGGTTCACACGCTGGTCTCCCCCCTGGTCAGGGGGTCTGGGAACAGTCTCAGACCTTCCTGGCATGGTGAGGGGCTGGACTAACCCATGACGCCAGCAGATTTCTGCTTCTTAACATGTCCTGACTGCTTACCACTACAGGAAATATCCCTGAAGTCTGAGGTACTTACAGAACAGCTGTCCTAAAAATAGCAAATCGCCCACAAATTTCCCCTTGCCTAAATGTTTCAGTAGTGGTACACTTCACATTTTTAGTGTATATTTCACCCTTAGGCCCTTGGACAATCAGTTGCTTCTGAAAATGTATTGTAAATAAGCAGATGAGGAATGAAATGTTTATTTTTTCCAAAGGAATGTAAAAAGATCAAAGGCATTTAGAAGGGGAAGTACAGCACAGTGAGTGGCGCTTTTCTTCCAGCTGTAGGTAAGACTGTCAGAATCTGGGACTATTTCCTGTAACTCTGGGTCTAGATCATTATTTAAATAAAAGCAATGCCTCTTCAATAGCCAATGTTTTTTGTGAAACATAGGTATTTATTTGTTGTTCATAAGGGAATACTGGATGTTAAACTTATTCCAGGGGCCGGCCGAGTGGCGCGATGGTTAAGAGCTGGCTTGGGACGCCAGAGGGCCCCAGTTCGGATCCCACATATGAGGGCCAGTGACACTGCCCTCTGCAGCTAAGATGCTGAACAACAGCTCAACCTGGAGCTGGGCTGCCATGAGTCACCCGTGACGGCATAGGCTGCAGCCCCTGCTACAGTGGGTTGCCATGGGCTACCGTGTGTAGCCAGCAGCCAGCGTGAGCGGCCAGCAGCCGCAGTGAGTGGCTGTCCAGAAGCCGGCGACTGATCGGCCTCGCCCAGGAAGAGCGCAATGATGGTGCCAACTTGGGCCAGTGAAGCAACATCCTCCACAACTGGACTGAAGAACAAAACGACAGCAACTTGTCTGTTCCCCTTCCCCCAATTCCCCAATAAAAATCTTTAAAAAAAAAACAAAAAAACTTATTCCAACTTTTACTCAAGATGGCCCCACTCACACACTCATTTCATACAGAGACATTTCCGAGCCAGTATGGGCCAGACCCCAGAGCCTTCCTTAGAACACAAGGCACAGTGGCACAGGGGACAAAACAGGCTCTCCAGCAAGACGCCTCAGTCTAACCCCAGCCCCACCATCTCACGATTGTCTCACTGGAGGCATGTGACACACGAAGGCGCTCTCTCTCTCTCTCTCGAAGGTGAAAGTAAAATGTAGATAAGCACAGTCCCTACCCACTGGGCTGTTGTGAGGATTACGTGAGTGAATCAGTGTAAAGTCACTTAGAACAGTGACTAGTCATTATTCTTACTTAAGGGAGAACATTGACTTGCCCATCAATCCCCATGGTTGAGCCTTTCCTGCTGGACGTGGCCACACAGCTGTACTCCTTTCTGTTTTAAAAAGTGGAGGCGTTTCTTCCATCATGTGGAACAGGGGCAAGTAGACTGCTGTCCAAAACCTGCCTCACCATCTGATGTGAATAAGAGCATTTGTCTTCACAAGATTTTGCACTTGGCAAAGTGGGTTATGGGCAGAGGTCTCAGGAAAACTAATCTATGGATGGGAAGCACCTGAGTTTTTTCCAGGGGAATCGTTGAGAGTTACTGATGCCATCGGTCAGGGCTGAAATTTTTTTCTTTTTAAAGAAGTTTGAGGCACCAGATGAAAGACATTAAAAAGTTGTAAAGCAGATTTAGTGTTGAGTAGATTCCAACATTCTCCATTAATTAGGTAGTTTCAAACAGCGAAGGTTCACATCTCCCTGCAGACAACAACTTGAGAAAGGATGGAGGGGAAGAGATAGATTCTGGAAGGAATAGGACCAGGAAGAGACATCCATCCACGGGAAGAGCTGGAAGAAAGGGTGTCCAGCCAGTCTCCAAATCTCCCATGTTCCTTTTCGCTGGCTTCGGCCCATCAACTTGTAGCTGATGCACAACAAGCAAGTTATGAGAGTGCAGAGCCTGGTTCGCAGGAGGTCAGGGGACCAGGAGGAAAGGCTGGGCTTCCCAGGGCGCCCACAGTAATAACGGTTTACTGGGCACCATCTCTAAACAAGGCACTTAGTGGTGGCTCTCACACCCGACTTCCGCCCTAGGTGGTTACTGCGCTCCATTTCACAGATGAGAAACATGAAGAACTGAGAGGTGGATAAACATTCCCAACATCACACAGCGAGTGGGCCCTGTGAGACCCAGAGTCCATCCTTTTGACCACCATGCTCCCCACCGCGTTGCCGAGGCCTGCTCTCCATTCTCTCAGCACCCCTTCTACTCAATCTGAACGTTCCCAAACACCACTACTGAATCTGCAAGAAGTGAACTTGAACTTGACAAAGTCACTGCCCTTTGGGACAATTCAATTCCAGACATAGCAACGCTGATATGAGCAGAACGTATGAGGACCCTCATAAGTACAAACACAAACGAAAGAAAGGCCTCGTCTTTGGGGCCCAAGTTCTTTCATCTACAAAATGAAAGGGCTGGAGCATTCTACCCATTCATTCATTCACCCAGGAAAAAGCACGTGCTGAGTGCTTTCGATGAGCCCTGGAAACACCACTCGACCTCAGGAGCCCACGGTCCTACGACACACACAGGCTAAGAGCTGCAGTGTGCTGTGGAAAATGCTGGCCACTCATTTATTCACTCAGCAAGTATTCGATAAGATTCCATTATGTCAGTGCAAACACCACTGGGGAAGTCAGGGTGATATTGGTGAATTGTATCAACGTCAATATCCCAGTTGTGATATTGTACTATCGTTTTGCAGATGTTCCTTTACCACTGGGAGAAACTAGGTAAAGGGGACCTGGGATCTTTCTGTATTATTTCTCATAACTGCATGTGGTTCTACAATTATCTCAAAATAACAAGTTTAAGTAAAAGGGAGGGCTGCCCATGGTAGAGTGATAAAAGCTACAAATTCACTCTGAAGCCAGCACACACTGGGGGAAGGGAGGCATCTACTTTTAAACGAAGATTGATACTTTATCTTACGGGACTGGGCACTTTAATTCCGGAAATAGGCGGTTATTCCTCCAGGAAATGACCTGAAGTCTTTGTGTAACTCGAGAGTGATTGGAAAAGCCTGGGATTTCTTCCAAGGTGACAGGAAAGAGTAACTCACAGGGCGGATGAAGAGGCCCACGAGGGATGGAAAGAACGTGGGGCAGGCGCCCTCCTCTCCACGGGGAGCTGACTGCTCTCCAGAGACCAGGCTCTGGTCCTAGCCCTTGACAAGCACTAGTGCGCTCAGAGCTCTCAGCAGCCCTGCGAGGCAGGTGTCATCACCATCTCCACTTTCCTGCACACGTAAAAGGATTACACACCAACTGTGAGGCCACGTCCAAGTCCGAGCGCACGCATTCCGGCTTCAGGACCACCCCGTCTAACCGTGCTGCTGCTGCCTAGCCTTACGCAGGGCAGATGGAAGCAAAATTAACAAAGGCTTGATGTCGTTAATACCTCAGTAACTTTACCACCGACCTCACCACAACGGCCATCATCATCAGAATCACCCATTCATTAAGCCCAAGTCTTCACCAGACACATCCTGTATCCCAACATCCTTGTATCACAGGAATTGATGACTTTTTGAAATAATAATGCCAAGAGTGGTGATTATCATGCACTGAGTGCGTACTGCATACTGTACTAAATCCTTTATTTACTCAAGTCCCTCAACAGACCCTGTGAGAGTTACTTGTCTCGCAGATGTGACAGCTGCAGATAGGAGAAAATAAGTTACTCACGGCTCGTAAGAAGATGTATGCCCGTACCGTTCAGATCTGCTGCCTGGCCCTTGGCCATCACAGCAAGTGGCCTCCCTTACAGGGTTCCCTCTCTCCATGTGGACCAACGGACTTCACATGGGCAAGAGAGCACGTCCTGGGCGCTGGGCACTCGCTGACACTCCCCTGCATGCCAGCCTTTTCCCTTGACATTTCCATTTATTAGGGGAGGATGCCGCAATGTTCGTAACTTATAATGCAAATATCCTTTACTTTGATTCCTGCAAAATACCTAAATCAAAATTAGGATTGCCAGCTAGCACACACGACAGGCGGACACCCACCTTTCTAATACTAGGATAGGATTAAGGAGGTCTGCACATTTGGAAAACCATATAGTTGTTACTAGGCAGCCAGCGTGCCCTCCTGATGCATTGTGGGTCAGGGAGAGCACAGTGTTTTGAAACCATGGAAACAAACTGAGTTTGAGAAGCCCAAGAGCAAAGCCCCAGCATCCAGCTCACCCTTCAAAGATGGCAAAGGCAAGAAAAGCTCTGAAGTCAGTCAGTGCACAGGAACCAGGGCTCAAATACCTCGACCTTAATGACACCAATGATTCAGGCTGAGTCGAGAGACAGGGCGAGTGTTAACCTAGAAAGTGTCTAATAGAGTCAGCCGCCAGCCCCTAAGAGGTGCCGGAGCAACAGGAAGGGTTCTTCTCTCCCCTCACCTCACCCCAGCTCTGGCCCTCACCCTCTGTGTCTCTCTAGTACACGTAGAAAAGAATCACCATCCTCAGCAGCTCCACCCCTTGCAGTCCTCCCGCCACTGGAGATGTCCCCTTAACTGAGCATCTCTAGCCACCTGACACGTCCGCAAGGTGGGTAAGGCCAAGGGACATCCCTGGAAAGTGGGATCTTTCTTCTTATGTTGGCTTCTTCCTGGGATTACAAGTGAGGGTTATGCCTCCATCGTGGCTGAGCCCCACAGAGCATGACTCCTTATAGGGAAGCAGGCTGGGACCACATCTACCTTTTGTTCATTTCCACAAATAACTGAGACGTGGCACATTTTGTATGAGCTTTTATGGGCTCCCCAAGACCAAAAGAGTCATGGCCATCACTGCTGCATTCTTGACTTGGGCCTTGAAGAGGGACAGACTACGTCATTACTGTCCACTCACAGCCTCACCTATTGCACTGGCCTTAGCGGCCTGTCCATCAAGGTAAGCACTTTGGGGCAACAGGTAGTTTCTTCAGAGCAAAATCTTGTTGGGTGACTTGGATGAGCTGGCTGCGGGATGGGGTGCCCAGAACTACATCACAGTTGCTGCTGAGGAGATGAATGGGAATAAGGAAGCGGAAGTGAGAGAGCACACCCACATTTTCTCCCAGACCTAGCAGCCAAGCCCCCACCTGCCCTGGGCCTGCACCCCCTCCCCAGGGACAGTGGCAGCCACACCTGACCTGGGCTCCTTCCGAGGATGCGGCTGGGTGCGTGAGCACACGGGTAGCTGTGGAAATAGCCCACAACGCACTGGTCGTTGCTATGGTGTTTCTGCACTGGTGTGGATCCACGAACGTCTCATTATTTCCAATACCCATTTATAGAACCGTCTGTCATCACAAAGTGCTTTGAAACAAACCGTAGTCAGAGCTTACTCTGCATAACACACCCACGTTAGTAACGGCACTGCCATTTTACAAATGGGCACATGAGGTGGGCTGCTGTTTTATTAATAAAATCAGGGAAGGTGAAAGGAAAGACATGTCAAATAACATTATCGTTCTAATAAAAGAAACCTGCCTCTAGGATAAATTACATTTGACGTACTCGTACACTGACGTTTTGACGTCAAAGGATGTATCATTTGATATTATTGAGGCTTTGACAGCTAGTTGGTGTCAGAGTTGGGAGGAAATATTATCTCAGGAACAAAGTTACTAAAAGGCCTAATTAGAATAAAGGAAAAGCTTGGCAATAACTCTGGCTCACAGACCTTTGGTTTCCAAAGAAACTATGTAGAAAATTAACCAACTCACAGTTCAGTTTTTTATGTAGTAGAGCCTATATTAAGAGAATGTTTATAATTTATGAATAATAATGTATAGTAATTGCTATGTGTGTATAAATAATATTGAAATCATATAATAGTATGAGCAACAAAAAAAGCAAAATAACCTCCTCCCACGGGTTAATAAATCATGATGTATATCGTGCAGTGGAAGGTTATGTCACAGTGAAAAGGAGTGACACAGAGCTACAAACACCACCCATGGGTGACATCCCAAACACAAACCTGAACCAAAAAGTAGGTTGCCTACAATATTATACCACTTACAGAGACTTCAAAAATATGAAAGACTAAGCAATCTATGGTTAAGGATACATAGGCACGTGGAGAGGTTATAAAGGAAAGTCAGTGAATAATGGACACAAAATAAGGATTTGGTAGCATTGGGGAGAGGGGGTGACATCAGGGAAGAGCATACAACACCTGTGCCCTCAGTGACAGGGGTCCGGGTCTCGTGCTTAAGCTGAATGGTTGGTCTTACAAGTTTCTAATATTCCTCCTCGTAACTCACGGATATTTTAGTGTTTTCTTTTGTGTCTGTGAACCACAGTAATGGCCATCAGCTTGCTTGCTTGTTTTTTCTCCACCTGGGAACCTTGATTTTCCCGGTTGTGCAGGTGGGGCTGACCCAGGACATCCTCCTGCCAAGCAGGGGCACTGACTCAGGGAGAGTAAAATGTTCTCGGTTGTTCTATATAATGGGATTATAAATGGTTTCCAACTCTCATGGTTCGGATCCAATCATGAAGAGTATAAGTAAGACCAGTGGCTCAGTTCTCAATTATGAGCTTCTAGCTTTAAAAAAAAAACAATCGTGAACCAGAATGATGATGATTTTAAACATTTTCAACAGAATGTGTTGGCAAAATCATACAAAAGGAATAAATTATCAATTTTCATTTTCTTCCTTTATTTAACTTCTCTGGAACACAAGATCATATTAGAAGGAGAGTATCTACAATTTCCTTCCACTTCTGATTACAGAAAGGAACTGGGGAAGCAGAGATGTATGTAAGGTCCCCAAACACTGAGTGTCCCAGGGGTTCAGTCTCAGCCCCCGACTCATAGATCAGTGGCCAGCCCACGCCTCCCTGGCCTCACTTTGCTGCTCTCCTCTGAGAAGTTACTATCAAGGTTCCAGGCTGGGATCCATTCTAACACAGAGAGCACCGACGGGGGAGGCGAGCCGCGGATGTTTAGTTCTAAATCTGTCACCGACAGTCCAAGTCCCCAGCTCTGTAAGACCCTTCTCCACTTGTGGGGTGGTGTGTTTCAACTTCCTGGTGAGCAGGCGAGATTCCTCGCTAGATTTGGTCACAACTATAAAGGTTTGTGTGCAAAACAAAATGGAGCTTGACCTAATTCTAGCATGACAGGTAATGATGGACGTTTGTTCAGTTTTTTTCCTCCATGCTCCTTCAATTCTTCCAGTATTATTGGGGGTGCTCTATTAGGTACAAATTCTTCTATTAACACCTTCTAGCTTTTGACTGTCCAGGTGAGAAGACCTTGAATAGGTATCCAGGGCAGCAGGGCCCCAAGAAACCTGGTGGGCCTGAGAAAGGGCTGCGGAGCAGGGCTGAGCTGTAGGAATCCTACCTGCGGGCAGCAGCTCCGGCCGCAGGTTGGAGCTCGGTCTGGCTCGGGCCTTCCTTCTCTGACTACTTTCTCTTGTTGTTCCTGAGGGCTGGCTCAGTGCATCATTCCTTGCATGGCCAAGTAATATTCCAGTGTATGGATGGACCACATTTTATTCACCCATGCATCAGTTGGTGGACGCTGGGGCTGTTTCCATTTCGGGGCTGTTATGGACAATGCGACTCTGAATGTCCGTGTACACGTTTTTGTGTGGGCATGTCTTCAGGTCTCTTAGGGATAAGTCTAGGGGCTGGATTGCTGAGTCCTGGGTTTGACTTCTTGAAGAACGGCCAAACTGTCTTCCAAAGTAGCTGCACTATGTCCCCACCAGCACTGCCTGGGGCCCCAATTTCTCCACATCCTCGCCACCACGTGTCATTATCTGGCTGGTAAGCCATCCTTGTGGATGTGAAGGGGTATCTCATTCTGCTTTTGATTTCAGTTCCCCTAATGATTAATGAAGTCAGCATCTTTTCAGAGACTTACTGACCATCAGTACACTTTCTTTGAAAAAAAAAAACACATTATCAGACCCTTTACTCCTATTTTAATTGGGTTCTTTGTCCTTTTTGTTGTGGTTGAGTTGTAAGAGTTCCTTATATGTTCTGGGGACTAGAACCTTATCAGATACATGATTTGCAAATATTTTCTCCCCCTTTTGCATTTTTTTTCAATTTTTGGCAAGTGTCCTTTGAGACACAAAAGTTTTTAACTTTGATGAAGGCCAATAGCTGTATTTTTTTCCTGTGGTGCTTATGCTTTATGGGTCATATCTCAGAAATCAGTGCCTAATCCAAAGTCAGGAGAGCTGACACCTGTTTCCTTTCCAAGGTTTTATAGCTTTGTCTCTTTATCATTGGTCTTTGCTTCACTTTGAGTAAATTTTTTGATATGGTAAGAGGTAGGGGTCCAAATTCATTCTTTTGGAGGTGTCCCAGCACCATTTGTTGAAAAGAATAAACATCCCTCATCAATTTGTCCTGGTGCCCTTGTTGAGAGCTCCACTGGCCTTAGCTGGCAGGGTTATTTCCAGACTCCCCCGTCTTCGCTATGGGCCCCTGTCTCCATGACGACAGATTTGTAGTAGTTTTGAAATCAGGACCTGTAAGTACTCCAACTTTGTTTCTCTCTTCAAGATTGTCTTGAGTCCCTTCCACGTGAAGTTGAAGGTAAGTGTGAGCTTCTTGGATATGTTTGGATATGTTAAAATGATAACAGGGGCTCCCAGGCTGGAGAGCAAGACTTGTGAGATGCACAGGAAGCGGGCTGTTCTAGAAAGCCAGAGAAGAGGGACGCGGGCTGTCCTGGGCACGGATGTGGTGGCCGTCACTGCAGCATCTGGGAACAAATTCTACCGAGTCCTTTGCTGTCGCTTGACATTCTCGTTTCGAAATCCCGCTGGGGGCATCCATTCGGCTAAGCCGGGTCCTCTGCCGAAGCTTTCGCCGTCTGGGACACAGGAGGAGGCTTGCTTTTCCTTTTGACTTTGGTATTAGAAGATGGGACTTTGCATCAGGCGACAGATTTTTACTATATTTTTTAAATAGTATTCACTACACCAAAATGGGGTAATTGTTGACTTTCTTCTTTCCATAGACTCTAAAGGATTATGCTTCATCCAACATTTCTCTCTGTGGTTCTCTGTAAGAAGCATGTTTCTTTAAATGAAGGGATGGGGTCTTTTATTTCTGTATTCTGAATTCTGTATTCCCAGCACCTGGAAAAGGTCCATGTAAAATAAATATGTGTTGAAGCCAAAGAGAGTAATAACAATCCCACAGCCTGTTAGGCAGGTGTAATTACCGTCATTCCCACGGTGCCAATGAGCAAAGTGAAACTTCAAGGGTAAGTCATTTACTAAAGTTCACATAAAGAGTAATTACAGCGTTGGGCTTAAGCTAATGTTACCGGACTCCAATCCCACACCCCTGTGTGCTGTTCGCCAGGTAGCAGCGGGGATGGGTATTGGCCCTTAGAGTCGGTATCAGCTTCCTGGAGCAGCCCTAACAAAGTACCACAAACTGGAGGACTTAAAACAACAGACATTTATACTCTCACAGCTCCTGGAGGCCAAAATCAAGGTGTCGGCAGAGTTGGTTCCTTCTAAGACCCTGAGGGAGAATGTGTTCTGAGCCTCCGTCCCAGCTTCTGGTGGCTCTGGCAATCCTTGGCGTTCCTTGGTTTGCAGACGCCTCACCCCATTTCCGCCTCCATCATCACGTGGTCCTCTCCCTGGGTCTCTTCGTCTCTTCCTAGAAGGATACTGGTCATTTGATGCAGGGCCCAGTCTAGTCCAGTATGACCTCTTCTTAAATAATTACATCTTCAGACCCTGTTTCCAAAAAACACCACGTGCTGAAGTTGTGGGTGGATATGAATTTGGGGGGGATACTAGTCAGCCCAATGCAGAGTCACACAGACCTGACCTGGGGCCTCAGTCCCTTACTAGCTGTGTGACCTCACAGTCCCCGTTTCCCTGGATGTGTACATCCCAGCTGCCCCAGACAGTCCTCATTGTTCTGATATAATTTTAATATTGTGCCCATGCACTCCCAGAAGTATTTCAGTGTGAGCAATAAATTACACAGTCATTCCACGTGTATGTGTGTGAATTGCCTAACACACAGGAGGCCCTCAATCAATGGAAACTTCCATTATTAAGAGAAGCTGCGCTCAGGGATGGGGCCGCGTGTTGCGGGTAAAGGTTTTCTGTAACCCGGGAAGCGGGGGCTGAGCCCACAACCAACAAGGACCCTTCACGGGTGGGGGCGTGGAAACAAGAATCGATCACGCGAGGACAGCAGTTTACTGTGTCACCCTGTGAGCAGCGGCGCCTTCAGCAGCGGCGGGAAGGAACCACAGAGTCACGTGAGGTGTGTTTACGTTCTTGTTAAACGGCCAGGCTGAATCTTGTTCTCCAGTTTCCCCCTAGGCTTTCCCGCAAGTAGTACACAACCTCTAAAGTTGGTTGAATTCATGAAAGCGCTATGAAGACATTTCCCAAATCAAGGTTCATTACACTCAAGCATGGTAATTCCATCTTTTCGAGATGGATGGACTCTAAACCACTTCTGTCCCTTACTTGTAAAGCGGCTCAATGAAGCGCATCCAACTGGTCCTTAAAGGGTGGTCCTTGGACCTTTTTGCCTCAGGGTCAGCAGGCTGTTTGCCAGAAATGCACTTTCTGGGGCCCTAAGCCTGACCCACTGTATTTGGACGTCTGGGCCAGAGCCCAGGAGTCTGAGTGAACTTCTAACCTGCGCTCGTCACCACCCAGACTAGGAGGGCATTGCACAGAATGCCGCCTCGGCAGTCAGCTCTGACGGCAAGGGATCAGGTGGTCTACCGCCCAGCACGCTGCTTTCCTCCATTCATCACCAAATGTAGATCTTAAAACAACCCCAAGCCCTTGAAAACCTTTTTTCTTATCTCCTGAGGCTATGGGGCCCAGGGCTCCCTCTAGCCCAGCCTGACTCTGGTGGGTGGCAGAAACCAGCAGCCTTTCCCTTACCCCTCTCCTGGAGTGGGGGAATCTCTGTGTCTCCACATCCTGTAATCCATCTAACACCTTTGCCTACTGATCCCCAACAAGACCAAATTAATGGATTCTATCCATGAAGACAGTGGCCCCAGCCTGTGCAGCCTGAAACTTCTGGAAGCCAGAGCCCCATGTATAACATTTTAGGATCATGCTTTTAGACATATAAATAAGACTGGCCCTGAAGGGATGCAACCAAAACTGCCTGCAGTAGAGTCCAACTGGCCCCCAGGTTTCTGCCCAAATCAGCCCTTGGTCTGACTTAAAGGTTTACCTTACAATATTAACTCTCATGACACACGAATCTCCCTCATTCTTGTTCTTTTCATTCATCCCATCTCACTTTTAATTTGGGGCTTCTCCCCATTCTAAATGAATAAAAGCATTTATAAGGCATGACAGGCCATTCCTTGCTTAGCCAATATTTTCCATTAAAAAAAAATGAAGTTGCTTTAACCTAGTCTCAATGTCTGTGCCCTAAAGGAATGAAAGATAATTGCTTATCTGAGTTGCTTAATTCCACTCAATTCTAAATCTTAAATGCTATTTTGAAGCTCCCCCAAAAAATCATCACTATTTCTTAATATCTATTTTTTTATTGGTAGATAGAAATAAAAATGAGTAAATCAAATTCTACCAAAAAGCAGAAGAAAAATTACATGAAATGGCTGGGGAAAAAATGTGTTTAAATAAAATGTAATGCTTTTTCAGACTCTGAAAACACAGACTAGCAAAGGATCAGCTCCTCTGCCTTATTCCAATGACTTCCAGAAAATAATTGTTAAAAACATAATGAACAGTTTGAGGATCCAAAATGATGCAGTAGATAAGCACTGGGCCTGCATCCTTCTGTGAAACACATTAAAATTACAACTAAACTATAGAACAATCAACCTGGAGAACCATCTAAAGTCTAGCCAAACAGAATTCCTATAACTAAAATTATAAAGAAGAAGCCATGTTGAAACCAGTAGGAGGGGCAGAGACACAGAATGAGTCCCAAGCCTCTATGAGGTGGATGAGAACCAGGAGGGATATCTCGGCCACGGAGGTCCCACCCAGAGGAGTGAGGGATGCCAGCCTCACACCAGACTCCCCAACCCAGCGTACTGATGGGGGAACAGGAGCCCAAACAACATCCGACCGTGAAAAACAGTAAGGATTCCGACAATCCGGATGGGACGGAAGGCAGTGGGAAACCCAGCCATCCTCTTAAATGGCCCATGCACACACTCACTCACTCGTTCACAGGCACTGAACGTGGGCTCCAGTGGAGGGGCGGTGACTCGGGGGATGTTGGAGACATACAGGGGCAGACTGAGGCGTGTGGCTTCAGGGGAAGGACTGGAAAACATTCTCCATTTCCCTGTGAGGAGGTCCTGCTCCTGAGCAGCTGTGCAGCCAGCAGGCAGGCGCCATCTTTCCTGTGTTGAGCCCACCCCTTACATTTCCGGCCAAATCTGAATTTGATTGGCCTGGTGAGCTCCACCGCTCTGTCCTGCTGACTCACTGGGACTCTGTCCCACCCAACTCCCCCAACACTGGAGGCACTTTCTCCCAGGCAGCCAGCCCTGCCCACATTGCACTCTTTCTTGGAAAACTATCCAAGTTGGCAGGCACCAGGCAGGTGGCAATTGGCCTCAGTGTGCTCTGAGACTTTTGCTGAGTAGTTCCACGTTTAGCACTGGCACCAAACAGAGTTGATGTTAACCTGGTGACCACAACCCTTCCCACTCTAGTGACCCCCTGAGACCCTGCCTCACCCAACTTGCATACCACATAAGGTTTAATCAATGGCTGAACCTTAAGGGACATGGCAGGTGGCAGCAGGCCTTAGGGTATCCTTGTTTTTGCAGAACTACCCCAGACCCAATACTGGTGGTAGATGTCCTCAGTTTGCAGCATGGCCTCTCCCACGCACCTTCAAGTTTAACACAGGCAGCGAACAACCATGGATCACTTGGTAGCTCTTACCAGGTAGCCCCTGGCCAGTTACACACAGTGGCTGACATGGGTCTGCACCAGAGCCCCTCCCAAGAGGCCCAAGAACCAACAATCTTGGAGGTTGTATTCAGACCACAGCAGAGAACCACCCAATTAGCCCCACTAGCAGCACACTCAAAGGGAGATCTCAGTAGGCACCAGAGCCCACTGGGGCAAATCCCACTTAGTGGGGCAAGCCCCTCACACAGCAGTCCATAAGCTGTGGCTGTGGCCAAACCCCACAGCCAGCCAGCCTGAGGGTCCACCCCATTCACTGCTGTACCAATAACAATGAAGGCTCAACTATAACAGGAGGGCACGCACAACCCACACAAGGGACATTCCTGGAGCACCTGGAGCAGGTGACCAGGGAGACTGTGCCACTGGGCCCCACAGGGCACCCACTACATAAGGCCACTGGCCAAGACTGGGAGGCATAGCAGATCTACCTAATACATAGAAACAAACACACAGAGGCAGCCAAAATAAGGAAACAAAGAAATATGCCCCAAACGAAAGAACAGGAGAAAACTCCAGAAAAAGAACTAATCAAAATGGAGATAAGCAACCTACCAGGGACAGAGTTCAAAATACTGGTTATAAGGATGCTCAAGGAACTCAGTGAAAACTTCAACAAAGAGATAGCAAGCATGAAAAAGGACATAGAAACCATAGAAAAGAACCAGTCAGAAGTGAAGAACACAATAACTGAAATGAAGAATGCACTAGAAGGAATTACTAGCAGACTTGAAGCAGAGGATCGAATCAGTGATTTGGGAGACAAGGTAACAGAAAACACCCAATGAGAACAGCAAAAGTAAAAAAGCATTAAAAAAAAATGAGGACAGGTTAAGAGACCTCTGGGACAACATCAAGTATAACAACATTCACATAATAGGCGTACCAGAAGGAGAAGAGAGAAAGCAAGGTATTGAGAACTTATTTGAAGAAATAATATCTGAAAACTTCCCTAACCTGGTGAAGGAAATAGACATACAAGTCCAGGAAGTGCAGAGAGTCCTAAACAAGATGAACCCGAACAGGCCCACAGCAAGACACATTATAATTAAAATTGCAAAGGTTAAAGGTAAAGAGAGAATCCTAAAAGCATCAAGAGAAAGGCAACTAGTAACTTATGATAGAACCTCCATAAGACTATCAGCTAAGATTTCTCAACAGAAACTCTGCAGGCCAGAAGGGATTGGCAGGAAATATTCAACTTGGTGAAAGCAAGGAGCTATGACCAAGATTACTTTACCCAGGAAGGCTATCATTTAAAATTGAAGGACAGATAAAGAGCTTCCCAAACAAGAAAAAACTAAAGTTCATCACCACCAAACCAGTAGTACAACAAATCTTAGAGGGACCTCTTTAAGATGGAAAAAAATAAAATAAAAATTATGAATAATAAAATGGCAATAGCTACACATCTATCAATAATTACTTTTAATGTAAATGGATTAAATGCTCCAATCAAAAGACATAGGAGGGCTGAATGGATAAGAAAACAAGACCCTTACATGTGCTGCCTACAGGAGACTCACTTCAGATTGGAAGGCACACACACACCGAAATTAAAGGCTGAAAAAAGTTATTTCATGAAAATGGAAATAAGAAAAGAAAAAAAAAAAAGCTGGGTTAGCAATACTTATACCAGGCAAAATAGACTTTAAGACGAAGGTTATAACAAGAGACAAAGAAGGACCCAGTAATCCCACTTCAGGGTATTTATCTGAAGACACCCAAAAACACTACTTTGAAGGGACCTGTACACCCATATGTTCATTGCAGCATTGTTTACAATGGCCAAGATGTGGAGGCAGCCTGGGTGTCCATCGATGGATGAATGGATAAAGAGGAGGTGGTGCATATATACAATGGAATATTGCTCAGCCAGGGAAGGGAATGGGTTCTTGCCATCTGCGGCAGGGATGGACCTGGAGGGTGTTGTGCTGAGTGGAGTGTCAGACAGAGAAAGACAGATGCAATGTGATTTCACTTATATGTGGAATCTAAAGACCAAAATAAACAAACGAAACAGATATAAACTCATAGATGCAGAGAACATTTTGGTGGTTGCCATATGGGAGGGGGGTTGGAGGGGTGGGTGAAAAAGGGGAAAGGGATTAAGAAGTGCAAATTGGTTGTTACACAGTAGTCATGGGGATGTAGGGTGTAGCATAAGGAATATAGTCAATAATATTGTAATAACTATGTATGGTGTCAGATGGGTACTAGTCAGGGGGATCACTTCTTAAACTATATAAATGTCTAGCCACTATGCTGTACACCTGAAATTAACATAAAATAATATTGAATGTCACAGTAAATTTAGGAAAGGGGAGAAAAGGTGAAGGGGAATAAGAGGTCCAAATTTCCAGCTATAAAACAAATAAGCCATGGGGATGTAACGTACAGCATGGGGAATATAGTCAGTAACATTGTGATAGGGTGATACGGTGTCAGACATTTGCTGGTCTTATCGTGGTGATCACTTCTTTAGGTCTATAAATATTGAATAACTGTGGTGTACTCCTGAAATGAAAATAACATTGTATGTTAGCTATATTTTTAATAAAAATCTTTAAACACACACACACACACACACACACACACACACAAAATGAACAAAATGTGTAAGTGCCACAATACAGTTTTTCAGGGTTACCAGCAGGCCAATGGGTCACTCTTGAAATGTAGCCACGGATTGAATTTATTTAATAGAATAATATAAAATGTTTACGAAGTCTCTCCTGTGTCTCCCAGGGGTTTCGGTTTTAAATCACATGGCGCTGTCTGAGACCCTTGAGGTCAAGCAGGAAGCGGTGCCTCTGAGGCTGGAAAGGAATCAGGGCTCCTGGGTGGATTTTAGTTCATCTTCATTTCCACTCCTCGCATGCTTATGAAGTCACCCCCTAATTTAGAGAAGCCCAGCCCCAAGCCTAAGGCTTTGCCTTAAATGGAACACGGCCTGCAAATCTGCCCCCAAAGCAGGGGCTTCTGACATCCCCGAGCTCTGACCACTCTCTCTCCCCAAGCTCCAGCTTCTCAGGACAACCCAGAGAAGGAAGGAAAAGTATTTAAAATTCAATCACGAGCGTGTCTGTGCAGCATTAAAGACAGACCTCTGCTCTGTTGCTTTCCAAACTTTAAATGTGAATTCTTCTTGACGTTACTGTTGTACTTTGTTCTTCTGGAAAAAAAGAAAAAATGTTAAGCACAGTAACGGAGGCTTTCTCTTGATACTGATTTTCTTCTTTAGTCCTGAAGGCTATTGTTTGTTTGAACAAAGAGGAATAGGAGCTATTAGTTGCTGTTTACATTATGGGGAGGACAGGAGGGGAGGGGGGAGAACCTTCTTAATTAATGAGCCAGGGGCGTTGACGGGCTGTGACACAGCGGGCAGTGAAAACGAAAGAGGACACCAGGCAATCAAGACCCGGTATCTATCACCTGTTAAAGACCCCTACCATATTTGAGGTTTGGTGTTACAATTTAGATTAAATAAGCAGTTGGATTAAAAGCAACAACAACAACAACCCGTCCCTGGCCCCCGGGGTCAGGCGTGTGCAGTCGCCACGTGATGGTGCTGGGTCACGCGTGGGGACTGAACTCCCAGCGGTGAGCATTTCTGCAGTGTGAGGGTCTCCGTTCTCCCAAGGAAGCCTGGCCTTCCAGGAGGCAGCAGCCTCTGACCCAAAATAAGCTTCCAATAAATATTTATAGAACAAATGAGTGCACGAATTTCACTGGAGTTGAACACGGCTCGTGTACTGAGCAGGCTTCGCTTTTATTTCCCGGTCTTGCTGAACAGGTCCTGAAAACCTTGGGGGAGAGTTCCCTGTGGTTCCCAGTCCCAGATGCCTGGCATCTGAGCGCCCAGCAGCACTCCGGCCTGTGAGGCTATGTTTATTAAAGGAAAAAAAGACGTCTGAACGAATAGAAAACGATGATATCATGTGACAGGCTTTCTCCTGCCACCTGCTAATTTGACATTAGACCTGATCATGTGTTTGTTTCAAACTCAGACACGGCAACACAGGTAAGAATAAAATGAAATAAAATTTTAAAAATTTAACAAAATCTTTGGGGAACAGACTCACCCATGGAAGCGAGGGAAGATTAAATGTGATGCAGGGTCCAGGCTCCTTATAATGTTGTTTTTTACTCAACAGATAATCGAAGCATTAAATGAAGGCCTGATTTGTCAGCTAGAGGTCACTCTATTGTTCCCTGAACAAGCGGGGGGGGGGGGGGGGGAGGTAGTAGCACTAATTTAATTCACGTGGGAACCCGTGTTTACCATCTATGCGTCCCCTAATAGAAAGGGATGCGATTTTCAAGCTGGAAAAAATAAACAATCATGCTCCTTGGTGCCCATACTTTTGCTGAGTTTCTCTCAGAATACACCAGGCTACATTTCAAAGGACCCGTTTCTTTCATGTGGAAATATTTATTTGCTAGCTACTGAAGACCTGCCAGGAAGCACCAAAGCTTCGCATGTTTAGAGTTTCAGAAGCAAAAATTGCTTTTGCGCCGGCGGCCTGAGTCTCCGATTCTGCTGTGTTCTCTCCCTGCCTCCACGTCGCGCCTGCATCCATCGTTTCCTTTTCAACAGGACACTTTCTCATCTATGGCTTTCTGGAAGCCAGGTGCACTGCCTTGGATTTCTCCGCAGAGCTCACCTTCCCTGTGAATATTTACTGTTTCGTTTTTGGGCACCTCCAGTAGGCTGGGTGCTGGCAGAGGGCAGGTCCCTCCGGAGGGGTTGCCTGGCCAGGGGACCCAGGAGTCGTGGGTCCGGGGCCCACCTCTTTGGGGCCACCCTGAGCTGGGAGGGTCGGCCTTGCCGTGACACATACTGGCTTTCTGTCCTTCAGCGATGTAAAACAGCCCTTCTGTGAGCCCAAACTTCCATGTTGCGAACCAGAAAAAGAAAGTTCCCAGGGTTTTGATTCCCGAAGCTCTGGGGAAACAGCATTTGCACAAAATGGGGGGGGGGGGACGGAGATAAGGTGGAGGCGGAGGGGGTCTCTCACACGTGCCTGATGTGCGTGATTTTCAAATTTGCTTGGGTTGCATTTGGACGCTGTGTTTTTCAAAGTGAAATTTTGGCATTTTGCATTGAATCCCGACTAAAGCTCTTTGGCACATTGACTTAAAAGGCCTTCAGGATGCCAGGACAATGCAGCTTGGCTAACATCTTTGGAAAGGTTAAATGAGTCAATTTTCTGAAGCTTTCGTGGGCACAAGCACAGGATTCTCTGCCCTCCTGAAGAGGCGGGGGGGGGGGGGGGGGGGGGGGCTGAGCCCTCCCGGCCAAGCGCCTCCTTCCTCGCCGGCCTCGGAGCGGTGGGTGGGGAGCTGCCGCAGCAGGGCCGGAGTCTGCGGGACCTGGGCGCGCATGGCCGCGGCCCCCAGGTCCGGAGGGGGGCGGAGACCTGGGGACCAGCCGGCAGGGGGCGGCCCGGTCCCCAGCGGAGACAAAGGCCCGCGCAGTGTCCCGGCAGCGCGGGCCGCCCCTGGGCTCCGGGCCACCGCCGGTGAGATGGCCCCCTCCGACCGCCGCCACCCCCCCATCCCCGCCCCAAAACCGAACACACGCGGCAAAGAGCGCGGGCCATCCGCAAGCATCGTCTCCCCCTGAGGGAGGACGAGAGTGGTGTCTGTTCTCAGATGGCTTCCATTTTCTGCATTGTCTCAGGGTCTGTCCCCCTGTCCTCAGACCCATTTCCTCCCGTGGCTTCCAATGGTGGCAGGCCTCCCCCACTGGGCAAGCACGTCCCAAGCCTCGTTATTGCTGTGCGCGGAGGGGAGACCCACCAGCAGTCCCGACTGCGGGGCGCCCACAGCGGGAGCAAGTCCTCCCCTTTGCAGCGCCCTCCGCCCCACCGGCCCAGCTACTCATGGCCGGGCGACCTCACTCCAGCCGCTCTGGAGCGAGCTGGGTGCAAGCAAAGCCGAGGCCCGCAGAGGTGGCCTTCCTTCTGCCCCGGGAGTCTGCAGGCCCGTGCGGGGAGGGCAGGCCATTTGCTTTGGAACTCAAGAAGGACCGTACATGCTTTTCTAGCACAGGCTACGCGTCATCACACTCGAGTTCATGCTCTCTGCCACTTTAACATCCAGCGTTCTCCCTATCTAGCTCCAGGTAAGAGCAAAACCTGTCACAAAGCTACAGCTGTGCGAAGGCACCCCTTCTGCCTGCACAGAGTACCTGCCACCACCGGTTGCCCAGCTGCTCCGAGGCTGCGGGAGGACGACAGCACAGGTTGGACCCAAATGGCTGCAACAGCCCAGCTGAGTGAGACCTGGGAATCTGGTTAGTGTGCAGGCCTCAGCTCACTCAGGGGTTGCTGGGCCCCCGAGGCCGGGGGCCTGTGATTGTCTCCTCTGCCCTATGCACCGGGAAGGCCGGGCTCTCTGCAGGAAGTCCAGACAGGGGGAAACCCTTCTCCCCCGCAGGGCACACCTGGGCTACAACTGAGTATTACAAATTTCTGGTCCCTTTGTCATGCTGCCCCAAACATTTGGGAATTTAACCAAATTTTACTTTCCCTGGCCTCGTAGTCACGTCTTTCCTAACATTTAAAGGGTTAAATGGGGGTGGGGGGGGAATCAAAGCCAAGTTCTGCGATTAAATTTCCTGTGTATCTTCAACACATTACAATAGAAATTCAGGAGGAAAAAAAGAAAAGAATTCGCGCCAACTTCTCTGGCACTTGTCCTGTGCCCCAGTGAACCGGCTGCATCTCCCCTCCCACCAGAGGGGGAAAGATCTGAATACTGTGATTATGACATACCGCATTGGGTACATTTTCTTTTTTAAGATAAAAGTTTTATTTCAGAGAGAAGAACAAAGTCCACACTGTCCTCAGCAAGCCGGGGCCTCTCCCGGACTCAAGGACCTTCCAGAGGGAAACAAAAGGCATTAGCTCTTGATCAAGACAAGTCCTTGGTGGACCCAGCCCCTGGGCCTCTGCGGCCCCAGGGAACGTCCCTCCTGCACCCCAGCCGCCCCCCCACCCCCACCCCGGTACCCCTACAGTTTTTCACAGACAACAGCCTACTCCTTCCTTCTCAGGCCCCCTTACTCTTATTAAGTCCCCCTCCCTGCCAGGCCGTGAGCCTGCTGTCCCCCATCCTGTCACCCCACTGCAGGACTGGGTTCCCAATCAGCCATGGGCACATGTTTCCATTGCCCTGCAGAGCCGCAGCCTTGGTCTTCCTTTAGCGGTGGCGGACTTTGAGTGACCCCAGACAAATGCTAATTCAGCTCCTACTGACCGAGCGCCTGTTGAGAGCCAAGTGTAGTGTAAGCACCGAGAGGCTACAGCCCCGCTTTGTGGGCTTCCACATTGATCGTCTAATTCACCCTGAGCTCAAGTCACACAGCCATGGTGACCGGGGTTCCTGTACATCCGTGCTTTCCACCGCTGGTGACACTCTTACCTTGGCCTGATGAGCCCATCATTCCTCACTGGTGGGCTCTCCATCTGACACCAGTTCTTCCCAGTTTTCTCCAGCATACTGGACTCGCCCGTCCCGGGTGAATGAGGCCAAGTTCCCTGCCCACCCGTTCAGGGAAAGGACTGAAATCCAGCTTACCTCTCCAAGCCTCAGTAAACAAACAAACAAACAACAAGAACCTTCTTTGTCCCTTTACCACCCACAGCTCGAAAGGAATAGTTTCCATTCTTCACTTCTACTGTTGCTCAGAGCCATAGAACCTGCTTCTAACCAAATCATTCTCTCATTATCTGAAATTGCTCACTCAGAGACCACGGTGATTGCATAAACAATGCTTAGTTTTAACTTGCGTTTAGTGTTCAATTGCCAAGTCACCATGTCCTTCCTTAAGGACCTTCGTCTGAACTGCAGCCATGCTGTTGAAGGGGTCAGGTGTCCTCAACTAAAAGCAAACACCATGGGCCTCCAATGGGACAGAATTAGACATGGGGTTTTAATCCAGGGATAAAACCACAAACTTAGAACCTGGGACACCAAACTACACCATTCCAGGTGTATTATCTATTGCTGCATAACAAATTACCCTCAATTTAAAGGCCTTGACCAACATTAAACACGTATTAACCCCACTCTTTCTATGGGTCAGGAATTCAGCAGTGACTCAGCTGGTGGTTGTGGCTCAGGACTTCTCAAGGGGTTGGATGGTGTCATCTGAAGGCACTTGCAAGATGGCTGACTCGCATGGCTGACCAGGTGGCTCCTCACACGGGGAGTCTCCCTCCGTAGCGCTGCACATCTGTCCTCATGACATGGCCACTGTCTCCCTCCAGAATGAGTGATCAAAAAGGGCAAGGTAGAAGCTGCAGTGTCTTTACGTCCCACGCCTTGTAAAGCACGCCGTTTCGTTTCTCATTATCTTGTTGGTCACACAGGCCAGCTCTGTTCAGTGTGGGCTGCGACTACATAGGGGATGGAGACCTGGGGGCAAGGTTGGTTGGGGGCCATTTGGAGGCCACAACAAGATAAAACAAGGCTCTGGAAGCAGGAAGGAACATGATGTATATGACTACCTAGTTAGTGGTTTTCAATTTTTTTCTTTCTTTTTTTTTTAAATGTAAACCCTGTTATCAGAAACCTATATATTAGAATCACAGTTTATATATGCATCAACATAGAGCTGTCCTAGTTCAAGCCATGCTGGACTGCTGAGTCACCTCCCCACGGCCTGCCCTCTCCTCCCCACCCCAATAAATGGTCCTAGAAACTTCTCCAAAGGGCAGACACTTAAACCCACAGAATATTACGGAATGGGTGCTGCCGCACTACTGGGGGTGCCGTATATTAGAAATACCTTTGGGAAGCAGTTTGGTGACAGCTACTGAAATGCAAACACACATGTCCTGTCCAGTTTAAGTCCAGGAGACCACCTCACACATATACCTACATAATTGCACCCAGTTATAGGTTCAAGCCCATTCAATAAAGGTCTAAGGGCAATATTTTGGGAACATTTAAATGCCCGTGGACAGAGACCAACTTAAGTAAATGATTGTACCTCCACGTAATGGGATACTGTGTACCCATTGCAAGGTTAGATCTTTTTATATGTATTGACACAGAAAAATTTATTGTTGTCTAGAAAAAGCAAGCTACAGAATACCACTTATAGTTTGAACCTATTTTTTGTTAAAAAAAAAAAAAGACATGCATATACATGTCTTTACAGTCACAGAGAATTTCTGGGAGAAATTCTCTCAAAGGAAAACGTGGTTTTCCTTTGGGAAGCGGGAATGAGGAATGTGTGGGTCAGTGAAGGGATCAAGACATTTCAGTTTTGAAATTTGTACCATTTAGTGTTTTAAAAATTGCTTTCAGCCCATTTATAGTGAATCAATTTTCTATTGAGATATAATTCATCTACCATAAAGTTCACCATTTTGAAGTACACAATTCAGCAGTTTTTGGTATATTCACAAGATTGTACAATCATCACCATATCTAATTCCAGAATAGGGTAGATTGATTTTATAATAAATATTTTTAAAGTAGAATGGGAAAGTCGACTTAGTTATTATCTCCTGATGTTCAAGCTGGCTCTGCTGGACGGTCACAAAAGGAACCGCCCACGGGCAGGAAGTGGTCACTGCCCCACCCTTAGATGCTACTGGATGTTGCTGACCCTCCTAGTGGCCGCCCCAAGGGGCTCTCCTAGGCACTGAGTGGCGTGAAGCGGGGAGCACGCCACAGACCCACGATGGGATGAAGGGGGGCGAGTCCCACACACAGGCTCCCACCCACCCTGTCCCCATTACACTACGAGAGAAGAGGGGAGGGCAGCCCTCTCTCCTCTGTTTCGCTCCCCGCCTTGTGTCCCTTTGGTCTTCATGGTTGAACACCGTCCTCTTCCTGCCACACGTTCAGTCCTGCCACCACCAGCGCCGAGCCCATCTTCAGGAAGGGGGGTGCTCCTTGCTCAGAACCCAGCAGGAACCATGCTTCTCCTACCGTGGGGGTCCGTGAGGGGCCTCTTCTGTCAGACCTGAGTCTGCGTGTGGGGCCTGGTTCTCCCTGGTTACAGGGTTCCCATTCCACAGCTGCAGCCCCCATGCTGAGCCCTCGCTACCGGCTGCTCCATCTCTTCCACCAACCGGCACCCGGTTTCCCCGAGTGCCTCCTGCATGGAGCCCCCTGGCCAAGGCTCTGGCCTGTGACCAACGTGCTGTCACCTCATTACACGTCCACGCTCTACACTGGGCCTCTAGTGTGGGAAGTATTGGGGGGTTAGGCCCCTCCCTCAGTTACCGAATCCCACCTCACTTCCACATCTCTACACCATGTGTGTAAAGATACTCGATTCTTAATGCTGCTGTGTTACCAAACTCCCCAGAGAGGCAGTGACCCCTGCCCAATGGGCATCTGACGCACGGGCAGATGACGTGCAGTTCATACCTCCCAGGAAACACGGAGTTAAATCTTGAAACCTGAGGCACAGACACTTAATAGGTTCTGACTCATCCTAATGCCAGTTTGCAGAATCTTAGCAGAAAATGTACTTGAGGAAACAGACAAAAAAGGACTTCGAACAAAATAAAATGTCAGTGAAACAAAATGTCAGAGGCTGTTTTGCTTATTCATCTTCCAACCAGAATGACCCCAACAGGGCTACAGTCCCTCACAGGTTTTTAGGGGTTTTTGTACTAATTTAAGGGCAGAGGCCGCTGTAGACTAATTCATTTCTAGGAAGCAGAGAATGTCCCCTTTTGTTTTAATGCAATCAGAAGAGAAACCAGAATATGTAACTAATGTTTAAATAACATCAAGCTAATTTCAAATTGTTTTGGTTTGTTTACTTCTTTATCATCACACTTGGGGAAAATATGACAATTGGGGTCCCCTAGCCAAATCAGTCATTGCTGGTATCCCCGTCCCCCCCTTTAGACACTAATTTTGCCTGTCGTTGCAAACGTAGACAATAACTTTTCTTTTAACTGAAAAATGTGAGCTG
This sequence comes from Hipposideros armiger, assembly GCF_001890085.2. Classification (NCBI taxonomy): domain Eukaryota; kingdom Metazoa; phylum Chordata; class Mammalia; order Chiroptera; family Hipposideridae; genus Hipposideros; species Hipposideros armiger. Next base: position 1,926,574 of record NW_017731427.1, read on the forward strand.
GCTCGGTGACCATAGCTTTTTAAAAAATTATTATATGTTTTCCTAAATCAAAAACAAATGAAGAAAACAGGAGTTCAGGTGACTGTAAGAACGGAAGCCCTCAACATTGCTTTTAAATCTGAAGAGGTGGCAGGGGTAGGGGGCCGGCGGGATCCCCAGCTGGCTCTGCAGACAGAAGTAGTCAAGTGCAGATGGTGGTCTGCTCTCTGAGGAGAGGAGTAGGGTGTTGTTTTGCAAAATTGTGACTACACACTATTGGAAAAGACAGCAAAGATGGCATACACCCATTCACAGTTTCCTGCTCTCGCCCTCCTGGGGGCCCCTCCCTTCTTTTATAAGGTGACAATCTCCTTTAGAAGCCTGTGTGGAGCCCACATTCAACATTTAGCCTGAAATGTGGTCCAGCACCGAGACCCAGCCAGATGCCAACTTCTCAGTGTTCCTCTCTCGTGGCTCCTCCGTTTCCGGCCTCCCTACCTGGTCTCGTGCTGCTCCCCAGACTCCTGTATCATGGAATACTTCTTCCCTGTGCCGGGTCCTCCCTCCGCTCCCCTGTTCTCTAACTCCTGTAGTCATCTGCAGCAGGCGCCTGCCCTCCCAGAGGCTTTCGACAGCCCAGCCGGGAGGGAGCACATGGCCTGCAGCCAGACACGGGTGTCCTCATCACAAAGTTGCCACCAAACTGGGCTGGCGAGTGTGATGGTGACTGCGACCGGGGCTTGAGAGCACACCTGCCTTCAGGTCTGTGCTCTGTGCTCCTGCCCCTGCATCCCAGCCCTGTGCTGCATTTTCTGGAACAGCAGCAGCTGCAGCTTCTGAGTTATCACCAAGTGCCAGGCACAGTCCCCGTTAGATTTTGGCCACCATCACAGTCACCCTCACCTCCGTTTTACAGACAAGCAGACACGCTTGGGGGCACTTGCCTGCGATGTCCCCACTGGGACAGGGAATGGCGGTGTCAGCCCAGGATGGCCCAGGGCTCCTGGCCCTGCTACCTCCTCTCTGCTGTGAGGGAAACCTCGCTACAGGACGTGGTGACCTGGGCACCAGGCCCTCGTGGAGAAAGGTAGGTCCCAGCCTGGGCTGTCCCTAAATTACCTCCGTAAGTCTCAGTTTCTTGGGCAGCACGAGGGGACAGGTGGGCCTGCCTGGTTGCCATCATTGCACAACTGCACGTAGCACGATTTTTGACACCTAAGCGGGCACTGGACGATGTCGGTCAGCTCCTGTCACTGCTGATTCTACTAACCAGCTATTTGTGTGCCCGTCTCGAAGTGTTCTGCCAGATCTTGGTGGGAGCTGGCGGGCGGGGGTGCAGGGTGGAGGGAGCACATCGGTTGCAGCAGGACAGAGAAGAGTGCCCTCCTGCGCGCTGGCCGGCGGAGCACGACAGCCGTGCTCCCTGGGCCTTGTCACAGCTCATTTCCACACTGTGTGACCCCATCCCCTCCACCTTCCCCTGTCGCCCACGTGAGTGAGTTCTTCGGTGGACCGCAGCCTGGCCGCCCTTTCTTCTGCACCTCCGCGGAAACGACCATGGGCTCCGGGGCTCTCCTGGGAACAGGTAATGGGTGCATTAGAGACAGCGGTGCTAGGTCCATCGGGAGGATTTGGACAGGACGGGTTGGCATGTGCTTTCTCTCGGATAACTCAGCAGGCACTTCAGCCTGAGGCCAACGTTCCCATCCCTCACTGGCGATGTATCCGAGTGTGAGAGAGAACGCTTGTGCTTAGACCCTGCCTCGTTCACAAGAGGCTTTGTTCTCCCTGGTCATGAGTCCGAGGGCTGTTGGGGCAGGACAGGGCAGGCAGGGCCGCAGGGGCTGGGGGCGGGCACCACAGGGGGCGGAGGGCGTCTGGGTGGAGGGGCCGCCCTGCCTGGGCCCCTCACTGCCTTCATGCTCCTGCTCTGGCTTCTTCACCACCTCACTCCCCGCTCCGCCCCGACTGCATGTCTGTGGCTGGATACTCTGGTCTGCCTGTGCCCATATCCAAACTGCTCTTGTCCCACGCTGAGGAGGACACTCCAGTTCAGGTCCCTGCCTGTGTCTGGGACAGTCACCATGACCCGAGGCTGGCCAGGATGCAGCAGTGCAGCTGCCATGGGAACCCTGCAGCCTGTCCCGATGGACAGACCAGAGCCCGTGATGTCGCCCTTCCCTGCCTCGAGGCATCACGCATCAGATCCTCTGGGCTGGCCACGCCCCCAACAATAAACACACTATTGACAGTAACCGCACAAGAGTCACGCACACACACGCACACGCACACGCATTTTCAGACATAATGTAACTCTTCCCTCTGACTCAGCGTTTTCCCCAGTGTGTGACTGAAACCACGCGCCTCCCATGAGGCGCCCTGGGAGCACATACCTCCTAGAGAGTCGCCTGAGTGTTTACATGGTAAAAACACGTATCATTAAAAATAACGTCTAAGGCCAGAAATAACTTATGTATTGACAGTCTGCAAGGGGACAGTTGAACACCTTCCGCCCCCACCCCAGCTATTCACAAAATCATTTACTGTTGCCGTTGATACGGGTATACTGACGAGAGCAGAGTCCGTCTCCGAGAAACCCACTCCATCAGCCCTGGGTCACGCGTATGTGGATATTGGAAGGGATTGGAAGGGCGTGCAGGAAGCGAAATTCAGGAGCTGCTGTCCACCCATCCCTCTAGCTTCTCTGTTCGCAGTGGTGACCACTGGCCATCATGGGGCTTGCAAATGCGTTATAGACGCAGAGGAATTGGCTCAAACTTGATGCTTGAACCTGCCCGCCCTCCTGGCTGCCCCTGGGGATGGGCAGGGAACAAGCCCTCCTGACTGATCAGAAGAGGTGTGCTCCCCAAAGGCAGAAGCAGTGCGCTGCCTAGGACCTGCCACAGCGCACCATGGGGGCTGCAGCGTCGCACGGAGCCTTCTTGTCCTACGTCGGTGGCGCGTGTTCTCTGGGGAAAAAAAGTACTTGCAGAGCAAAACAAAATAAAAACGCCGGGCAAGTTAAGACCCGCTGGGATTCAGTACAAGGGGAGCCCCGAAGGCCTCCAGATGCTGTGCCTGAGTGAAGACAAAAGCATTCAGAAGAAAAGAGGCAAGTTCAGAAGCCGGTGGGTCCCAGTGGACACAGACGCGAACGTGGAATTCAGTTCTGGATTTTGCTCTGAGCTGCAGACTTAACCACTTAGCTCAAAGACCCAAGAGTTCCTTGTTTATGATCCACGTATCACCTGGGTCACGCACTACAGCTTCCTTCTGACTCTTCACCTGCTTAGTTAAGTCTAGGATGATTTATGGGGCTTAAATTTGCCCTTTGAAGCGATGAAAATGTTTTGGAGATGAATAGTGCTGATGGTGAAACAACATTATCGATGTAATTAACGTCACTGAATGAGACGTCACTTAAAAATGGTCAAATGGCATGGTTTGTGTTTATATGCTTTAACACAATAGGAAAAAAAATTTAAGTAGCCACCCAGAAATCTAGGAAAATTTATTTTTTTTATTTAGCTAAAAATAGAGGAAAGAAAACCAAAATTTTGTGGTTAGTTGTTGTATATTTTGCTAAATGCATTTAACAGAGGTCACATTTTTTTGTCTAGAATGATTCAAGAACAAAATAAATTGCTTTACTTAAAAACAAACAGACAGACATAACTTGTTCTTTGAGGGCCATGGTTGCAAAAAACAACAGAGGTAGAATCTGCCTGGTGGAATGCCACCTGTGTCTCTTTCTGCTGTGGCTTAAGGTCTGTGAGGCTGTGTCACCAAGTGGCCTTGGGGCAGGGATGCATAAGGTTTCAGGTGTCTGGTCTTTGTCCCTGGGTGAGGACACCACTTATGCCATCACCCGGGCAGCTAATGCAGCTCTCACTGAAACGTGGCATCCCAGTTACCTGCAGTTGCCCTTATATGGGCCAATTTTATCAGAACCTGATCAATATTACCCAGAAGGGTCCTAGAAGGGCAGGGGTGGTGGGGGTGGGGGACTTTGACACCTGCTGAGGGGCTAGGGACATCTGATAGATGACTTGTGTATTCTAGGCTGTATCTCTTGTGATCTGGGTAGAATATCAGAGATCCGTTTTCACTCTTTCCACCACCTTTCTTCCAAAAAAAAAAAAGTTTTCTAAATGTGGTTAGAAGTTTACACTTACACAACTTAAACGTCTACTAGAGATCACAATATTCTACATAGATACCGGCAAAGTGTCCATTACTGGTGAAGAGTGTCAAGATGACCATCTGAATAGAGGGGAGATTGTGTGAATTACGATACTTCCCCTCACGTTTCTGGGGTCATTTACAGAGGCTCTTTCTACGATTAAAGATGTCTGTTGTGAATGTGATTGCTGTTCAGACATGTGAATAGTACTGAGAAGACCAAAATGTGACCAATGGTTCTTTCCATTGCATGTGTGCACAAGGATTTAAAAAACAAACAAATAAACAAAACAACAGAACTTGCTTGGAGGACAAAATCCACACCTGTTACACCTCAGTGAGCCCTGTACCACCCACTCGGTGCAGTGACTGACAGTCCCCGTGGTGAAAGAAGAAATCAGCCTTTGGCTTTCAAATGGCAGCTCAATACCAATACTGACGAAGACCAGTAAGGGTGTTTCATGGGTAATAATCATTTGCCTTGGTATCAGAAATTATTAAAAATTGTTAAAAATATGGATGGATGGGTGGATGCACAGGGCTGGTTTGGTAGATGTGAGCTTTTTAAGGGACATAATTAATTTTTTTTGTAGCTTTTAAAATAGGCCATTTTCATCTTTTTAAAAGTTCACAAGAATTCAGTTAGCATTAGATACCTGGGTAACAATGGAAAAAAATATATAAAGAGATATACACATACACACCGCCATGGAGCTGGTGGGAAGGCATTCCAACAGCACATGTTTCCTGGTGTATTTGTGGTTTGGGAGAACTTGCTAAAAGCAAGGTTTTAAGAAAGTAGAAATATTTTCCAAAATTACAATTAAAATCATCTTTCGCAGTCAGTCCCACTTAAATCCCTGATTGGAGAAAAATATAGATTTTATATCTCCTTAGAAATTACATATACAACTGAATATATTTTAGCTCTTCAGATGAGCTTGTAGCAATTAAATATATACAAAATTTCCTTGAAGAAAAAAGTTGTTATGCAAATTATGTAAGTAAAACTCAATTAGACACAAATGAGTTCCCATGTAGTACAACTTTTCAAAGTAGTCATGGAGTCAGGCTTATTATTTTTGCTTTAAAAATAGTTTTTTAGGCTTTATCTTCCCTAATGAAAAGATATATTCTCATTTACCCACATGCAAAAAAAAATGCGTATACAATGTACTCGACTTTAACGTTAAAATTAGTACTCCGTGCCATCTATTTCCTTGCCAAAGTAAATTTATGTATCCCAAGAGAGACAAAAGTGATTAGCAATAAGGTTTGATGGCAGATTAAAACAAGTACCAGACTGCTAGGGAGCCCTTCCCAAGATGCAAGATCCCAGTCTGTAAAAGGGGGGATCTGATCCTTAGGGTCCTTCCAAATCATAATGGTTTGCTTGTAAATGGATCAAATGCAGAGAGCTGGTGATTCTCACTAGAGTAAATATGTGCATAGCTATACCGATGTATGTGCGACAGAGGACAGTCTTGGCTTTTTCTATAAGATCTTAGATTCATTACAACTCAACATCACTCCTCCATTTTAACCGTTAACACTTAGGGTGGAAGTAAGTAATTCAAATAAAGTTGAAAACAGTTTTGTTTTACTTTTTTGTTGTTATTTGCTTAAATCAGAGCATGGTTTAGAGTTTCAGCACTAGAGAAGGAGAAAACAAGATGGGTAATTATGGGTTATTCTTAAATCTTTGAGCCCCTGCAACACAAGGATTGCATCATTCTTTTATCCCAAATTCCAAGATACACAATAACCCTTCAAAACTGGTTAATTTATGAATAGATGATGGATGGATGGATGGATGGATGGATGGATGGATGGATGGATGGGTGGGTGG
>NW_017731427.1:1933028-1972424 GCF_001890085.2 Hipposideros armiger
ATGGATGGATGGATGGATGGATGGATGGATGGATGGATGGATGGATGGATGGGTGGGTGGATGGATGGATGGATGGATGCACAGGGACAGGTTGCAAAACAGAGTGAAACCTGTAAGTCTTCTCTAACTCAGAGGCATCTTAAAAATGGAAAGGCACTCTCCTCTGAATATAGTTATGCTAGTAGTGTTACTGTGCTCAGCAGTGTTTCTCAAACCATGACCTTCACACTCTATTTGTCAGAAAAATAGTCGGGGCCCTTGTCAAAATGCAGACTACTGGGCTACGCTTCAGACCATCTCAGTTAGAATTGCTAAGGCAGGTTCGGGAATATGAATTTTCCCAAGTTCTCTATGCATAACCAAGTTGAAAATCACTCATAAGTAACATTATGATATCAAGGAAATAAGGCATCTCCTATTTTTTTTTATGTTTTTCAATTTCTATGCCTGTGAGAAAACTAAGAGAAGAAGAAAAAGGAAAAAAGAAGTCTCTCGCTAGGGGTGACACCACATCATCATGGAGTAAAAGAATACAGAGCTCAGACTGGTTACTCAGGAACAGGCCAAACCAGCCCCACTCGGCCGCAGTGGAGGAAGTATGTGTGTTAGCGTGAAGACACTCTGTACAATAATTTGAGGGTTATATAAGCAACACCCGGCATCTCCATGCAGGGGGACAGTGAGTAATTTTATAAAGCAACACATTCTTTGACAGAAAATTTATCTTGGATGTTTTAATACAATGCGAATACGGAAATCACACAGACACACCGCAGCCTGTTCCCATCAGTAACAGCAAGGGCAGTTAATCCTTAGGTAACAGCACCCGTGTCATGAGGTCGGGTGTGTATTTCAACACAAACGCCTAGGGCCTTAGCACATTTTGTACATTTAAATTAAAAAATGGCATAGGTGTGTGTTCGCTGTGAATGGCTGCAATTACCGTGGAGCTGATGGATTCTGTGCATTTCCAAAGCAAATTCCCTGAAGCTAACGACTTTAACGCCAGCGTGAGTCCAGCCACACTTTCCACATTTATGCTGACAGCGTTCATGGAGGCACACCCGTTTTCAGCACTGAGTCTGGGCCATTCTCCATGAGACAAGCACGGCGTCAGGGGCACGTGTACTAACCCCCCTCCACCGGCCTTGCCTTCATTTCCGCCCTCGGGGCGTCTCACGGCCAGGTCCCCTCTGCTGAAATATCGTGTCAGTGGTGACAACCTGGAGGGCCAGATATTATTTCATGTGGAATGTTACTGTAGATCAGAAGGCACATACAGGTTTTGAAAATGTGATGCTGCCCCTCAAAGCCCATTATGAGACACACGTCACACTGGAGCTTTTCAGAGAGTAAAAGGTGAGTGCATTGGAAGTGGACGGTGTTCTCCGCAGAACTCCAACCCAAATACCCGACGTGCTGACAGAAAAGGAAAGTCCGTCTCTCCCAAACGCTCAGGCTATTCCCGTATTTAAATACATACACATTTATTTGGTGCAATTAATGCTCAGAGACTGTTTTCCTGTTTGCAAATGGCAAGAACACCTATTTCCAAGGCTGACTGGCGCCCAGCTGCTGTGCCAGCTGCTGTGTCCATATCCACTGTCCACTCTGGTTCTGCTACCCACACGGCTGTAAAGTGTTTTCAGTAGCACCCGTGCCTAGTTCATACCAGTTCTTATAAGCATTATTTGTTGAAGATGTTCAGTAAATTGGAGAACGTATAAACTAAGTCCTTAAGTGATATTATCAGGTCCAATGAAGTCCACGTTAGGGATGAGGAAACAGGAGGCAGGTGCCCTCATCCCAGAAGCGGCCGTGTGGGTCTGATCCTGGGTTGGTCCCTGCATCACCCATGCTCTGACCGCTGTAACCTGTCGCCCACCAACTGGAGTCCTCAACAGTTTCATGGGAGGGTTCATAAGCGGTTTTCCTCTTTCAACCTCAGGTCAGTCCTCTCATCTAGACTCGCTCTGGCACCAAGAGGGTAGAGCAAGAAGCTTCTATAAGCTAGCCTTCATGTCCATGCTGCTGGGAAAGCAGTTAAGATGAAGAGGGTCATGGCATCGCTGACAAAGAGCAGGTAAGTGTCTCGGAAGTGAATGGAACCTGTGGCCGCGTTTACGGAGGTGAGGCTGTCGGAGAGCCCTCATCACGGAGAAGCTGTGGTCGTTGGCACACTGGGGTCTTTCCAAGAGAGAGCGATGGAGACAGAGGACGACGTGGAAATGCTGATGCACAGCACATGGTCTGCAGGACGGAATCTGATCGGCCTGGAAAAGGCAGGGTCTGAGGGGCGACATGATGGCGACTCAAGTACATCCCAGCACATGGGAAGGAAATTGGACTTACTTTACAAGGCTCTGGGGTGGGGGCTGGGGGAGCAGGATTAAGATATCAACGGACAGCACGGTGAGGCGGCTTCTGGATTAATGCACGTTGAAATTTTTTTAAAAAGAGAAAGGCTTTTAAGTGGAAGCTTGTTTTCTGTGGCCTGGAGAGGCCTGTGGCTGCACTTGATTAAGTCCAGGCGGTGAAACGCTCAGGGGTGATGAGGCACACCGTGGAGCCTTTGATCTGTGTTTCAGTTACATGGGCTCCCAATCTTGAGATCCAAGGAACCTAAACTGTGAGCAAAGAAAGATACTAATCTTCTCAACTCGATATTGTATGCTCAAGACATTGCCACCCGTTAACAGTGTTGCACTCACGTGTTGGGTTATGGGTGGCCGTTTGGAAAGGCTGCTAGACATCGGACGTTTTACCACAGGGAGGAAAGTGGTTGTTCGTTCATACAACAGTTAGCAAGCACCTACTATGCACCATACATTGCTCTGGTCCCTGGGATTGTATCCACGAATAAAACACATGCACATCCCTGCTCCTGTGGGTTCACATGTGAACAGGAGGACACAGACAATAAGAAATAGGAAAGTCTATGGTGTGAGAAGAGCAGTGAGGACAAAAAAAAGGGGGGAGCCAGAGCGCTGGGGTACAGGACCAGGAAGTCCATGAGGCCCCCTGCAGGGAATTCCACAGAGGCTGAAACCCATGAGGCTTTCACGCTTCCCTTGCTTAATGTTAGTCATTCATTTCAACACTCTTTGTCACTAAACTTATTACGAGTGGCCCAAATAAATGGCAACACTGATGGATTGGAGCCTCACTTTTGTTGCTGTTGGCTTTTCTTCCCCTGTGTTTCCTGGAGGTCAGAGGTCAACACAAGTTTCAGCAGACAGCGGTTGACAGCGGCAAAGGAGGAGAAAGAATGCGAGCTGCATCACAGGTGGAGAGGCTGAGTCTGCCTGCCCAGGAGCTGCACTGCAATTTTCTCAGAACTCCAGCCATGGAGATCAGTTTTCATAAGACAACGAACAGGCATGGTAAATGAGGAACGGGCTGGCCCCCGCATGCTTGGAAGCAATTTTGCAATTGGCGTCAGTGCTCTAAAAAACATTCAGCTCCTTTGGTCTTTTCATCTTAACTTTTAAACATGTGCACTGTTTATACCACTATAAGAGGACTATCTACTTGTAAATAATTCAAACATAATAGGAAAAAGAGTAGAAAATGAGAGTAAAAATTCCCATAATTCCCACAAACTCTTAGTTACAAATGTTTTGTATGTTCTCCCAGACTTTTTATCATCCGTTTGGAAATAGATAATAGATGTATGTGTGTTTAAGTATGTACGTACGTCTGTGTGTCTAACAGTGTATAGTGTGCATGCGTAGAATGGTATGTAGAAGTATGTATGATACCTAGACACACAGTATCTTATCTAAACAAAAATGGCTCATATGTGTTCTTTCCTGTGACGTCCTGTTACATTACAGACATTTATGTCAGTGCAGTAGAGGTCCACCTCATTTTTATTAGCAACAGCACAAAACTCCATATATGACAACAGTATAATTTATTTATCCAACCTCTCTCTGATGAACATTGAATTTTTCAAAATTTTCATGTTAAAAAAATTCTACAAGAGGTATTATTAGATAAGAACATAATGAAAATAAGACTCTGGGCATGTGTTGAGTGTTTTTAAACATAAATTCCTGTAAGTGGAATTGCCAAGTCAAATGGTAGGCATATTTCACGTTTTGATATAGATATAGTGTTTGATTTCTTCCCAAAATGTGGTGAACATAACAGGAGGCGCCTATTTATTCACATATTCACCAAGAAACTGATCTTAATGCTTTAGTTTTTGCCAGTCTAATAGGTGACAATTAATATGCTGTTCTTTTCATTTGTGTTTCTCTGATTGCTGATAAACCTCAGCTCCTCTCACACACTCGGCAGCCATTCGTGTGTCTATTGCTAGGCACCAGTTGCCTGTGTGTTTTGCATATTTCTGCCTTCAGTTGCCTTTCCCTTCTTGATGTTTTTACCTTTATACATTACAGAAATTAATACTTCATTTATTGGACAAATTACATATGTCTTTCCCATTTGTCATTTGTTTTCATGAGATCTTTGGCCAAATCAATTATTTTTTCTTTATATTCTTTGGTCTTGGTCTTCTGCTAAAACAACAATAAAACACCTCCACCCCCCAAGTTACAGGAGACTGCAGTTTGTATTTTCATTTTCTAATCTATGTAAATATATATTAATCTATCAATAACTCATGTTATGAGTGTTGTAAGGTAGGCAGCCAACTTTTCTCTCTTCCTCTATAGATCACTGGATATCTCTTACTACTTATTGTGTAATCAATTGTTTCTCCTTAGATTTGAAATATCACCTTTATCACACAGTGATAAAATCCCACTGTGGGCATGGGTCTGTTTCTGTACCCTTGAATTTGTTCCGAAGTCATTTGTCTGTCTGTTAGAATTATTCTGCTCTATCTGGTCTACCAGAGCAGGCTTTCCAAGTGCCTCTTCTTTTTCAGACTCTTTTGAGCTACCCCAGCACATTCCCACTTTCAAATTACCAGCATATTTCTCAATACAAAAATGAGATTTGAGTTAAATGTGCAGTTAGAGGTTAATATGGGAGAATGGACTGCTCCAGAAGACTGAATTTTCTCTGAAATCACAAGCTATACTCTACATTTTTTTTCCAGGCTCTCTTTTTTATTTTCCTAAACTATAATCATTAAGTTTAATGCATATACATTTCTTATATGTGAAATGTTAGGTGTGATATAGTCCTTATTGTTATTGTGAATCATTATATATAGAAAATATAATAGAATGTTATGTGTCCATATGCATGTAAAAAGATAATACTTTAGCTGCTTTTGTGAACACTTAATATTATGTTTTTGGCGATATTTTAAATTTTTCCTAAATACAATCATATTATCTACTCATAAAGATAATATTAGCTTTTAATTTCCAGTATTTTCACGTTATTTTTTTCTCGTAATAATGACTGAACCTCCAAAATAGATCAAGATAATACCAGTAGGCAGTGCTGCCTATTTCTGTCTTGAATCTTTAATCACGCTCTAGAAATTTCTTTCTAATTTTATTAATAAAGGTCTTCATCAGGAACGGCTGTGAAATTTTTAATTGTTATTTTAATGTCTTTTTAAAGGATTATATCATTTATCTCCTTGAATCTATATATGTAGTGAGTTTCTCTGGCTTCCCAAGAATAAAATCTTCTCGGGTGTAGTACATTGTTTTTTTTAATACATGGTAGGTTCTTTTGGCTCATATTTTTAATTAAAGTTTTTGCATTAATTTTTGAAAACAATTTTGGTCTGAATGTTCCCTCTCTGATTTTTGTTTGTTCATGCTAATCTTTTTCTTTTTTTGACATGTCTATATACATCATGTGCTTATAAAATGAACTGCCATTTAAACAACCTAGGGATTGATTGCCTGTTCTTTGGGTTTATAGAATTTTCCTTTGAGACTACTTAGTTAGATCTTTGGTACCTTTTTAATTTTGTTATGGCTATTGGCAATTTGTTCCATTTGTCCGAAAGAAATAATGGGAGAATACATAACGCAAAGACATTCATTGAAGCGTTGTTTCTATTAGTGAGAAACTGAAAGCTACCTCAATATCCAACAATAGGTGAGGAGTAGCAAGGCCAATTAGCAGTCGTGCTAGACGATTGTGCGGCCACTATAACTAACAAGCATGAAAACTGCATAGTGAAACAAAGACGTCAGCATATAAAAATGAATGTGCACGGTCATTTTAATCCTATAAAACAATGTGCGTGTGAAAAAGCAGGATACCCATTAAGTGATCATGTGGGATTATAGATGGTCTTCTCTCTATCACAGGACTCACGAACAGGCTGCCTGGCCCTTTAGTCCAGCTGAGGATTTCTGACCATGGGGAAATCCCATAACCGCTCCGTGCCTCAGTTTCCGCATTTATCCTCTGGGAGGAGCAAACATCCACACATATTTATATAGACACACAGTAGCTTCTGGCACGTAGCAAATACTACGTTCAGTGCTTGCAAGTTCCATTAACAATAGTAAAAGACAGCACGATGCTAATTATTTTTTTCCCTCAAACGCATCTCATAAAAACGCCTGCTTCAATAAGGGCTTCTTGCTATTCCTTAACGACAAGAAGAAAATTGCCGAAAGATAAGATCGGGCTGGGAAATACGGGCAGACAAGATTTCATCTAAGAAGCAGGACAACCTCTTTTTCAAAAAAATTATCTTTCCTAAACCAGATAATACTTGCACAAGAGCTGTGACACTTGAAAGGGTGGATGGGAAGGATGACAGCGAGCGATTCCCGGCAGCAGAGGAGGAAATGCAGACACAGGCCATCTCCACTTCCTGCAGGAGACAAGTCACAGTATAAGGGAACCTGGGGCTCTTTGTCCCCAGAACCGATGCTGCACATTTCTACATTTTGTTCCCACACAGGCTGTATCCTTCCTTTGCGTTTATTTCACCATCTTGATGGGAAAAAAAAAAAGTTTCCATTCCTAGAGCAGAGAGCAAATATTTTGACAATGAGTACGAACAGTTTTATTGCGTCTTTGACCATTTAATCAGGGGACCGAGCTCCCAGGCATTTTAATTCGGCAAGTGTCTGGAATGTTCTGGGGTCAGATGGGAGGGACACAGTCTTTTGCTCTGTGGGTTACTTCTGTCTGGACAGCCTGCTTTCAAAGCACATCATTACCAACCTGTGTGTCTCAGACAGCAAGTACTTCCATTAACAAACAGAGGTGGTCTCTCTCTCTCTCTCTCTCTCTCTCTCTCTCTCTCTCTCTCTGATGGGAAGTGTCTTCCCTGGAACCTGGTGGTTTTTTTGTATCCTGCATCTTATACCACCAACCAGGCTCAGGCAGTGCGCTCACTAGCAGCCCCAGGGCCACGTATGTCTTGCTTTGTCTAGAGATGCATTTCCTGTTTACCTGTCTGTGCAGAGGGAAAAGCCAACCTCTGCGGGGCAGTCCTAGTAATACCTGTCTCCTGCTGCCTGTGTGCGCTCCTTGCGGAAGTCATTGAATTAATCCTCAAAATAGCTGGGAGAACAAAAGGGCCATTTCCATTTCAGAGACAAAGAAGTGACTACACTGGCAGAGCAGAGCGAGGCCACAGTCACCAGCAGATGTACTGATAGTTACTGAAGCGCGGTGAGGGGCATCTGCAGCAAGACTTAAAGCTGGACCTTTAAATTCTACCCATATTCAGTCCAAGACGCTTAGCAGGACAGAGTAAGTGGATCAAACTACAATTCATGAGCTCCTGTGCAGTCTGGGGCTGATGGACAAGACTCACAGTGGGGACATGTCTGCAGCGGTCACAGCTGAACCCCCAGAGACTACCCGTGATGGAGTCCTAGTGCTGATGGCAAACAAACACAGAGGAGATTCAGGACCCTGATCCAGTTGGGGACAGAGGCCAGCGCACTGGGGTGCCACCAGCGAAGTGAGCAGCAGAACTGGCCGTGGGACACAACTTCCACCGCTGTGAAATGAAGGGTCTGAACCCAATTCTCTCCAACTTCCTTGCAGCTCTGAATTCTGAGTCACTGGGGGAAAGCAGACCCTGAGAAGGCCTGTGGCCAGGTTCTCAGGGAGCTGGGTCTTTCAGTGGCCTTGGGGCTCTTTGTAAAGCAGCCAGGATCATGTAAACAGACACCATGTTCAGACTAATCCCACAGCAGTGCAGACTAGGTGGGGGAGAAACTGAGGCAGGGGGCGCTCAGAGTAGCCCAGAGGGACGGGTGGGAGGAAACGCAGGGAGTAGAGCAGGCATGGAAAGACGCGAAGATGGAGGGAATGCGAGCAGCCAGTTGCACCTGCCTCAAAATGGGGGAAGAAGTCAGGCCCCCCGGACCTTTAAATCTGAGGCCCTGCGATGGGAGGGTGCCAGATGCAGCTGAGAATTTGATGCAGAAATATTTTCACATCAGGCGTTGCGGTAGTTTTCCCGAGTCGGCTCATCATGCCTCGTGGGGGAAGCTGAAGAAGACACACTGGTGACAAAGCAGAAGGTCCCCGGACCCCCAGAAATCGGAAGTATCGGAAGTGCACAGGGCCTGAGCGCTTCACAGGCGCCACACAGCATGCTGAGGGGTTTTCGGGGTAAAATTCACATAACACAAAATCAGCCACTTAAAAGGGAATGATTCAATGCATTTGGAACGTTTGTGATGTTGTGTAACCATCACCATCCTCTTTCCAGAACACTGTCCCGTTAGAGTCTCCCCATCACCCTCCCCACCCCTTCGAATCTGCTTTCCATCTCGACGGATATGACTATCGTGTAAGTCACAGAAATGCAACCATACAGCCTGTGGCCTCCTGGGGCCCACTTCTTCCCCTTAGAGCGTCTTCGTGGCTCACGCACGCTGCAGCCCGGGTCAGCGCCTCCGCCCTCTTTATGGCCAGGTAATATTCCATCGTGGGGACAGAGCACGTGTGCCTGCCGTCATCAGTTGGGTGGCACTGAGCTGTTTCCACGGCTTGCCGATTGTGTAGAGGGCTGCTGTGAGCATGTGTGGTACGGTGAGTATTTCACACACATCTTTGCTGTTTTCAGAAACCCCCCGGGCAGCCCCATCTTCCCGGTGAGGAACTTGGAAGTGAACCGCCCGCAGGCCACGGCCTGTCAGTGCTGAAACCAGGGTTCGGGCTGGGAACCTGTGCTCCCGGCCAGTGCCCAGCCACCTGTCGGACTCCCAGCTGCAAAGAAAGGGGCTGTGCCTCAGACTGGAAGCTGCGAGCTGAGGGCTCTCAGCGGGTGGGACCTTGCCGAGCTGTGACTGTAGTAATGCAAATGCCCCTGTCCGCAAGCATGTCCTGACCCCAGGAAAACACCTGCCATTTGTGTGTCGGGAAGGACCTTCCCGTGGACACAGGTGGGGGAGCTCAGGTCTCTGGAAAACGAGCAAGCTCCAACCTGCTCAAAATTAAAGATGAATAAAGAGAACAAGGGGAAAGACTGGGGAATGTTTCTTGGAATGATTTGAGTTTGGGGGTCAGCCCAGAGAAATGTGTGTGCTGTTCTGGGGTCCCACTCCAGGCTCCCAGGCGGGACTGAGCACTTGGGGCCACCTGGCCAGGAGCTGAACACCCGCGTGGACGAGCCACAGCCAGCACCTGGGGCGTGAAGAGTCCTCCTGCCTGCAACTGCTCATGATTTCAGCATCTTTCATTGGCAACTCTTTCCCATTTATCCAACGCAGGTTCTGTGGGGCTGCGTGTAGAATCCTTGCTTTCCTGAGCACTGGTGGGGATGGAATGGCGGAGTGAGTGTACTAAAGCTTCCAGAAGCACCGCTATTTTTAAGACTGGCTGTTGTGAGTCCTCCTAAGAAGCTCAACCAATTTCTTTGAATAGCTTTAGAAGGGACCTAATATGCTGGAAGAGTGAAGGACATCCATTCGAAGTGGGGAGGCCTACAGGTAAAGATTCCTGCAGACACCAACCCTGTGGGCACAGTTCTCTCGCTGCGTTGTGCAGACGAGCAAACCACCTAAAGAAGTTTTCTTACACTACCAGAGCCTGGGCGTCGCTTCACTGGGTCAGTGGTGCGGCCTACAAATGCTTACGTTCCTTTTCCTCGCTGAGACAGGCCCTTCTCAGGCTGAACTCTTAAAGGAGCGCTTGTCACCATTAACCTTGGCCTCTAAAAATGGCTCTGTGAGGCTGGAAGGAAGTCACCTCAGAAAGCTTTAGCCCACGCTGAGCCCTTTTTCCTCTGCATTTCGTACAGCACCGAACACCGGAGCCACACAATTTAGCGTGTAATTGCTGTGCTCTTACTGCGCTCCCTAATTGTTCCGTGGGTGTAGCTTCCCTCCCCCACCCCCGACCTAAACCACAATATTGCATACCCTTTGTGAGACAAACACTGTACTTTATAATTTCCCCACGCTACCCCATCCTCCACACACAACACCCTAGCATGGTGTTGGCCACAGGTTAAGAAATCCATTTTGATTATTAAGTAGCTGGAAACACATTTAGGATTTTAAAAAAAGCGTGGTGAGATTCAGGGACAGATCACAGAGGATCCTTTGTTTCCTGTGTTCAGTGTCGGCTGCAGAGAGGCAGAAGGAGAGGGAAAGCAGATGTTTGGCAAGCCCAGGGGTGTTAGAAGACCCCCCACTCCAGCCCCAGCCGCAAGCACTATCCTGGCTTTCACAGAGCTGGCCCAGGCCAGGGGGCCATTTTGAAAGATGGAACTGTAGGAAAGCTTGGAGACTGGGGTCATTTTTTAAGAATAAGGAAATCCGTTCAAACAGTGTCGCGGATGCTGGCACATCCCTCAATGATTTATTGTCTGACTTTCCACAGGTCCTGGGGAGTTAGCACCCACCTGAGACAGAGGAAGACACGGTGGGAGGATGGGGNGGGGGAGGGGACAATGGGGGGGAGGGACGGAGCCTGTCTAATGGCTGGAAAGTGATGTCCAGACAGGAGGCCACACATGCACGCTGCCTTCTTGGTCCCCTGCCCGGGGCGACTTGGATCTCCGTGAGTGGCAGCGGACCCCGTGGAGATGGTCCCTGGGACGTGTTCCCTCTGCTGCTTCCACACGGATGCTGTTCTCAAGCCCAACACCTCTGCTCGGAGTGGCCCTCCCGCCCCGGTGAAGGGCCCACAGCCTCTCACCAGCAGCAGTGTTGAGGGCCCACTCCTTATCTTTATGGGGAAGCGTCTGTGTGTGCGAATGCCTCTGAGGAAAAAGTGGGGGCCCCTTGAGGAAACCCACCGCGTCCCCAGGGAGGGGTGTGTTTGATCCTTATCTGTGTCACCCTGTCTTAATGGGCAGGGCATTCACACCCACAGTCTCCATTAGACCCCAGGACCCCAGGCACAGACCCCTCGCCAGGTCACAGCGCACCCCCAAGACTTCACACAGCCCCCAGAGCTGCTCTGAAAGTTCAACTGCTTTTTAGAATCAGCCAGTTTAATATTTGGGCACAATTTTACAGATAAAACATTTTGGT
This sequence comes from Hipposideros armiger, assembly GCF_001890085.2. Classification (NCBI taxonomy): domain Eukaryota; kingdom Metazoa; phylum Chordata; class Mammalia; order Chiroptera; family Hipposideridae; genus Hipposideros; species Hipposideros armiger. The sequence continues at coordinate 1,944,434 of NW_017731427.1, forward strand.
AAATTTGGAAGGTTTTTTTGGTCCGGGGTTTCGGGTTTTCTTTGTTTGTTTTGATAATTGCCTACAAGCAGCCTGGACTTTTGGGAGCATGAATGGTTCTGGGTTTTTTTGTGTTTTTGTTTTTGTTTTTCTTTGAGAGCCTCTTCTTGGACAGGGAAATGCACGGGTAATGGTATTTTTATTATTCATTGTCTTACACACACAGATGCCTGCGCTGTACTCAAGTAAAGGAAGGCCAGGACAGCACCTGTTTGTTTCAGGCTCTAAAGAGACAGGCACGTCTTCCTTGCGTGACTCTAGTGTATGGCTCCTATGTGACCCCCCCAAATGAAGTTGTGATGAGCCAGTTTAAAGTGTTGTTGGCACATGTGACCGCAGCACAATTCTTTTCTTCTTTTGGGACAAACCAACAGAGGGAGCTGCCTTGTAATGACAACACCCTTTAGGTCTTTCATCCTTGAGACTCCAGTTATGTGACTGAGTTTTTAAAAGCTGCTTTAGAATTTATGATGGTTAATTTTATGTGTTGCTGTGGCTAGGCTACTGTGTCCTAGCTGTTTAGTCAAACGCCAGTCTAGACGTTACTGTGAAGTGTTTTTTTTTTTAAAGATGTGATTAACGTCTAAATCAGGAGATGCTGAGTAAAGCAGATGACCCTTCCTACGGTGGCGGGGCCTCGTCCAATCAGTTGAAGGCCTTCAGAGCAAAGACTGAGGTTTCTGAAGAAGGAATTCTCATGACTGTAACGTAAAAACCCTGCTGGGTTTCCAGCCTGCTGCCCAATGGAAATCAGACTCACGACCACAATACCACCTGGTCTGTAGCCTACCTGCCCGCCCTGCAGGTGCCAGGCACGTCACCTCACCAGCTTGTAAACCAACCCCTTAAATCTCTCTCTGTCTCTCTCTCACCAATACAAATATCATATGGCCAGAGGCTCTTAAATAATGGCATTTAAGTTAAAAAAAGCCAACAAACCCTTCTCCTTCCCAAGCAGCTGGAGTTCAGTTATGAGAAAAACACCAAACATCTCATGTTGATGACAACTTAGAAGATTAGTGCAACTACAATTTTTTTCATGTACAATTTTGAGAAAAAGACTTTGCACAATAAACTATTTATGGAAACTAGAGATAATGAAAAGCCTAAATACTATTTTAAACAGCAACAAAAAGGTTCACTCACACCTATATGTAGATAGAGATAGCACAAGCAGTCAGAAAGGAACAGCTAACGTGCATGAATAGAAACACCTCCCCCCAAAGAACCCCAAAACTATATAGTTCAGCGAAGATAGAAAATACTATATTTGTTTGCTAAAAGCGAGCAGAAAACTTACAGCTTCACTAAAAAAAATTGTGCTGTGAACAAGCGGCCCTTTCAATTCCCCTCCCGTCATCGTGACGATTTTGTCATGTGGCTGGAAGACAGGAGTCGCCTCAGAGCCGCAGCACCTCAGAGTCCGGCCCAGAAGGACACTCCAGGGCAGGTCTTCTAGTGACGCAGAGAAGCCCCATCAGTGTGGCTGACACGAGGCTGAGACACCCTCCCAGCATGGCCCGTAGGGCAGGACGGAAGGACACGGGCCTGGGCCATCTGGCCGCATAACCCGCCAGGTACCGCGGCACCTCCTAGGAGAGGCAATAAGGGGGGGGGGGGCTCCCTCTATAAAATGAAGTGATTCCCTGAGGGTTTGTAAAATGAATCTGCACTTTCCACAGAAATAAAACTAAGTCAGTTGCTGAGACCTCTCAGATTGGACTTCAGAAGTAGAAATGTCTGTATAAGCTGATATGGAAAAACTGAGCTCAAACTTTTTTACTTACATGACTTGTGAAGTTTTTACAAAAGCCCTTTTCCCTCTTCATTTTTACTCTGACCCTTACAATAACCCCAGTGGTAGGCAGATCACGCACTCCTATCACCTTCAAAGGGCAGAGAGCTGAGATTCAGAGAACTTAAACAGACACGGGCAGAGCCCAGGCCAGGCCCGTGCCTCCTGGGCTCCCTTCACAGCTCTGTCTTAACATCTAGAGTCATGGCACGATGGCAGCTGGGATCCAACTAGGCGGTGACCTTCGATGTCAGTGGACATGTGAAGGGGCGAGGACGTGGACCAAGTTTCATGGGTGACGGGCATCAGCCGCAGAGCAAGGAAACTGCTACTTCCAGTAAGAATGATGACCCCGTCTGCAAAACAGCAAGGGCTGTGGTTCGGGAATGCTGACTGCACCCCCATGCAGGACCCCAATCCTCACTGACCACCACCTGGCTGCCGTTGTCCCCCCGGTACACCCAAGCCACACGGGTCACGTCGCCCTCTGTGCTAAGTCAGGGCCGAGGGTCTCCCCGTCACAGCAGGTGGGTGCAAAGCGGTGTCTTTCTACACTACGGCTGTCATGTGCACATCCGGCCCATTCTCATAGGCCACTGAGAAATGTCACCGTCAGAAAGAGCCCCTGATTGGAGGGGACTAATGGGCAGAATAAGTTACCAGTAAGAACAGTGAAAAAATTCATTAACGTAACTGAAAACGCTTCAAATACAAAGCACAACATATGCCTGAAGACAGGAAGAGAGAGGTAGAGGCTAATTACAGCCTCTTGAAGAAACGCAGCGTAGCCATGGGAATAGGAGGCTGGCTTGTCACCCCGACTGTCACAGAGAGAGCGCCTGTGATCTGCAGCAAGCATGCGGTGGGTTGCGCGTTCCTGCTTTCCTTAAAGGACAGGACGTACCCTGAGCTAGACGCCGATACTGTAAAGAAACCTGATAACCTCAGAAGAATCAGTTTCTCTGAAAACATGTAGGAAACCATATACTCGTATCATATTAGCAAAAAACAAACAAACAAACAAAAATGACACACTGTTATAAAACTGTTTTTAGAGCAGACATACATGAAGATGGCTCCTAACTAAACCATTCTTGTCTTTTCCTGTGACATCAAACACACGATTGACATACTTTGGAACTTCTGCGTCCTAGTTTTCTGGGGCCCCATGTTTACAACTTGCAGGAATACATGAGTGAGTGTCAAGTGTACCTGCAAGGATGTCCTAACTTCGGCATCAAAGGTATCTCCGCCCCATCTCTTAATTCTACGCATCGACGTCAGAACTGTGCCTGCACTTTCTCCTTTCTTCCTTTTCACCTGGTCAAGGTTGAGCCAGACTGGAGCTAGAAGCTGAGACATGCACCTGGAGGCCGCGGCCCGGGGCTCAGACAGAGGCCCCCAGGGGCGGGGAGACATCTAGGCTTGAATCAGTGAGGTGGTTTCAGGCAAAGCAAGTTTCATCCAGGCTCTTGGGACCACCATGTTTGGAGATTTTCAGCAGATGAGATGCTCTCCACAGCCTCCGCTCCTCTGGGGATAAAGCAACATCGCCCCTGATGGCAGAACCTGTCCCCAGGTGTGTCAGGTGCTCACACGGCCGGACAATGAGCTCGCCCATCCAGGGCCAATGGGCCAGCGGGTGGCACAGCTGGGGCTTTGCGCTCACAGAGCAAGGTGTCCCCCGCCGCTTCCTGTGGAAGGACAGTCGGGTGGAGATTAGTAGCAGCAGTGGCTTGCTCTGGGCTGGTGTGTGACAAACTAAATGAAGACTCGGCCATGTCATCCCTTAGGACTCCGGACCGGTTCACTCTCTGCCAGCACAGCCCGCGGGTTCAGTTTCACTATCAGACGGTTGTCAGAGGAAAGCAGGTGAGTCGGCCTCGTGTTTGCCAGCCTTCTGCCCTCGCTCTGATGTCCACATTTATTTCTGTCCTGCGTAGTGGTGATTACTTAAATCCTTTCTGCTTGGGCACCGGCGATACAGGTTAAGAATAAGGAGAAAAGTGGAGGGAGTCGAGAGGAAGCAGCGTCTTCACACGGGGGAGGAGGGGGTAGAAAACACACGTCAGGAGGGGAGAGCAATCCCCGGAAAGCCGGGAGACTCAGGACACACCAACAGTGCAATTCCTGAGACATTTCGGTGATGCGTGAACTTTCCGGAAGGAAGATCTCAGCCCCAAATCTCAATTGACAGTACAGAGCCCATCCCCATGCCCCATGTCTTTAAAAAAAAAACCACTGGCAGAAACCAACTCATTCTGGTTATTTGTGGTCCTTAAACACGTGAAACAAAGGATATGCCTACCCTGAGCCTGTGTCTAGTGCGTGTGCAAAAGAGATCTTCAGTCAACAGCAATTCCGGCGGGCGGATTCGCTTACCAACGTCCAACACAAAACCCAAAGAGGTCACCTCGAATTCATGAATCCTTGCCCCATAATCCTATAAGAAATGTTGTAGTTTCATGTTACTTCTGCTGAAACACAGGACCCTCGCATGAGCTTCCTCGATTTCCCCCCACCCGGGGCTTGGCCGTGTCCCCAGAGGAATGTCACAATTCCTCAAGCCGACTTCACCTCTCCGGTGCACCTTCCCTCCCCTCGGTCGCACTGCAAACAAAGTGTACACAGGCTTTTATTCAGAGCCCAGCACCAACTGCTAACGCCCCATGCTTGCCAGGCGTTTTCAGCACCCCTGAGCGCCCCGAAGACTGCCGCCTCCTCTGCTTTGGGTGCGACCACTCCCAACCCATCTCCACGCCTTAAGTTTTTATTTTAGGATAGTAATGTTTTCAGAAACTTCTGCAGTTATTTCAAATTTATGCAGTCTTTGTAACAAGAGATGATTTTATGTTAGCATGTCCCCCATTTTTTCCATGGAACAACTGAGGAAATGTCAAAATCTAAGCAGGATTAAATCCCCAAACCTGAGGCAAGATTCTGGCCCCTGTAGTTCACCTTCGCGTGGGTCCCCCGCAGATGCTGCTGATGAGAGGCAGGCCTCTCCCATCTCCCGCTGACGGGACTGTCGACACCCCGTGCCCAGAGCTGCGGGAAATGAAGCCAATCTAGACACCACGATTATGACAGGACACCAAAATTAAAGCGCCCATGGCATGTCCTATATTCTTAACTGGATGTCACATCAGTTGCCATCCTCAGAGGGGACTGAGTTTAACTGGAGAGGTGGCAGTAGAGGCTGGAGATAGGTGTCATCTGAGGACACCTGTTCCCAGAAGGCTAGGTACAGAAAAGCCACTTGAACGAGAATGAAAATTTCATAGTAAATACTGAAAAAAGGAATTCAGTTGATCTTTTATTTTGAAAGTGAAAGCAGATTACATAAATTTATTTTAATTTATCTTATGCAAAGCCTAAGTTATAATTGCAATTATGCAATAATTCTTAGACTCGGCTGTGAACGCTTCTAGCATAATTGTTTTTCCGGAACAATTTTTCCAATAAAACCTGCATGATAGCAGGATCAGACGTCTTTCAACTTCAGCACCATCCCACAGAAAGACATTTTTGCAAAACTGCTGGAGGGGCTCCGCTCTTCTCCAGGCCTCCCTGGTCACTCTTTGGATGTGCACATGCACGTCATTTGATGCTATTGTCCCACAGTCCTCAGAGGCCACAGCTCAGTAATTGCTGGTGGGAATCAGGTGTGTTCACAGCCATGGGAGTAACTGGAACAGTTCTCTGACGTCACTTTCACTGACGTATGAAACCCCCAATTGTCTGTGAGACTCAGTCTTATTTGTCATTGCTCTGTGCAAACCCGCGACCTCGCTTGTCCTGCAGAACAGGCCACCTCTTCTCCCGGGACAGCTGCACATGGGCCATCCCAGGTCCAGCGTTCCCTGGAAATGGCAGGGGCCTCGGCTGCACCTGCACGTCAACTCAACTCCCCCCTCAGCCCTGTCAGTCCCCTCAGCCCATTACAGGGCTCCCCCCAAGAGCACAGCCCCATGACGCCCAGCACACAAAACTCTGTCTCGGCCCCCATCACAGGGCCCCGCCTAGGCCACGTGGCTGGGGGAGTGCGTTTATCTCAAACGATACTGAAGTGCCCTTTCATCCCCTCTCATCCGATCCCACAGCCATTCTAGGTCGCACGTGAAGGTATCGGGACTTCCTTTCATTTCAAGGCTCAGGTGCTGCGTCCGAAGGGGCAGGAACTCACACACCTGCTCACAGGCACACGAGCTCGATCCAGAGCTGACTCATGCTCAGGCCCCTCGACTTCGGCCACGGGCTGAATTGTCCCCCAAATTCACATGTTGAAGCCCCCCCCCACCCCGTGATGGAGTTTGGAGGTAGGGGCTCCCGTGCTGGGATGAGGGTCCTTCGAGGAAAAGAAGAGCTCAGAGCTTGCTCTCCCCACCATGTGAAGACAGAGAGAAGGTGGTCGTCTGTGCACCAGGAAATGGCCTAGCCAGGCCCCACACCCGCCAGCACCTTGATCGCAGATTCTCAGCCTCTGAATGGCGAGAAACAACTGTCTGTTGTTCAGACGCCTGATCTATGGTGGCCTGAGGTGACTAAGAAAACCCTCACTCTAACGCACAAAGCAGAGATGAGGACGGGACACAGACGACAACAGCCAACGCGATAGTGCCTTCGCAGATATGGACATCCCCGTTCCAGCATCGCAAAAACGTTTATTAACGGCATCAAGGCCCACTTGCTTTGCCACTCCTCACAAATCTAGACACCACGAAACAGGAAACTTGATCTTCCTCACACTAATTCTTGTTAGAAGTTGCCGTCATGCCTTCACCTGCCCCTCCTTTACCTGGTTTAGCCTGGGGAAGGCTGCGGGGGGGGCTGTCTGCTCCGACCCACAGATTTCACCCTGATTGTGGGGAGCAGGGGGTGAGACAATGAACAGATCAGGAGACAGCCGGGAGAGGGTGAATCACCCCAAATCCCTCGCCTTTTTCTTCCATAATCCTCATTAGTCCAAAATACCTATTTATAAAATGTTCATTGTCGGTTCTATCAGGAAGTTTTTAAGCCAAAACAAAACAGACCTCTCAATCCTTTGTAGACGTGAAATCCTCTATTTTCTCATTCACTAACGCCACCAAAGCAATTGGCTTGTCGGAAAAGTCATGACGTCTTTTTTCTGTTTTTCATTGCAAAAATGCATCATGACTTTTCCGACAACCCAGTAGAATGCTGTGTCATTTCTGAGAACACAAGCACAATCCGGGGTTTCCCCTGCAGGATGGGCTGCAACAAGCCCCTGGCACAAACAGCAGCACAGGAATCCACAGGAAAGACGACACCACAGCCCGCCATGCAGGGGTCAGGGCCTGTGGGAGAGCCATGCTGCTCCCAGCTCAGAAAGTGCTACTGCCCTGGGAGGGAACGTTCCAGAAGGTAGTTTGTTAGGACTCAGACAGCTGCTCCCCATGCCTCCCACTCCCTTCCCCAGTTGTAAAAGATGGTCACGGGTCGGCGAACATTCCTGTACGCTCTCCGGTCTCCGCAGACCCAGGCAGAAGGATGCCTCTTCTCTGTCAATTCTATGCTTTTATACTATACGTTACATCTATATTATTCTCTACTTTATACTCTGCTCATATAAAGGTGTACCATTGTATACTTTTTATACAATTTCTATACTTTCCATATTTCCAAATTCCAGTGCAATGCTTGGAGCCCCTGTGCTAACTGGGAACTTATCGTGTGGACATGGGGAGTGTCAGCTCAGGTCGTCTGTTCCCGCCATGTGACTCTTACCAGCTGCTTAGCCCACAGCCCTCAGGAGCTGCACTTGGTTGAACAAGGGGGGGGGGCTTTTAGAAGTCTTTGCTCTTTTTAAAGCACACAGCCCCCCACTCCCCCAAGACCCCTCAGCATCCTGGTCAGGTGTCAGGCACATTTCACCTGTTCAGATAGGTGGACCCTTGTGAAAAGGCAGCTCAAACACAGCCTAGAATAAGGCATGTGGGGCTGGACCCACCCCCGGGCATGGCTACTGCACTTCCCAAAGAATTTCCTCAGAGCCCTCTCATTCTGGGGAGAAAGCAGGGGCCTCACTGCCAATGTAATAACCATGTACTCTTCCCCACAGAGCTGCCCCCTCCAAGGGTCACGAGTGAGCTGGGGTTCCAGCTGTGTCACGTTCTCCTTCCTCTCACGGCCCAAGCGGCAATCCCCCATGTCACAGACCCTACCGGTGGTCCAGGCCCAGAGCAATAACCTTGGTGGTTACTTGGGGTTCAATTGTGTCCCCCCAAAAGATGTTAAAGTCCTCACCCCCAGGACCTCATTGGGAAATCAGGTCTTGGTAGAGATTAAGCGAAGATGAGGTCATTAGGGTGGGTCCTAACCCAACATGACCTTGTCCTTGAGAAGAGGACATTCGGACACAGACACACACAGGGACGATGCCCTGTGAAGATGGGGCTGGAGATCAGCCTGGAGCATCTACCAGCCAGGGAGGCCACAGCACACCAGCACACCCCCGGAGCCCAGGGGACAGACAGGCTTGGAGCAGGTCCTCCTCACAGCCCCAGAAGGGCCTGCTCACACCTTGACCTCAGACTTCCAGCCTCCAGAGCTGGGAAAGAACCGCTCCCTGCTGTCTAAGCCACCCCACCTGAGCTGCTTTGTCACAGCAGCCGCAGCAGAGGAACACAGAAGTGGAAGCCAGTGTTTCGGCTTTCTCTGCACTCAGGTACCTGGGGACTGCCAGGCCCATGGTGGGGGATAGGCTGGCCCTGTCCACCTCCAGTTGGTGGTACCAGGACCACAGCCACGGACAGCCACAGGAAAGACATGGACTAGAGTCACACAGGCAAGGAGAGGGGTCTCCTGCAGCCCATGGGTAACAAAAGCCAACGGGAGGCAGGGAAGACTGAAGTGGGGCTCCCAGGGACACAGGAAGAGGATGCAGGTCCCCACAACCACAGACACGCCCCCCCCTCCACGGCAGCCTGCTGGCCCCACTTCTGCTGCTGTGGACTTGGCCTCGGGGAGGCTCTCCCTCTGTCCTCCTGGCATTAGTGGAATTTGTGCCACAGCAGCCTGAAGGGCTCACATAACGCCCGCTGACTACGTACAGGTGGGCCGCCTAACCTCTCCCAGACCAGCGGCCATCTCAGCCCCACCTGAAGGCCCCGAGGTCAGCGTTTCCTGCCGCCTTCTTCACTGGCATGTAGAGACCATCCATGTCACACAGAGCCCTCCCTGTCCTCCCTGAGAGGAGGGGACAAGGAATGTGAGTGCACACGGGCCCAGGGCCTGATCAGAAATCCAACTACACCTGAGGGGACAACAGATTTTTCTTCCTGGCGTTTTCACGGAAGACGTGCATTCCAGGAGGCACGTGGAGCAGTGAGCCCAGGCAGCCCTGTGGAAGGCTTCCAGCGGGGAGGGTCTGGCACAAGTTAGAACTGCATTTGCGTGTTTTCTTCCGTGTTTCCCTTCCAAACAGCTTCATTTATACAAATATCAACATGTCATTTAAAAGTCTCCAAGTCGCTCTTGTTTCCAGCCAGAGTCCATCTGAATTCAGCGATGTCCCGGCGCAGGCGCACATCTGCCTGGTGTTCCCATGTCATACCCAAGTCCCTCGCTCGGCCCGGCATCATTTCAGGGTTCTGGAGTGAATCCTTCCATAGGATCCGTTTTAAACAATGCGCCGGCTTGCATCCCGCCAGCCAGCATCTGCGCGAGTGGAAGCTGATGCCATCGCATTGCAAAACCTACAACATGAGACTTGCTAACGTTTTCCTGCGTCAAAAACATATTTTTAAATAATGGAACCAATCTGATAGCACATCGAGAAAAACTGTAGTGCCCAGAAAAGCTGGGAAGAAGCGTTCCGTCATGTCAGGGTTTCTTTCATTTCTTTTTGCCTGAGTTGCACTTTTTCCAATTTTAGAACATCATTACCTTTGCAACAAAGGGCTTTGCTTTAAAAGCATTCTCATACGTTTGCCTTTGTGTAGGTACGCATGTCACGTTGGGCCGAAGAAAAATCATAAGCCATAAATCAGTGTATTAATGAGTAAAGTAACGCAGGGGCACAGAGAGCCGTGCCTCGTCTTCCTCAGGTGCCGTCACCGGATGGGCGCGATCTCACCAGCATCTGGCAGCTCGACCCATCTGAGCACCACATGCCATTGTGAAATAGCTATCATCGAGATTGCCTAGCAGCTAAGTAGTAAAAGAAAACCTCCACCAAAGTTGTGACATCCCCCAAAAGATGTATTTCAGCACGGGAAGGCACTGCTGGAAAATGGGAGGGGAGATGCAAATGACCTGAGCAAATCCGCCTTCTGATTGGCCAAACCTCCTCTCCCCCGGTAGCTGAAACCTGAGTCCTGGCCATAAATATCCTCAAGTCAAACTCTTAAGTGAAAAACATCTCAGCAATGTTGCCTGAGCACAGCAATTCCCCCCCAAGAAAGGGAATCTCTTGTAGAAAGGACGGGAAGACAAGGGCAATCTAAGGCAGACCCAAAGTGACTATGGACATGCTTTGTCTAATTAAGCAATAAAATCTCCTTTAGCATAAAAATACTAAACATCTGTGTATTCTGCAAACACAGTGAATCAGCTTTTTCAGCTTGAAGCCTTTTTCAAGCCTCCAAGGTTAGTGAAACTGACCTATCATTCCAGCTAAAATATATCTTTGGCTTCCTAATTTTGCAAATGCATTAGAAAATTTTCAAGGCCGGATTCGAGCTCTGGAAGGTCCTGACACCTAACGTCTATAGAGACCAGATGAGAAGCCCATGAGAGCCGGCAGCTCCTAGCCGCTGAAGTTCTCAGGGTCGCAGACTGGCCCTGGCTGGACGCCACCGCCCCTGCAGGACCCATTAGCAGGCTGCAGCTAAATGATCTCACCCACTCCCCACAGCAACCTGCCAAGTAGGTAGGATGCCATGTATCTTACAGATGCAGAAATGGGGGCTCTGGATGGGGCCTCCAAGAGGCTGACTAACTTGCCCCAGCACAGAGGAATTGTAACCCAAGCCTCCTTAATTTCAGGGACTACCACCACAGTCTGCCTTAAAAATATTAAGTCACTACATGTTCATGACAAACTGCTTTTTCACTATTCAGGAAATAACCTGCCATTCTCATTTCCACCTTGAGGAAAGCATTACCGGCCGCGGACACAAGTACCAACACATCTTACCCTCCCCCACACTGAAGGGCCAGCACTGTAAAGGAGAGCCAGAGCAGGGTCACCCAGCGTGGACACAGCCGCCTACTTCCAGTGCCCACTCTCTTGAGACTCCTTTCAACGGGGATCCCCGGGTAGGGGTCATGTTCTCTCTTTGCAGAAGAGGAGAGTGAGGTTTAGACAAGTTACAGGCCGGGCAGGAGGAATCTGCACCCACATCACTGCAGAAAGAAAAGGCTCATAGGAAAAAAAAACGAAAAGCAGACATATTGTAGTGAAATTTAAGACCACCAAATACAAAGAAAATGTCCTAAAAGCTTCCATAAGCTCCGGGCTGTTCACCAACCACAGAACAAGACTCAGGTTGTCATTAGAGCATGCAGCACTGAATGCAAAGAAAAATGGAGCAATCTTTTTAAATGACTAAGGGAAAATAAATTGGAACCTAGAATATTATTTCTAGAACAGCTGCCATTCAAATGTGAAGCATTTCCACACACAGGCCTCAGACGATTTGCATAGAACCCCCGCCTGTGTGAAAAAGCACTTTTGAGGAAAGTACTAAAAATAAGAGAAACAGATCCCTAGAGAGTGCTAGAAAATATAGAAATTCAGCCAATTAAAAATATAATAAGATATCAGAAGTAAGATTTTTTTACATGACTAATTACGATAAAGGCAAACAGATTAAATTCACCAACTAAAAGACAGGTCCTCTCAACTTCAGGTTAAAAACAAGATTACAAAGGAAACACATTTAGGAGAAAAAAGATGAAGAATCATTGAAAACAAAAACGATTAAAATTTTATACGCAAATACACACCTAAAGAAAGTTAGCGTCCTTCGACTTCCTGACAAAATAGACTATAAGGCCAAAAATACCATAAGGGCCAAAGGCTGACATCACATACAGCTGAAGACATGAGGGAACCAGCAACTCCATCCTTTGTAAATGTACAGGTGGCCCCAGCACTCCACACGCCCGTGTGCCATGCTGCAGGGAGCACCGATTACTGTGGCCATTGTACCTGGAGACATCAGCCCGTCTTACTCAAAAAGCAGGAAGATACAGTCTCAGCTGAGCGGACATGAATGCAAACAGCACCCTTAATAAGCCGGAGCTACCAGGTGTCAAAAGGGGTCTGGTCCAAGCCAAGAATGCGCAGCACACACATGCTGTCTTGACAGCTCTGGGCCACGCATTAGGCCAAAGACAGAGTCATTCACATTACGGTCCCGACAACACAGCGATAAAAACAGAAACTATTAACATAATGATGATTTTTTGAAAAGTCCCTATGTTTGGACACTAAAAAACATATTACTAAATCCACTCTTGATTTAAAAAGAAAATTAATGTTTAAAACTGAGTGTGATGAGGGCTGGCCGAGTGGCTCAGTTGGTTAAGAGCTCGCTCAAGAGTGCGAGCTCTGAGCGACAGCGGTTCGAGTCCCAGTCTGAGCTGAGCAGCCGCTGAGCTGCCAACAGGTGGCAGGATGGCTCAGCTAAAACAAACAAACAAACAAACAAACAAACAAACAAACAAACAAACAAAATACACTGAGTGTGATAAGGCAATCACTACATATCCAAAACAGTGGGACATGATAAAAACAGTGCTCAGGACAGAAATGTATAGAATTTGTAGCCTTGAATACATTTACAAGGAAATAAAACTACGCTTAAAAGACATTCAGTCAACTGAAGAAGCAGGAAAAGGGGCACCACAGCAAAACAAAAAAAGAAATAATGAAAATGAAGACAGGATTTGATGGAGCACAGAACAAAAATGCTAGAGGAGATTAAAAAAAAAACACCAAAAAACAAAAGCTGGTCATTAGAACAAATTAATAAGAGATCGCTCTGGCAAGATAAACAAAAAGACAGAAGACACAAATGACAAAATTCCATCAGGACAAGATGACAGTCTTAGGCACAACATAATAAAAAAAATGACTTTGAACAATTTCTGCTAATAAATTTCAAAGCTTATATACAATAATGAATATTTGTGTGGGTAAAACAACTTGTAACTATGTGTGCTGATGAATGTGAACTAGGCTTATTGTGGAGATCATTTTGCAATATATACAAATATCAAATCATTACATTGTACACCTGAAACTATTATAATGCTATATGTCAATTATATCTCAGTAAAAAAAAAATACTATAAAAAATTTTAATGGATGAATAGTGAAGAAAAATGCCAAATTTCAAAATTTCACACAGAGATATGTGGAAAATGAATAGATCAATAGTTATTAAAGAGATTGAAATAATTGTTAAAGATCTCCCTTCCGAAACACCCAGGCATAGATTGCTTCATAATGAAGTACTGTGAATTTTTTTTATTTTGTACAGCTTTTATGTGATATAATTTATATACATCACAAAGGTGACCCATTTAAAGTGTACCATTCAATGGCTTTAGTGTATTTACAGAGTTATGCAACAATTACCATAATCTAATTTGAGAACATGCCTATCACCCCAATGCTTTTACATTCGCAGTCACCTCTCATTTCCCTGCCCACCCTCAGCCCTAGATGACCACTGACCTACTGCAAAATGTATCCCTACGTATTTTATTCTTGTTGATGCTGTTGTAAGTGATAATGTTTTTAATTTCATTTTCAGATTGCTGATTGCTTGTACATAGAAATACGATGATTTTTTTTACATTGATCCATCATGTAACCTTGCTAAATTCGTTTATTAGTTCTAGTAGTTTTTTAGTGGTGTGTTAAACTTTTAAGAAATAGTTCTCTTTCCCTATACAACTTTTTATAGGATACATAAAAAGGATAAAAAGTTGCCCAGCTCCATTTTTATGACACTTCTATCACCTTCATGGATATACGCGCCATCTCAGTCAACTCTGGAGCAAGCTAAGCAACGAAAAGATGCTGGTAGTGATTATTCATACATGGATTACTACTCATACAACGAAACGAATGCCCATGAGGCCATCTGGTATTAAAAACAAGTGAATAAGTAAGTGAATGGGGGACAATGCACAGCTTTTCCTTACAAAATATTTATATTGTATTTTCCAATACAATATAAAATAATGTATTTTATTTTCAATACAATAAAAACAAGTGAATAAGTAAGTGAATGGGGAAATGGACAGCTTTTCCTAACACTATAATCCCAATTAATAAATATAAAAGGAATGATGGATATATAACATCCCCATTTTGAAAATACCCCATTGTTTCATAGTTTTGCAAATACCCCAATTATGATCATTTTTGCAGGAAAAAAAAATCGTTAATGAATACTAAAGCTAGTGGGTGAAAGTCCGATGAGAAATAGGATATTTGAGTGGACTCGAAGTATCTCTCCACAATATACTCGTCAATGAAACAGTGAAAAATGACTTTACATTGGAGAAACCTGACATATACCACTAGGCAAGTCACCAAGCTAACGAGAGCTGTCAAAATTACAAAATTGTGTACCCTTCACGATGCCATGAGAGGGCACAAAATCACTTATGCCTAGGCTTTCCAGGGTTGGCAAATAAAAATACAGAATGCCCAGTTAAATTTGAATGTCAGATAGTTAATGAAACGTTTTTAGTACACGCACATTCCATGCAATATTTGAGTATTCTATATTTTATCTGTTCACCATACTCATATGGTATTCTTGCATTTATCGTATCATGGGAAACCTGAATTTAATCACGAGGAAACATCAGACAAACCCAAAATGGTAAGCATTTTACAAAATAACAGGTCAATTATTTCTTCTTCAGTTATTATATCCTTCAGTAGGTGTTACATTTACAAAAGGCAAAGAAATACTGAGACAGTGTCCCAGATTGGAGTATACAAGGAGGCATGATAATTAAATGCAGTGTGTGGTGCTTGGAATTTAGGCCAGAAAGAGAACATGAGTGGGACAATTGGCAAAGTCTGACTAACATGTAGATTCATGAATCATATCACTTCCAAGTTAACTTCCTGATTTTGATCACTATACTATCTGTAAGTTGTAAACATTTGGGGAAGCCGAGTGAAGTGTACATTGGGAACTTTTTGTACCCTTTTTACAACTGTTTTGTAGGTTGGAAGTTAGTTGAAAATTAAAAGTTATAAAACAGAAAAAGAATAAAAATATAAATGATTTGAATAAATCCCACCTTGTGTAAGATAACTAGTATTTTAAATGTTTTAAATTATCCTCAAATTATTCTATAGAGTCAATGAAATATCAATCAAAATTCAGGTTGGACTCTTTGAAGGAGCTCAAAATTTCATATGAGAGAATAAATTTTCAGTAAAAGAGTATATCAACCTCAAAAAAGCGTAAAGAGGCAATTTCCCTTGCCTGATATTAAGACAAAATCCTAAGTCAGATTGTCAATGTTACTGGTGCAAAAACAAACTAACTGGAACAGAACTGAGGGCTCAGGGTAATGTGTGGTTTTCCCACTGACCTTTGAGGCCACCTTCCATGTCCGCTGAGTGACCCTATACGGACCTGGTCTGTGTCTGGGAGTGCGACTGGGGGAGCCACAAGGCAGAGCGACCCAGCAGTGCTGAGCGATATGAAGTCTTCCCACAAACCACGACCCAAAACTTTGCTTCAAAAAAGTCTCCACAAGGGAACACCCACAAGGGTGTTCACCACATACAAGGATGTTTGCCTGAGTGTTATTTCAGTAGCAGGAGCTTAGAAACAATCTGGGTGGCCTCACTGGAAGAACGGAGAGGTCATACTGGAAAGAATTCGAACCCTGGAAGACTCCCAGCAGCTAGACGCTCCGGGTGATTTGTATACATTATCAGAGTGAGTGAACACCAAAGGCATAATCCAGCAGGAACAAGATGACACGCAGAATAGAACGGGTAATGCAATACCGTTTATGTTCCCACACAAAATGATGTACTTTTCAAGAGAACACGTGGACAAAACGTCACACGTGAAATGTATTAACATGGTTGCCAATGGTGGGGTGGGGTTCAGGGATGGGATGAGGATAAGTGGGAATAAGGAAGTATGGTCATTAATTAATTAATTACATGCACAAGGAGGGGGCCCAGCCCAAAGGTGGCATTGGACCATAACTGAGCAGGAAAATTTAATGAACTCAGCCCTCTGTATCTGAGGTCAAACACTCTCTTGATAGATGATAGATAGATAGATAGATAGATAGATCTTCCATTTCAAGTATGTCTTATAAATAAATAGTAAATATATTTTTCTCATACATTTCATTCGTTATAAGACATGCTGAGAACTGAATGAATGACACTCATGCTAAACCAGGCAGGCGGGGAGGGGAAAAAGGCGTGCGGGGCAGGGTCTGGGCTTGAAACAGATGACACAGGTCTTACGACTTTAGACTGTGCATTTCTCTAAGGGGCTTCAACACATTATGAACAGGACTTGGTTTGCTTTCAGACATGGTTCTCAAAAATGTAAAGATCAACTGTCCGTTAAAGTAAAAGTTTAAGACAAGGTGCTATTTAATGTCTAAGAAATGCTCAGCCTGCAGTTTTGCCACCCCTGACAAAACCTCGGAGTCTTTGCTCCCTTGTTCCCCACATCACCACTCACCCTCAAGAGGTTTGGTGATTTGCTGAGCTTCATAGCTGGCACCCATTAATACAAACTAATATTTTTACCCTTTGTACACAAACAATGGGGAATTTCTTCCATATATATAGCTTTATGTAAATTTACAATTTATCCACCGCTGTCTCCCTCTGCCTGATTACATCATATTAGTGAAATTTTTGTTCACTATTAAACTCTCAAGTGTATAATTAATAGGGGTTGTAAAGGTTTAAATCAAGTTCTGTCAGTATCTATTAGAAGATGAGATATATGAGACAAGGCATTGCAGATTTCCCAAGCAAATGAGGGGAAATTTCTCTTGGAGAAATGTCATTCTGGAAAAAATTTCGGGGCTGATCCAAGATGGCAGAGTAGATAAATGTTGTGCTCACCTCATCCCATGAACACATCAAAATTACAACTAAATTACAGAAAAAACACCTGGAGAACCATTTGAAGTTTAACAGAAAAGAAGTCCTATAACTAAAAATATAAAGCTCGGTCAAGGCTAGTAGAAGAGGCAGAGAAGTGAAATGGGCCCCTAACCACCATGTGGCAGTTGAGAATCAGGAGGAATATCTCGGCCATGGAGGTTCCCCACTGGAGGAGTGAGGGACCCCAGTTCCACACCGACCGCCCCAGCCTGGAGTACTGGTACCAGGAAGAGGAGCCCTCACAACACCTGACTGAAAAACAGTGGGGATTGCGACCATCAGGGTGGGATGGAGGCAGCGTGAAACTCAGCCGCCCTCTTAAATGACCCAGCACATAAGACTCACTCCTCGCAGGCACTCACCTTGGGCTCCAGCAGAGGGATGGTGACTTGGGAGGTGTCAGAGGCATACGGGGAGCAGACTGAGGTGTGTGTCTTCGTGGCAAGGGCTGGAGAACAGCCACCATCTCCCTTATGAGGTGACTTCCTCCCCTGTAGCCAGCAGGCAGGCTCCATCTTTAATGTGTTGAGCCCTTTCTCTCCAGCCAAATCTGAACCTGATTGGCCTGGTGAGCTCCGCAGCTCCACTCTGCTGACTCCCTGGACCATGACCCCACCCAACTTGCACACCACCTGAGACGTATCAGCAGCTGAACCTTACAGGAGTCAGCAGCCAGCAGCAGGCCTCAGGATGTCCTGGCTTTTTGCGGAGATACCCCAGGCCCGGTACTGTTGGCAGCCATCTTCAGTTTGCAGCATGGCCTCTCCTATGGCTTCCAGGTTAGCACAGGCAGCAACCAACCATGGATTGCTTTGTAGCTCCTACCAGGTAGTCCCTGGAGTCTCAGGCAGTGGGTGCCCTGGACCGGAGCCCCTCCCAAAAAGCCCCAGAATCAACATACTTGGAAGTGAGCTTCAGACCACAGCAGAGAACAACCCAATTAGCTCCACAAGTGGCACACACGAAGAACAGTCTCAACAGACACTGAGCCCTTTGGGGCAACTCCCACTCAGCGGGTAAGCCCTATGCACACAAGCCCATAAGCTGTGGACGTGGCCAAACCCCACAGCCAGCCAGCCTGAGGGTCAATCCCATTCACTGATGTGCCAATAGCAATCAAGGCTCAAATGTAACAGGAGGGCCCACACAACCCACACAAGGGACATTCCTGGAGCACCCGGAGCAGGTGACCAGGGAGACTGTGCCAGGGCCCCACAGGGCACCTACTACATAGTGTCACCCAGCCAAGAATGGGGGACATAGAAGATCTACCTAATACATAGAAACAAACACAGAGAGGCAGCCAAAATGAGGAAACAAAGGAATACATCCCAAATGAAACAGTAGGAGAAAACTCCAGAAAAAGAACGAAACAAAATGGAGACAAGCAACCTACCAGGGACAGAGTTCAAAATACTGGCTATAAGGATGCTCAAGGAACTCAGTGAAAACTTCAACAGAGAGATAGCAAGCATAAAAAAGGATATAGGAACCATAGAAAAGAACCAGTCAGAAGGAAGAACACAATAACTGAAATGAAGGATGCACTAGAAGGAATCACCAGCAGACTAGATGAAGCAGAGGGTCGAATCAGCGATTTAGAAGACAAAGTAGCAAAAACACCCAATGAGCACAGCAAAAGGAAAAAAGCATTAAAAAAAAAAGGACATGATAAGAGACCTCTGGGACAACATCAAGCATAATAACATTGCAACATAGGGGAACCAGAAGGAGAAGAGAGAAAGCAAGGGATTGAGAACCTATATGAAAAAATATCTGAAAACTTCCCTAACCTGGTGAAGGAAATAGACGTACAAGCCCAGGAAGCGCAAAGAGTCCCAAACAAGATGAACCCGAACAGGCCCACACCAAGACACATTATAATTAAAATTGCAAAGGTTAAAGGCAAAGAGAGAATCCTAAAAGCATCAAGAGAAAGGCAACTACTAACTTATAATAGAGCCCCCATAAGACTGTCAGCTAAGATTTCTCAACAGAAATTCGCAGGACTGAAGTTCACTTAAGATCAAAGGACAGATAAAGAGCTTCCCAGACAAGACTAAAACTAAAGGGGTTTATAACCACCAAACCAGTATTACAAGGAATCTTAGAGGGACTTTTTTAAGATGGAAAAAAAAATCAAAATTATGAATAAAATGGCAATAGCTACGTATCTATCAACAATTGCTTTCAATAGATTAAATGCGCTGAACAAAACACAGGGTGGCTGAATGAATAAGAAAACAAGACCCTTACATATGCTGCCTACAAGAGTCTCACTTCAGATTGAAAGACACACAGAGACTAAAAGTAAATGGGTGCATCCGTATGTTCATTGGAGCATTGTTTACAATGGCCAAGATGAGGAGGCAGCCTGGGTGTCCGTTGATGGATCAGTGGATAAAGAGGAGGTGGTACATATATATTGACAGGGAAGGGAGTGGGTTCTTGCCATCTGTGGCAGCATGGATGGATCTGGAGGGTATTGTACAGAGTGGAGTGTCCGACAGAGAAAGACAGATGCAATGTGATTTCACCTATTCGTACATGTAGAATCTAAATAACAAAATAAACAAAGAAAACAGAGACACGCTCATAGATACAGAGAACATTTTGATGGTTGACAGACTGTAGGGTGTTTAGGGGGTGTGAAAAGGGGGAAGGGATTCAGAAGTATAAATTAGTTGTTACATAGTAGTCATGGGGGTGTAGGTACAGCATAAGGAATATAGTCAATAATATTGTGATAACTATGTATGGTGTCAGATGGGGACTAGATTTGTTGGGGTGATAGATGGGAGGGGGTTGGGAGCAGGGTGAAAAAGGTGAAGGGATTAAGAAATACAAATTGGTAGTTACAAAATAGTCACAGGGAAATAAAGCACAGGGAATATAGTCAATAATATGGTGATAACTATGTATAGTGCTAGGTGGTTGCTAGACTAGTCAGGGGGATCACTTCTTAAACTATATAAATGTCTAACCACTATGCTGTACACCTCAAATTAATATAAAATAATATTGAATGTTAACTGCAATTGAAAAATTAAAAATGATGGAAAGAGTGAAGGGGAATAAGAGGTTCAAATTTCCAGGTATAAAATAAATCATGAGGATGTAATGTACAGCATGGGGAATATAGTCCATAATATTGTGATAGCATGGGACAGTGTCAGATGGTCGCTGGACTTATCACGGTGATCACTTCTTTAGGTCTATAAATGTTGTACGACTGTGGTGTATACCTCAAACTGATATAATGTCGTATGTTAGCTGTATTTTAATAAAAATCTTTTTAAAAAAAAGATCATTTGTAAGAGAGTTTGGAACAGCAAAGTGTAAACAGCTTAAGAGATTTCTAGAGCGCTGCAAAGAGGCAATTCCTAGCATGGAGGACAGCTAAGTCCTTGAGCGAATTGCTGGAAGGAGACTGTGGGATCCATTCTTGGAAGCGCCTCACAGACAGGATTGTGGAGGCAAAAACGAGCAAGCCCGGTGCAGACAGCGTTTCCGGCTGCTCTTCTCTCTCCCAGAGCCGTGTTTGGCATTAAGGCTCAATAAATGCACACGGGCTGGAGGAGAGCAGCAAAAATACACTGCAATGATTCTTAATAATTTAAATTCCTTTCCTTCCCGTGGTTTTTATGATAACATCGTGTAGAATTCTGCTGAGGTGTGTCTTCCTAAGGTTTAGAATTCTGGCCAATCTTTACATGGCAAGATTAATTGCATAGTTATACGAGGCATGCTTGAGACTCAAGTGCAGAGACAGAATAAAATAAAATTCTATACTACCCAATCTCCTGATCTCTGTGGCAGCCTCATAATTATTCCCAGTAAACCTCTTTCTTCCAAGCCTCCCTCCCCGGGTCCATTGTTAGAAGAGGGTGATGCACTAATAAGACAGCCTGGAAGCCCTCATAAAAAGGCTCACCAAAAACAGAAAGAAAAAATATCAAATTCACAACTGAGGCCTTAAAAAAATAAACAAAACGGAGCAATTGGACACACGGCAACAACGGTCCCCGCCCCCCTCACCTGAAGCAGCTGCATCTTTGAACCTTCCTTTTTCTAGCCAATTAATCGTGACAATTAAGGGAACCAATGCAGAGGAGCACACTGATGTGCTGCCTGCTCGTTTATTTTCGGCTTGGAGGAGCACAGGCACCAGCAGAGGTGGGCGTGAACGCAGTCAGAAGGCGCCTAATCATTTCCACCTGTAACATGTTCTGGACGCAGGGGTCCGGTTCCTGGCTCCTGACGCATTTTAAAACAAAAGAAAACATGCCTCTTTCTGCTGGCAATGTCTGTTTCTTTGGAAGTCTTTATGTTTGAGACTGTGATAACGGAAAGGAAGCCGAGGGAGCCTCTTGTGAAATTTGTGTCTTTACCCTGCAGTTCTTTTGAGGGGGGGGGGGGACCCTCTGACCTCACGTACCACCTCATTTTGGGGTATATGCCTAGGGCAAATGGGAAATGTGGTGAGTCTTTCTGGCTCTGAAGTGACAACCTACTGTGATGTGTGACAGCAGGCTGGTCACTCATTCAGGATCCCAGGATGTGGAGAAAACGTGTCATGACATTGCCGGGTAGCCCCTGCCTCTGTGAGGGTCCTGGGGTTGCAGAATGGCTCATAAGGGAGCACTGCTTCGTCACCCTGCCTTTGAGGTGGGGCTAGAATGCAAAGCAAACAGTCTCCCTTTTCCTCGCCACACCCCTGGGCACCACCACAGGATCCATCACGTGTCACAAGCCATGCCGTTGGCTAGACCAGGGGCCGGCAAACTGTGGTTCGCGAGCCACATGTGGCGCTTTGGGTACGTACATGTGGCTCTGAAGTAAAATTGAAAATGAAAATAAAACTCCTAGTTTCATTTATAAAAATTTTAAAGGATATTATTTACATAATGGTGATTTCATTTGTTTTATGGCTCTCGAATAATTTTTAAATTGTTGTGAGGGACAGGATTGGCTCGTCCGTCTCAAAAGTTTGCCGACGCCTGGGCTAGACGAAGCCAGGTGAAAACCTTGATGCCAGCCTGTAGAATGGGGCCTGTGAGTCACACAGTCTCTGCCCAAACCCCACAGATAGTGGATGTGTGATCCTCTACCCGTGGAGGCGAGGCCACTCACGGGGACATGTCCAGAGCAAGCCCTGGCTTGTTCCATGGCTCAGGGTCCGAAGTCGCTGGGAGGGGCAGTCTGTGTCACAAGGGTGCTGTGCAGTGGAACCCAAGGTAGACGGTTAAGCCTTTGGACAGCAGTGTCCCCCACGTGGTTTCAGGGGGCCCAGGTTTGCAGAAAGGGCGGGTAACACAAAAGCACAGGGCTTGCCTCGAGGTAGGGTCTCCAAGGTGTGTTAGGATCTTTCCCTGCAGTCTCCTGGAGAAAGATGGGCACATTGTCCCTTTGTTTCCACATTCAGGTCTCTTTCTAACTCAGCGGTTTTCATAACATCATTTCTTTCTTAAATGGCTTTCATGACTCACATTTAACTATTCAAAACATTGTCTGATACTGATCATTTCCCTAAATATTTAATGGCTCTCGTACACACCCACAGGTCTCTAGCATTTGGGCACTGTGCGTTCTTTAGACTTGCAGTAACTTCAAACTTCATGGAAGTCCTTGGAACCCATGAGACAGATAAGACGGTCACCATCTGACCCACAAGAACCGGACGGCCAGGATAGGAGGCCCATTGGCTAACACCACACCGCCGCCTGGTGAGGGGCCAGCTCTTTGCAAAGCCATCCTTTTACATGTCGCTGCTTTTCAGCATTTATTGATTGTTCTGCACACAAGGCACTATTAGGCAGTTTGGGGGTAATTTCTTTGAAGAGGATAAGTGGAAAAGCAAACGCACACTCAATGAATCTCCTTGGCCTTAGGCAGGGAGGCGCTGGAGTCCCGTTTGGGTTAGAGGCCCAAGGCGGGCTTCCTGAAAAAGCTGGGAGAGGTTTGTGGGGGGTGCACCCCCTCGAAGTTCCTTTCTTCTCCTCTCAGAATGGTCTTCTCTTACAATTCTCTCAGCCCTGAAACCCCTTTTGTTCCCTTCCCTCAGCCCAAACCCACGGGGTCGGCCAGGCCTGCTCCCAGAGGCCTGAGTCATGGAGGGTGGGAGGTGAGCTGATAACCCAGGCCACACTCAGCCGCTAATGGGCGGTAATGACTTCAGAGGTTCGCCCACTCCAACCCTGCAGGGTGCTACATTTCAAAAGTGCATGCCAGCGCAGAATAAGCCTTTCATCCAATTAACTGAGTGTTTAATAATGTAATTCACCAGTGGCTGACAGATGATGCCACTCAGCCACGTTACAGAGGTCCCTCTGCCTTGTCCCAAAATGTGGTCCTGGTTAGAACACACTCGTTCATTCATTCAATGAACATTTCATCAGCGCCTCCACGCAGTCAGCACAGGGATGCGAAGATACAAAAGACACCCGGCGCCTGCCCAGTGGATCCTCCCAGTCAAAAGGATGACAGGGACATCTCTACCAATAAAACATATCAAGCGCTCTGATGGATGAAAGCGCAGAGCGGCGGGCGCCTTCGGGAGCCGGAGCTCAGGGGCCTTCCCGCGAGTCGAGGACACTGAGTAACGCAGACCTAACTCCACCGGAAATTCTGCGAGGGGAAGCCACGCCCTGGGGCCTGAGGCGTCCTGGCTTCTGTGATGTCAGCCCCAGGTTTGGGCCGGTTGCCCCATCCTTTCCACTTGCTTTGGGGGGTTCTCTCCAACGCTAGTGGACAGTGGGCACGCCAAGGCCACAGGCTGAATCCTGGCACAAACTTGTGCTGGAGACCAGCTGACTGGGTCTTCTGAGCACCTTTCGCAGGGAGGATGTTTGTCCCCTTCCAGCCAAGCGGACAGCCTGGCAGGTGGGTCTTTGCCTGGGGGTGTGGGTGGGGGTGAGGCTTACAATTTCGGATGTCCCCCCACAATTGCTAGGACAAGATTGTCATGTTCAGATTTCAGTTCAACGAACGGAACATTTCCTAAGGTGGGAGTGTCAACTCTCCCACCCGTCACACCTGCAGCCTATGTGAAGGCGCCAGCGAGCCCCTTCTAGAGACAGAAAGCGGGTGCTGTGCAGAGCCTGGATGGATCTTGTCCCTCCTCCATTTGGTGGTGGGTGGCTGGGGACAGGCAGCTTCAGGGACGTCGAAGGCAGACAGGGAAGGGCAGGCAGCCCCCCTCGGAGAGCAGACAGGAGTCCCTGTCAACCCTGTGAGAACAGGCGAGCAACAGTATCAGTGAGTGTTTAATGTTCTAACAGCTAATATTGTCCTTTAGATCAAATTTATGCTACGGCAGAAGGATGTTTCTGCTCCTTATATGCAGATCTGACATGATGCCGGCTCTGTTCTGCTCCCTCCAGCGGGTCCCCATCCACACTGCCCGGAGGTGGTGGCCTGCAGCAGGGGGCTGTGCTCCCCAGAAGTCGGGGCAGGAGCTCGGGTCCTGAGCGTGTGACTAACCCTGAGACCCAATGTTCGTGTCAGAAAAACCATGTCAGATTAATGATCTCTTTGCAGCTTTCCAGCTCTAAGATGCAATGGCCTGGAGTATAATTTGACTATTTAAAATTGGTGTAGGCATCGATAATTATTGCAGCTTTGCTCTTATGACATCGTGTTAATCATGGATGTGTTTATTGGATGCCATTTTTTATAAAGGAATGCAACCTCCAACTAATTGTCTGAGAAAAATAGTCAGCGGCACCACACAAAACTGCTGGTATTTGACCATTTTTTACTTAATACAAATGGTAGTTTTACTTGCGGTTCAACCTAACATTATCTCTGAAAAGGATCTACTTTAAGACATGATTTATAGATATAACGTGATTTTTTAAAAAATATGTTGACCAACAATGGCACTGAGAAAAGAAAAAGAATGATAAAAGGCATGTGCTATGATTTTTCGCACTTCTCATTTTATACCTTAAAGAAATGAATAGAATGAAGATTGTTTTCCTTCCCGTATTCTCTACCTGTTAAAACTCAGCCCGCTCCGCAGAGTCCCCTGTTGTCTAAAGCAGGGTTACATCGAATCACCCCTCAGAAGGGTTACAAAGAGGAAACCGAGGCATGCGATCATTAAGTAATATGCAGCACACTTCCCGTGGCCTTCCCTCAATGACTGTGTGGAAGGGAGGAGGCCCACAGGCTCCCACAGGGCAGGCCTGTCCTGGGACTTGCGGGGCCCCGAGGGCTGAGAAGGGGACTCGGCCATCTGCTGGTGAAGCCTTGGAAGCTGCAGGCGTCCCATTGGGATGAGAATCTGACTCAGTCCACTTCGCAGACGTGGCAGCCATCCAGCAAGTCAAGTAAAAACAGCATCTCAAGGGCTTGACAGCTCCTGGACCTGAGTTCGCCGGCTGCTCAGCGGTGTTCCTTTGTGTCTGCTTCTCTCCCAGGTGTTCACCTTGCTCCAAACTCTCCGAGGAAACAAAGACACGCGTGCAAAGGGAGACCCTTTAAACTGCAGGTGACAGCCACATTCCAGGAGATGTTCACCTGTTCACGTCTGTGCCACTTACTCTGTGACCCAGTGACGCCCACTGTGAAGCAGAGACCACTAGGTCTGCACTGGAGGGTTTTCAAGTAAACGCTTTTCTCTGCCATCACGGAGTCCAATGTTGCTTCTGTGTTTAGAGCCCAAGGTACCGAAATGGTAAAACGTCAAACTCTATTTTTGTATATATACTGAAAATGTCAGGTCTATTTATTTTTAGAACCACTTCTTTTACTTGCTATTATTTGTGTTTTCAACACCTAAGTTACAGGCTGTGTAATGTTCTAGTTTCTAGAGAATGAGTAAGATGAAAAGGGGGAAATTGCAGCTGAGTTTTGGTCCACATAGGCTTATTTCATTAGTACGCTCTAAACACCAGGAAGACGTGTTAAGTGCTTGACTCTCCTGTGTGAGGCAGCTCATTATTATATTAATAATCGCCTTGCTTTTGCAGACGTTTCTAGCCTGTAGTAGAGCCTATCCAAAAAGGTGGGCATGTCGTGAGGGTGCACAGGACCTTGCACAGAAGCAGGGCCAGCGTGATGTGAACCTCTCTGTTTACTGGGACACTAAATAGATCATCCTTTCACTCGGGGCTAGTTTACTGAAATTTCAAAACAACCCTACCGAGCACATCTGAGGATTAAACAGTGATACATACAGACTATGCGTGAACGTAACATACAGCGAGTGGGTGGCTTACGGGAAGCACTCCGAAACCTAGCTGGTTGTTCACCCTGGCTACATATTGACTAAAGAGAACAGTGCAGGAGGGAGGACAATGGCCCAGGACGGAGAACCCAACTACCGGAGATTCGAGCTCCCTGCCTGGCAGAGCCACCATCCATCACAGCTCTGCTCAGCTGTCACCCCCCCCTCCCCTCGGGGCCTAGCTAGGGAAACAAACCCTCCCTAGGCCTGACTTCATATCACTAGTGGGACACTTATCCCATTTGCATTAATGGCTGTAATCACCCCGATAGAGCTGCCTGACCTGCCCCACGGCCGCTTTCTCTGAGGAAGCTTCTTGGCTGTCCCAGGCAGTGTGGCCCTGCCTGCGGATGATAGGTCCCGCTCTCTGCCTCCCTCCATCATCACTTCATCACCGTCCTCGTGACCAATGCATGTGTCCCCATGTCTGTCTCCCCTCCTAGTGGGGGAGGGGGGGAGAGAGAGAGACACCCTGGAAATGCTCATACACTTGGTAAACTCTGTGTGCGTCCTTGATGAACTGCTGAATTTTTGCCGGCTTGGGTAATTCTTGTTGATCATTCTAGACCAGTGGTTCTCAACCTTCCTAACGCCGCGACCCCTTAATACAGTTCCTCATGTTGTGGTGACCCCCAACCATCAAATTTATTTTCGTTGCTGCTCTATAACTGTAATGTTGCTACTGTTATGAATCGTCATGTAAATATCTTTTTGTTTTCCGATGGTCTAGGCGACCCCTGTGAAAGGGTCATTCGACCCCCAAAGGGGTCACGACCCACAGGTTGAGAACCGCTGCTCTAGAGTAACCATTCTGGACAGCTCCATCCATAATGCCAATTAGAATGCCACATTGATTGCATCACAGTCATCCCTTCCTCGGTGAACCAGGAGTCAAAATCCACGGCAAACGTGACGACACAGATATTTCTCTAGAAACCTGCATTTGGGGTGCTTCACATGAAATTTTAAAAACCTTCATTTTCAGGTGCTGTATATGAAATTCTAGGAACTTTCATTTGGGGTGCTTTATATGAAACTTTAATGTTATTTTGTGTGGATTTACAAAAGTCAAAAACCTTCATGTAGATGTTTATATTCTCCTGAAAGACATAACGAGTCTTTAACATAAAAAACACGTGTAATCAAATAGTATTCCACAAATTAACTGGGAAGAGGGCAGTGCTCTTCCCCAGCGTGAAATATGGCTCCAGAAACAACGGTTTCCTGTTCAAAGAATGCGCCTCTGAGCACTGCCACTTGGGCTGGGGAGACACCGGCCGTGCTCGCTGCTCGATGTCATACACACACGTCTGTGCCAATGGGCACATGGGCTCCACGGCTGAGAGAAGTGAGAGCCCTGAGCCTGGCCCTGAGCCTCAGGAGTGCGGGCCATCTCCCCCTCAGGTCAGGTGTGAGGTGACTAAAGCCACCTCACTTTCACCACCACAGGGGTAAGCATTTGGGAGAAATGACTATTAGTCCCACTGGATATAGTCCCAATGGAAACAAACAAACAAAAACGGTTAAGTCTGATGGACCAGCATCACGAAACACAATTTCTCTTCTTGTGGCCTGTTCACCTCCTTTGCTAATGTTTTTTTTTAGGGAACAAATGACCTCTGGGTGCCCCCTTTCAACTCCAGAAACCACTATCAGAGGATTAAAACTGTTTGGCAGATTAAAATGATATTCCCCATATGATACATCAAGTGACTATGTCCTTTCCTGATACTTGTCAAAAGTGCCTTCTCATATATTTTTGAAC